>NC_137513.1:3542500-4142500 GCF_041902795.1 Electrophorus electricus
TCTGATCTCTAGCTGATCCCCCAGTAGGTAAACGTGTGTACCTGTGTCCTGGGACAGACTGGCGCTGTAGCTGTCACTCTCGGTGACTGTGATGCCATGCTGGGAGCCCACGGTACGCCAGTCTGAGGTCAGCGTGCGTGCAGGCGTAGATGCCTGGCACTTCGTCAGAGTCCACTGGCTTGAGTAACGGTTCCTTGTGCTGTGAGCTGACTTCACACTCTTCCTCGACACTGGGTCTGAAAAAAGAGCAAACATGAAAGAAAATGACCAGAAATGCCTCCCGAAAAAGTTACTTTTATAAATGTTTTTATTATACATAAACAATGTCAAACATTTGATGAAATTATGACTCCTAGCAACTTACTGGTTCCTGGTCTAATGTCGGACATGTCAATCAAGGGACCAGTGTTCTGAATGAGGGCAGGATGATGCACAGACACGCCCGTGCAAAAACTTTGGGGGTTTACTGACTGGCTGAATTCGGTGTCTGTCACAGGAATGGTTGCTTTGTCTTCACCTAAAGATGTCAATATAAGATATCCCAGTCATGCAAACAGATGTAGACCAAGTCTCTTTCTCTCACTCACACCCACGCAAACCTGTGACCAGACTGACCAATTTGTTTGATGCCCTCTTTGTCCTCGATGAGGAGCTGCACGCGTGGGATATCTATGTGCAGCCGAGGCCCCTGAGGAGGGCCTTTCACCGGGGTGTCAAAACTCCGATTGTTCTTACTGCTCCAGGTGAGAAACACACACGCAAGCACCAACACACACACACACACACACACACACACACACACACACACACACACACACACACACACGTAGAGACAGACAAACAGACAGAGTTTTGCTACTGTTTTCAGGACAGAACATCACACTCTACATATTTAAAAGAGAAAACAGCACATCAAGCAGGTACAATATATTCTTACCTGATCAGCATCTCAGCCAAACTTTTAGCATCTGAGGCAGAGGGAAAAGAGAGTAGTAGGTATGTATTCAGATGTTTTCAGTAGTAGGTATGTTTTCAAATCAGTGCTCCCATCTCCCTCTTCATCTCACCTCTGAGTCTCTTCAATCTCTTCTCTTTACGCTTCTTTCTGATAATGAAAAGAAGGGCCATGCCCAGTGTCACCAGGATCACAGGACAGCCGATGGAGAACAACTTCTTCACATCATCGCCCTCTCCTCGTGCAGATTTGATTGGAGGAATGGTACCTTTACAAGAACAAAGCAGTAAATAAGTAAGATAAGTATAGATCTCGGGGTAACGTGGACATAGTAGTTAAAATGTATCTTTTTAATAATCCTTCAGCTCTCCTCACAAAAGAATAGTAAACTTTTACATTTTCATCCTTGTATAAGCTTCGTAATTAACTGACTGGTCCCTATGAACAGACTCACTGCCATCGTAGTCCAGAGTGGCGAACTGCGAGGTCTGGTTTCCACAGCCGGCGCTGTTGCAAGCTTTCATCTTCAGCTCATACCAGGTGGCCTCGCGCAGCTCAGCCAGGAAGACGTCAGCCGTGGCATTGGTGCGCATACTCTGCCACGCCCATGTGCCTTTGGGCCGGAAGTCAAGTAGCACGGCGCTGATGGGGCAGCCGCCACTGGTCCAGCCTTGCAGGTTGAGCCGTGCGTGGCTGGAGTTGATATGGGTGAACAGGGGCTGGTCCTTGTTGAACTGTGGCTCTGTGAACAGAAGGAAGGCACTCAGAGTGAAACAGGAAGTCTGGGTTGGGTCTCTGGAGTTCTATGCTTAACAATGTAGCCCCAGGGTGAAGTTAACATGAGAAGAAGCCCCATATAGTCTGCTGTGTCCTGATAGCCCACTTAGAGTTCAGGGGTGCTTAGCTCTGGTTCTAAAGGTTTGCCACACTGGAGAGTTCAGTTCCAGCCTTCGAGTCAGGCAGCCTTGCAGGAGGTCATGTATACATTTCTATTTCATGTTAGTGAATACTGATTGTGTTTGGAATTTTGTTTTTGAACCTCTTCCGTGAGTCTTGGCCTCGATGATTTCACTTATCCTGCCTGCCCCAACACTGTTCTTTGCTGCTAGCTTGACCTTGTACCATGTGCCACAACGGAGGTTATCCAGCTTAAACGAGCGCTCGGTGGAGCTAATGAACACATCTCTCCACTCCTCTGTGTTATCCACAGAGTACTGCAGAACAAAGCCTGTAAACACAGAAGCAAACAGAAAGAGAAATTCAGAATGACTTCACAGCTGAAAAGCCATTAACAAAGGTAGTGAACATTAAATGATAGTATCAGCAAAAAATGAAACATCTTATTATCTTCAGGCCCTGATTTCTAACACTTTGCTGTTTGAAGGCCCAGCCTGGAAGCTGAGCAGAGTTGTGTTGCCTCGTCACCACTAGAGGGTGCAGGGATACTGGAGATCATTAAAACAAACCATCCCTGAAACATCATTACACAGAAAGAGGGAAAAAGAGAGAAAGTGATAGACAGAGAGAGCGAGAGAAAGAGAGAGAGTGAGAGAGAGAGAGAGAGAGAGAGAGAGCAAGAGAGAGAGAGAGAGAGAGAGAGAGAGAGAGAGAGAGAGAGAGAGAGAGAGAGAGAATGCTGACTGGGCAGGTATGCAAATTAAGGCACAATATGGCGCCCACAGCAGTTATCATTAGTGTGCTGGAAAGGGTGTGTCTCTGACTGTGGCAGATGGCAAACTAAAGGTGCCACATCAAAGCAGCTGACCTGCAGGAAGTCCCTCGTGTTCATCCTCCCTCCCTCTCTCTTACACCCACATGCATACACTTTTTACTGGACGAAATGCATTTACCCGATAGCAGTAGAGTAATTACAAATAATGTCTAGGCCCCAAAACAGTTTGATGGCAAATGAGACAAAACTAAGACAGATTATATCAGTGATGAGCTGAAAAGGTCACAATGCTACAGAGGAACAGATGCAGATTAAAAGTGTTAGGAATAGTACAACAGATGGAATACACAGGTGATCAGAGAGATAGACCCTTGTCAGGTTAATACAAACACAGAATGAACTAATCAATAAGTAGCTATTGGTAGCTGCATGGATGAACTGAGGAAGGAGAGAGTAAAGAAATCAGAGTGGCTCAATGAGAACAGGGAGACCCAGGTGTGTACAGAAATGCACACACTTAGAAACACACACAAAGACAAAAGGCAGAGGAGGTACAAAGAGGTGAACACAGACACTCAGATGAAAAGAAACGACAAACTGAGAAGGTGAGAGTGAAAGAGAGGAGACATGAGAAAGGGGAATCAGGAGAGAAAAGCAACAAAGATTATTTGATTTTTTGAGACAGAAGCAGGAATGAGGGGCGAAGAAGGGCTCACCTCTGATGGAGCTCCCACCATTGTCTCCAGGGATCCAGGCCAGAGTAATGGAGGAGGTGGAGGTGGTGGAGACCGTCAGACGTGGCTGGTCTGGGGGCACTGATACACGGAGGGAGAGAGAGAGAGAGTCAAACACAGCTGATCGGAGGTCACACATACACACATTCAAACGCAGCTGTCCTGGGGTCAATGACACATCTACACACACACACACACACACACACACACAGTCAAACACAGCTGATCTGGGGTCATTGACACATCTACACACAAACACACACGCAAACACATGCGCGCACACACACACAGTCAAACACAGCTGATCTGGGGCCACTGTTACCCCCTGCCTCTCGCATACACACACAATATTTGACCCTTTCACAGTTGACCATATTATTCTGTTTTAACAGAAAGATAGGCTAGAACTTTGGTTGGAGACCGATACTGTATACATTTACCTTGCACTAGCAGGTTGACGATAATTGTGTCAAACCCCAAAGTGTTGGTAGCTGTGCAGGTGTAGTACCCAGAATCCTCTGCTTTCACCGAACGCAGAACCAGTGTCCCATTGGACAAAATGTTACGCTGGCCATCCTGTGTAACTGGTATAGCAGAGTCCTCACTGCAAGGGTCAAAGGGTCAACATTACACTGACATACCACTGTTAATCCTTGGATGAGGACAGTTATAGCCTACACATCATTATTTAAAAAAATAGATGTTCTGCTAATTCTAAAACAAAAGTATCACCTGTCTTTGGTCCATTTGATAGTAGGAGTCGGCTCGCCCACAGAACTGCAGGGAAGCCGCACCTCCTTCATCCACGGAGTTGTAACCGTGCCTCCAAAAGAAAGTATCTTAGCAGGAGCTGAGAGAGAGGAAGAGAGAGAATGAGAGATGCAATAGCAATGTTTAGAATAAATTAGATGAGGTCAAGTTCTACAGTGAGGGCCAAGCCATGTCTGTTGGTCAAATAACACCAAAATCCATGTGCTGGTGTTATGAACACATATCCACACATGCTGAGTCTCTCTATATGCTGGAATCCAGTGCTCTGTCCTCTTTATGCCAGGCTCTTTATAACACACTTGACATCTCAATGTTTGTTCTTTTGTGTTTGCTGAAGACAACGTTGGGAGCTTCAGTCTGGAGAACACTCTCTTTTAACGCCCAGTACATGAACACATGCACACACACACTAATCCAGGAAGTATTGATTAAACTGCCCTGTTCATTTTCTCCCCATTGTGCACTACATTGGCTTGGCCGTGAGCTGTCATTTCGACATCCATCTCATCCTCCTTCACTTAATGCCCTTTGCTCCTCATCACATCATTAACAACCCAGAATCAGAAGAGAGGGGAGGGGCACCCTGGAAAGGGGAGGAGTGACACACATAGGGGAGGGGCAACACAGATGGGTAGGGGCAACCGATAACCGGGGGTGGGGGCAGTGGCAGAAGAGAGAGAAGAGAGGATGCATGGCCAAAAGCCATGGAGCATTTCTAGGGTGCTTCTCCTCATCCTCTCTCCTTCATTACACACTTTCCTGAATGTAATGTATACTAAAGATTCAAAGTGAATGAGAATGCATGGGACCGTTTCGGAGGCTGAGCATCCTCATGTGATGGGGAATCCGATCAAAATGTTGCTTAAATTCCTCAGATTCTTGGCGTGTGGAGGGAAGTGTGGAAGTCTCACCTTTGCCAGCAGGCTCCACAGTCACCTTCTCGCTGATGTTTCCGCGGCCGGCTGTGGTGACAGCTGCTGCCCATATGAGGTACTGCTGGCCGCGGCTCAGGTGGCTGATGCGGTAGATCAGGACCTCTGGGTTGGCCTCATACTCGCTGGGAGCCTGAGATGGAGATGAACAAAGCATCACCAACACACTTCACTGTGCACACTGACCAGGCCAAGCAGCGCACAGACGCCAACACCAGTCCATCTCTGCGAGCAACAATTCTGAGCAGACGGAACGTCCTTTGAGAGGGAGGATGCTTCCTGTTCCAGAGCGTTAAAAAAAAAATCAGCTGATAAATGTGATAGTAAAGTGTACTTAAGAGGAGAATCTACTTTGTATAGGTTCTGGACCAGTTCAGAGTTTTGACGATTGTATGTTATTTACACTTGAAAACGACAGCTCCTTCACCTTTGCAGAATCAATTCTATGAACATACTGAGCAACGTGTTTTGTTTCTTTCATTTCTGAGAAGAAAGCTGTAGGTTTATTGCATGTTTGTGTGCGTGTGTCTTCCTCCTTCTTCCCTTCCTCTATCCCTCTTTTCCTCACCTTTCTTTCTGTCTCTCCTCCTTTTCTGTGTGTTTGTGATTGTTTGTACGTGCACATGTGTGTGTGTGTGTACACATGAGAGTGTGTGTGTGTGTGTGTGTGTGTGTGTGTGTGTGTCTGTGGTGTACCCCAGAAGAACAGCAGAGAGGACCCTGGGGATGCTCTCATTCTCTGATGAGAGGGGAAAAAATAATGCTCCCAGACATGCCCCCCCCACACACACGCACACGTGTGCCCTCAGTCAGGTGACCATGCACATATGCATTTACACAAGCACATAATTACCATAGGCAGAATGAGACACACATACACAACATGCTTACAACACAAAAGGATGTGAGACTTTGCTCCTCCAGCATGTTTAAAAGAGCCGTGTGTCTGCTGTCCAGATTCACACTCATCACTGGGATTGTCTATAATGTGCACACACACACACACACACACACACACACACACACACACACATTGCAGTCTTTGCCCTGCTAACTAACGCTAAGCTTGCCCTCCCACTATCCCTCGTATAACCTCA
This sequence comes from Electrophorus electricus, assembly GCF_041902795.1. Taxonomy (NCBI): domain Eukaryota; kingdom Metazoa; phylum Chordata; class Actinopteri; order Gymnotiformes; family Gymnotidae; genus Electrophorus; species Electrophorus electricus. Next base: position 3,548,662 of record NC_137513.1, read on the forward strand.
AGGCATGGCACTGCTACCACACACATCACAGCTGCCTCTTCCTACTATGATGTATTCCAATGTTTTCTTAATATGTTTGACTCTTGTGTGGGCAAATCTATTTTGGGGGGAAATGCATTTCTAACATGTTTAATACATAGTAGCTTTGTCTACGCATAACCCTAACTCTAACATTAACCCGAACCCTAAACTAGCTCCTGACCAAGCCATTCAGCATTAAGTGCTAACCTTAACCTGTTCCTTGCTTTCTCCTTTCACCCCCCCCTTCTCTCGTTCTTTCACCCTCCCTCCGTATGAATGCATACAAGGCAGTATGAAGTGCAGGAGGAGCAGAGGTGTAACGGATATTGAAATATTCCTCTGGTGTGGAGGTAGCAGTGATCCAGGGAGCGATAGAGCGAGTTAATGAAAAGAGGAACAAAAGTACTCCCTGCACGGTGTGTTTGACCCCCCCTCCCGCTCTTCTTCCTCTCTCCCTCCCTCACTTCCTCTCTTTTCCTCTCTACCTCCCTCTCTGTCTCTCCCTCCCTCCCTCCCTCACTCACTCCCTTTCTCCTCTCACACTCATTTACATAGTAATCACCCTGTGCACTGCAAGAGGCCAGGCTGAGAGAGGGAAAGAGGGAGAGAGAGACGGATTTGTGAATGAGGAAAAAAAAGGGTAGAAGAGTGAGCATGTGTTTGTCTGGACAGGTACATGAATTCAGTGTGAGAGTACACAAATTGTACAGCCTGTGTGTGTGTGTGTGTTTCTGTATATGTGTCTGTGGGTTTGAGTGTGTTTGTTGAAGAGGTTATAAATGTGATATGCATGGTGTGTGTGTGTGTGTGTGTGTGTGTGTGTGTGTGTGTCTGTGTGTGTGTGTGTGTGTGTATGTGTGTGTGTTGTCAGCTTGTTTACTGCCCTCACTGATGAACAGATGAGGTTGTCTAGGCAACGTGATGAGACACAGATATGCAAATGAGGGGGGAGAGAGCTCACTGCAGTATGAGGCTCTCATTTTCACTCTCTCTCATACACATGTCCTGCTGATACTGCAGCACTGCAGCACACACACACACACACACACACACACCCACCCACACATAGACACACACACACACACACACACACACACACACACACACCCACACACCCACCCACACATAGACACACACACACACGCATATGCACGCACGCACACCCTCATCAACACAGGCACATTAAAATGCAGATAGATACAGATTATACTGACAGAAAGCAATGGGCTTTAAAAAACAACCTTAAGACACTACAACAAGCACACATGTGTGCATGCTCTCTCACATGTACCAAATTTATAGAACATATTTATAACATATGAAACTGGCAAATTAAAACACACTATCCACCCTCGTCTCATGATCATGGCGATGTTTGGTGTCTCACCGGCTGGCCTGACCCAGGGCTGTAGCAGTAAATGGTGTATTTGCGAATAATGCCGTTGGGTTTGTGCGGTGGGAGCCAGGACACCACCACGCTGCTGGCAGAGGAGGGCACAGCCTTGATGCCTGCTGGAGGGCCCGGGTCTATGGGGGACAGCAGAAGGGAAAGAGGTGGGAGAGAGAAGAGACAGCACAGAGGTGAGCGCCCACGTCTCATCACCGAGGAAACGTTTCAGAGGTTCCTTTGAAGGTGCTCGCGTGCTGTTCAAACATTCTAACTGGTGGTATCGTAAGCAGGACTGTTTGTACTTCTGCTGCTTAACTTAGCCTATAAGAGCCATGAAAGTGCTCATGAAAAAGCAATACAGAGTAAGAGGAAGGACAGAGAGAGTGAGAGAGAGAGAGAGAGAGAGAGAGAGAGAGAAAGTGAAAAATGTTGGTAAACATTATACTTCAACATGTACTTCTTTCTGAGAGTGTAAACCATCCCCGACTGTCTGTCTCACCTGTGTATGCTAGGTAGGTGTGTGTTGTAAGTGGATGGGTAGGTGTGTGTTGTATAGCTGTGTTGAGCAGGTGTTCTGGTTCTGTGTGTTGTAGGTGATTGAGTAGGTGTTAGGAAGGTATGCTGTGTATGTAGATGGGGATATGTTTTGGGTAGATGTGTGGTGTAGGTGTGTGTCACAGATGTGTGTTGTAGGTAGGTGAATAGATCTGTTGGGTGTGTGTTCTAAATAGGTGCGTGCACTGGATAGGTGTTTGTTGTATGTGCATGTTTAGGGGAGTGGCTGTGTAAGTCAGATGCATGCTGTAGGTGTGTGACAGGTGCGTGTTGGGTAGGTTTCTTGACTAGATGTGCATTGTAGGAGGGTTTAGGTAGGTTGTATGGGTTTTAGCACACACATAGTAACTCAAGAATCCTTGAAAAGAGCGTGTCCAGGAGTATGTGTGTTGGTCTGAATGCGTGTGTTTCTGCATGCATGTTTTGGGGGAGTTTTAAGGAGAAATGCCCCATCATTTCAAGGTTTAGTCAGCTAGAGGTAAATCCCTGAAGGGTTCTGGCCTGGCTGGGAAAAGGCTCAGAGCCATTCTGCAAATCAGACACTGACACTGAAGCCAACAGAATGAGTGAGCCTTTCCAGCCATCAGTTAAAGAAATATCTGAGGTCTGCAATACAGCTGTGAGCCTCCGCACAACGTCCAACGGCACTCCACATCATCCTCCGCCAACATATTTCTTTCATCTTCAGCTTTGGGTGTAAAACTTGTTCATTCAATCACTAAAGGCCAGTTATTTTTTTAAAGGGCACATAAATTGCAGGCATTTCTAGAAATAAAAACAAAAATGCTACAAAAAATCAGCTTGTAGTTCACTCAGGTTCCTAATGGTCTTTTATATTTCTAATATGTTTTTAGATAAGAATCAGCACATTGCATGTGGGAAAAGATGTTGGGCTACAATCACATTTATTTGTAAATTACATTTATTGGAATTTGTTGATAAATCAGTTGTAAGCAGTAAAAATGCCTTTTTTTTTCTTTTTTTTTTTTGCACATAAACACTTTGGCTGGAAAGGCACTTATTCTGTGTCTCACCCTCATTCCAAAGGCCCCTTAAAGTCTTCCTTCAGCCCCTTACCCTGGAACACCCCCAGCCCCCTGCCACAAACAGCCCCTCCCCGGGGAAGACCAGAGAGACAGATACGCCTCTAATCCGGTGCCCAGCAGTGTAAGCACAAAGTTAATACCTGATAATCCACAAAGAAGTAATCCTTCTTTTGCTGGGTGGTAAGCTGGGTTGGGCTATGGCACACTCACTTACATTCACACACTTCAAGCCCCCACCCTTTTACGTTTAAATTCTCATTAGTAGCAGTAATGGAACATCAGAGCTTAAATGCACTGTAATTGCCATAGTGACAGCATCCGGTAGCCAGCATCCTCTAGACCTGGACCACTCCACTCTCTCCTTCAGCTAACATGCCTATTGTAACCAGACTATCAACCCCCTCCCCATATTTCTTGCCCTAGCACAAACACACACACACACACACACACACACACACACACACACACACACACACACACACACACCCTTAAGCTTGAAAAGATATAGGGGTAATGGGGAAGTGGCTTGTAGGTAATACATTTGTGAGTTTAAAAGGACTCTCTCCCCCCACACATGACATAGAAGCATTCAAGTATACAACTGCACATGCAGGAAAGAATTCAACTGTACACACATACACGTATATATGTGTATACTCACACATGCTGTTTGGGTTGGCAGAGGACTCTCTGCAAAGCCATGATTATGCATATGTATGTATGCCATTTATAACTAGCAGAAAAGCTACATTACTTTATTAAAAAGAAATATTAGATTTCACAAAAATATGTAATGAATTATTTTTGAGTCCCTGGTGGACATAAATCTGCCACAGTATTTCCAAAAGCAGAAATGTGCAGAAATGCTTAGATGAGTCCTCTAGTATGCAAATAAGCTACATCCTTTTGTTTGCTGCACATTTAGTTTTGCATATGTATATGTATTTATTTGTGCAAGTTAAGAAGATTTGTGTGTGTGTGTGTGTTTACTCACGGTCCTCTCGGGTCTGTATGTAGAGGACGTTACTGCGTACACCATCTCCGGCCTGTGTATAGGCCAGGACCTGGACACTGTAGTTTGTGAACTTCTCCAAGCCCTTAAGCTCCACCTGCTCTCTTATGGTGGTAATGTTCTGCATCTCACCCCATTCTGAGACACAGAGGCAGGAACTTAGCAACTGCATGCATGGACCTTTCACCTCTAGATTTTTTTATTTTTCAGATGATGCAATCGCAGGGGTGTTTCTGCTGACTGACAGAGGAATAAGAACCAGGAAATGATTTACACAGTATTAACAGGAAATAACAGTACAATTCTCTAGTCGTACAGTAAGTAGCCCAAATCACATGAAACACCAGTAACACTGTATGTTCAAGATGTGCTAAGAGAGTGTGGGTGTGGAAAGAGAGGGGACATAGCAGGTGTAGCTGTATTTCATTCCTCTGGCTGAGCTCTGGTACCTGGAGCCCACTGTACCCACCTCCATCAGGGAAGAGGGACCAGAAGACCACACGATAACCCTTCAGGACTCCATTCAGTGTCATTCGAGGGGGCTCAGACCATGTGATCACTGCCTCATCTGAAGTCACTGAAATAGCTCGCACATTTTGTGGAGGCTGGCTAGGCACTGAGAAGAGGTAGACAGACAGTGAGAGAGAGAGAGAGAGAGAGAGAGAGAGAGAAAGAGAGTGTGAGTATGTGAGTGGGTGTGTATGTGTATGTGCACGTGTGTGTGTGTGTGTGTGTGGGTGAGTGTGTGTGTGTGTGTGTGTGTGTGTGTGTGTGTGTGTGTGTGTGTGTGTGTGTGTGTGAGAAGGACGAAGAGAGAAACAGACAGACAGAAAGTATGTGTGAGTGTACAGGAGAAAGGAAGAGAGAAAGAACAATCCTGAAACCTTGCAGCAATGCACATAAACCATTAGCTCTTAATAATAATAAAACCTGTTAATAATGTAAAGAAAACATATAATTTCTCATTTATTATAGAAGAGACAAATGTATTTTTAAAAAAGTCTATTACCATTCAGGTAGCACTATAATGATTTATGCATTTTGCATTGCTCTCTCCAAAATACACCGAGGTGCTGATTTATTATGATCTAGTAGTGCAATGGGTTTCCATTGGCCTTGACAACAGCCTTGACTTGAATTCCACAGAGATGCTCCACAGAGATGCTCCACAGAGGTGCTGCACAGAGGTGCTCCACAGAGGTGCTGCACATAGACGCTCCACAGAGGTGCTGCACAGAGATGCTCCACAGAGGTGCTCCACATAGATGCTTCACAGAGGTGCTGCGCATAGATGCTCCACAGAGGTGCTGCACAGAGGTGCTGAGCAGGAATGGAGTACATTCCACTGTGCTGATCAGGAAAGTTCTTCCGTGGGTATCAGGAGCCCTGGTGCTTGACACCCCACAGGACGGCTCCGTGGACGTTCTGATCTTCTCACTAGCGTGATGCAACAGGAACCTGGATTCAGCCCACCAGCCACTTTCCCTTCAGTGGTCCAGGTTAGATGGTTCTGTGACCAGTGAAAATGGGCTGATAATAATGGCAATCGATATGGTCTTTGGTTCTTATAGCACATGTGATTCAAAGGCCAATAAGTGGACCATGCAGTACTGATCACCTTGGTTTTTCTCAGTGGTAAACTCTTATAGGTGCCAGCACACCTGACTATCATTCACGCTGCCTATATCAACAGTCCATTGAACATTAAGTCACGCCAGTCATGTAGGGATTGATGAACACTAAAGTTGTGAGAAGCTGGGGGATTTACATAAAACCTGCCTATTCTTGGTATAACACATTGTACTCAGAATGGATGTTATAGGTGGCTAACTTATCACTGATCCCATCAAAATACATGAGCGATAAAACACCCATCTGAATTCCTCCTTTTGTTGCAGCGTTCAGCAACGCTGTCTCTTCTGGCCGGATACGAGGCGACCGTAGCTGTGGCGAGAGGCCAAACGGTGCTCCTGAATAGAGAAGGCCACTATTGAGGCAAGACAGAGCGCGGCTGTGTGCCCTTCGCTGAGAGAGGAGGCATGTGCGTGAAGGACAGGATGAAAGGGGGGTTGCGGTGGAGGAAAGGCTCCGGCTCGCCTCAATACACAAGCAGCTGCAGCTGCTGCAGGAAGAGAGTGAGCAGGAGAAGAGAAAGAAAAGGCGACAGGGAGGCGGGGCTAAGGGCGGGACGCAGCGCCTATCTGAAGTGGCCTTGAGGTCTAAATGGGCTCTGTGGGCCAACCGCACTCTAACTGCCTTTTTAGAGGACTGGGGCTCACTTCATTTACAGAGTCTAGCCTGCTCTCGCACCGGGTGTCCCTCTCGGTCTCTCCTTCTCTCGCGTGGCGGGCCGACGCAATCGGGCAAGTCTTTCAGAATGTCTTTTAGGACAAAGTGTCAGTGAAGTGAGATAATGCAAAGCAACCATCGGAAAAGGAGCAACGGAGAAGGAATAAAGTGAACAAGAGAGTTTATAGACCAGGAGAGAAGTTCAAGAAAACAAATGAAGGTTGTTTTTCAGGGAGGAGCGTGTGAGTGAGAAGAGAGTGAGGGATTTAAAAGCTGGAATGAAGGATGAAGGAGGAAAAGGGAGACAATATGCTCAGCTGCACATAATTACACTGGGAGAGAAAGCAGGGGACTGGGGAGAGGGGCATCCGCAGACAAGCTAATTATAATTATTTTACTATCTGTGTTATTACTATTATCATTAAAGCCATCAATATCACTGGTGCTCGGCTGACAGTGACACGCTAGTGTTTCAGGCCTGTGAACCAAATATAATCACAAATATAAACACACATACACCCACGCACACATAGAGCAATAGTGTGTGCATGCACGTGTGTGTGTGTGTGTGTGTGTGTGTGTGTGTGCGCGTGCATGTATGTGTGTGTGTTTGTGTGTGTGTGTGTGTGTGTGTGTGTGTCTGTGTTTGTGTGTGTGTGTGTGTGTTTTAGGAATAAAAAAAATTGAATTGTATAAAGATTTATAAAGGTATGTAGTGACTCACTGTAAATAAAAAGATAATATAATTACAACAGTACAAAAAAATATGGATTGAATTACAAAGTGCAAACAATATTTATAGAAGTCAAATGAATGTTTTGTATGTGTTCTGGACAATGTGTGGATTTACCATCTTCTAGTGTGGTAGCGTTGATTTCTGAGCTGGAGGGCCCTGTGCCAGCTCGGTTGAAGGCTTGAACCACTACTCCATATTGAGCAAACTTCTTGAGGTTATCCAACGTGTACACCTCACTGTCCCCTGTCGCCTTCATTTCAACTATGCTATACTGGCCATTACTGCCTGGCCCGTTCTCCCTGTAGCCAATCTGATAGCCACGGATCACTCCGTTCTGGAGCTCCTTCTTAGGGGCCTGGTGAGGAGAGAGAGAGAGAGAGAGCGCGAGAGCGAGAGAGAAGGCGACACTGTATTAGGAAAATGATCATAAGAGTCCTTATGATTCTTTCTTTCTGCTGTTACTGGGGTCATAATGCATAAAGCCAAACTGAGAGTCTGGATTGGGCACCTTCCAGGTGACGCGGATGCTCTGTGATGTCATAGGCTGCAGGATAACCTCCATAGGCGGTCCGTCGGGGGCTGTGGCAGGCAGAAAGTGCAGGTCAGATCGGGTTCAAAGAAGCTGTGATGAACGTCTGTGCAAAGCCGTTCTCTAGGTGTGCATGTGAGGACCTACGCGCTTCCTCCGTGCTGATGGTCAGCTCCTTACTGGCCTGGCTGCGGCCGATCTTGTTGTAAGAGTACATACGGATGCTGTAGACAGATGCAGGATGCAACTCCACGATGTTGGCTTGGTTATTGGTGGGGGAGATTTTACGAGTGGCATGCTTCAGTTCCCATGGATCTACAAACAGGAGAAAAGAAATGACAGACGCTACTCCTATGATCACACTGGACCTCAGTTATACCGCTCTGTTATACCACTGTACGTTATATTCACTGATATGCTTGGTAAATTGTAAATTGGCTAAACTATGACAGTTACATCAAAATTAACTGGTAAATTCACAAATGCACCAGGATATCTATATCAGCTATACCAAAACATCCACCTGGCTCCAAACCTTCTCCATGACACTCACATTCTTTACACTGGCATTGAAGGCTAGAATAAAAAAGTGCCCAGGCAGCAAACTACATACCAGATTTGTTTTTGTATTCAATGTCATAACTGGTGATGATACTGTTGCCATCGAACCTCTGGGTCCATCGTAAGTTCATGCTGCGATCTTTAACTTCACGAACCTCCAACTCTGGAGGGTCTGGAGGCTCTATAACAGAGTACATACAAAAGCAGTCCCATAAGACCAATGGACAAAGCATAGAAGAGAGAGAGGCACGCAGGGGATAATGAGAGAACGGAGGGGCAGAACTGAGTTGGAGCAAGGGCATAATGATTGATTTTGTGCCTGGTTCAGGTGTGCCATGTCAAACATGAGAGCGGCGTTCATGGGTGATTGTCTTGCCTTGCACAGTGAGCTGAATGAGACCACGGCCCTCTCCGTAGGAGTTGATGGCATGACAGGAGAAGAACACAGAGTCCCCACGCTCAGCCGGTTTCAGCTGCAGAGAGAAAGAGAGAGAGAGAGAGAGATGGAGGGAGGGAGAGAGAAAGAGACAGAGAGAGTATAAACACAGTTAATAGCAGTAGCTCATCATTTTGTTCCATGTGTTGTTTTGTATGGGGGGCTGCAACCATCTCACATTGTCTACAAGCTCTACATCCACACTCTGTGCATTGTTGTCAATCATCTACATTGTCCTTTGTACTGTAATTGGTAAGTCATTACGATGTTAGGAAATAGCATATTATTATATTCTGCCCCATTTCTCCAAGTTTCCACAGACTAACCATGATCTAACAATAGTACTTAGTTATGATTACTGACTTTATCAATCATGATTAACCTTCACTCAGACTCAGTGATTTCCAGGTGAACTGCATGTGCGCGGCTCACCTTGAGGGTGGAGATGACCTCGTCGCTCTTCTCGTTGGGGCTGGTGGTGATAGAGTAGCGTGGGTTGCGGTCAGGGTCGATGACGGTGTCGCCCCTTTCCCAGCGGATGATGATAGGGTACTCACCACGAGCCGTGCAGTTTAGTTCCTTATTCTGACCCTTTATAGCCATGGTGGTGTTGGGATGTGAAGTTATCATAGCTGGAACTGAAGAGCGAGAGAGAGAGAGAGAATGTTGAAAGCAGAGCTAGAACACAGATGAGGGTGGAACACAGTGGAGTGGAAGTAGAATGGAACAATAGTGTGTGTGTTACAGTTCCAGTAGAGTCACTGTGATGTAAAAGCCCAATTCCCAGAGCTTGAACACCACAGGGCCACAGACATTAGCACCTTAGCCTCTCCTCCTCAATTGTTTTCACTTGCTCAGCCAAAACACCCCCCCCCTACCCAAAAACCCGCCTGCCTGAATCTCAGTTACACACACTTTATCGATCTAAAGAGGGTTCTGCTGTTTTGTTTTCATCACTTATTCATTCTTCCCTCCCTCTACTGAGCGAAACAGAACAGAATTGAGGGAGGCAGAGGAGAGGAACGATTCAATCAATAACACCCACACTCCTTCAGGGGAGGGGAGGGGGGGAGAGAGAAAGTCAGTTATAAGGAAACAAAATATGGATGTTAACATATATGTATGGAGGAGAACAAAAAAAATCTGAAGGCCGCTTTGATCGCTGAAGTTACGCTCACACTACTCACACCAAAACACAAGCAACGTTAGCAATGTTTACCACAGACCTCACTGGGAAAGAGCATCTGCTCGAGCCTGTGTTAATGGAACAAAAGACATCTCTTTGCCTTTACTCACGCAATAATAGGAACCCCACCTTTTTACATTCCTTATTAGACACCGCATCGTTGACCAGCCTTTTTCTACATGGTAAAAATAAGGTGAACAAATATCATGTATACTAATGCTCTAAACATCTGTTTCTGCAAAGTGGACTTACACATCCTGTTATAAATCCTGCGTTATAAAATCATTTCCTTTCTGTCTCTACTACTGGTCCCACTGTTGCACATGTCATGAGTAGGGTCATTGCTTTCAGCGACATGCAGTGATGTGGACATGGGGCTGTGTGTGTGTGTGTGTGTGTGTGTGTGTGTGTGTGTGTGTGTGCGTGCATGTGTGTGTGTGTGTTTGTGTCTGTGTACTCATGCACTGTCTGTCTTTGTGAGCACTAGAGCATCCTAAAATATCCCTCAGGCATCAGTTATAGAGGTAACATCTCATCTGAGCCTTGTCTTAAACAAAAACCTTTGACAGCATTGCATTTGCTACACCAGAGCAGGTCATATACAAACCATTCAATTCAATATGTGCAAAAATAAACTGAATTAATTTAACAAAAAATATGCTTTAAGGATGTCAAATGTATTTAAATTTCCCACACTTAAAAATGACTTAAGTATTATATATTAGGATTCTGATTAAAATGTTTTTAAGGGTTGCTCATGAACTTCAGAGCTGTATTGTAGAGTGTTGAATGCATATGCTCCAAGCATGTCAGACTGATACAGGCTACTTATCTACTGATTCATACTACTGATCTACTGATTCATAATACAGAACTACTAATTCATACTACTGATGTTTTATCCCTTCTTGCTCAGAAATTCATGAAAGGAAAAAAAAAAGATTATACAATCTTATTCTGAGAAGATATGACCAGTATAATATAACCTCCAAAGTACAGTGAGTGGTGGGAGACATTATGCACACACAACACGAGTTGTGTAGTTGTGTAATCTGACTCACTCTTTACTGTGAGCAGCATGCTCTTGCTGATATCAGAGCCCACTCCATTGCTCGCCTGGCACAGATAGTACCCGCGGTCCTCCTCCAGAACGTGTCGAATCAGCAGCGACCCATTGGGCATGATCTGGATGCGGCCTGTCAGTGGGACCGGGTGGTACTGCTGTGGGTTCCCAATACCTGGAGGACCAACGCAAGCAGAGTGTTACAACGGGTGAAGCAGAAGGTTACAACCAGAAAAATGTTAAATCGTGTTAAATCATGCGGCCTGTTTACACTTTGCATTAATATGTGTTTCATGTTTAGATCGTATCTGTAGATACTTTAGTCAGGTTCTGTTTAGACTTCTCACTAAAATGCAACTCCAGCCTGGCCAGATGAGCTTTGCTTTTACTTTCCCACATAAAAAGCACACCAACGTATCATTTCCGTTTTACTGCCTGCTGTAACACATGGTTTTATATATGCTGTCAAATAATAGAAGAAACCATATAAAGTCACAACTCCTCTGCATTGGTAGAGGAGAAGGCTGAAGGCTTTGTATTATAGCTAGTATCATTTCTGCAGTGGTCTGCCCCACTACTGTCCAGAGGATGTTGTGGACGTCAGAGGGAAGTCTGCACTTGGCAGACGTTTTTCTGTTTACGTAATTGTAGGCGGATAATGAAAATGCATTCCATTTACACTTTGAAATGAGGTCAAGATTTGTCCTCCGAATGTCTTTTGAGTAGTCTGATTATAATTGGATCACATTGTATCCTGGGGTGTTTACACTTGGCCAAATGAAACGCATGTGTGATCTCATCACCAAAAACGTATATTAATGCAAGGCGTAAATATGCCCATGTGGTGTTAAGAACTTATGAAAACACTAAACTGAATGTTACAAATCGTTCTACTGTTACATGTGACATCGTGAGGGATATGTGTCTATCAACAGTAGCTGCAACTGAGCATCACTGCATGGTCACTTTGTCAGTGGAACAACATTAGTGCATGGTCACTGTGAGTGTGAGACGTTTAGTGCATGGCCACTGTGAGTGTGATTAGTGCATGGTCACTGTGAGTGTGATTAGTGCATGGTCACTGTGAGTACATTAACGCATGGTCACTGTGAGTGTGATTAGTGCATGGTCACTGTGAGTGTGAGTATGTTAGTGCATGGTGACACTATGAAAGCAGCATACCTTTGGCATGCTTCCACATGACCTTGGGTGGAGGGTATCCGTCCACAGAGCAGTTCAGAACCCCAGACTTGCCATAGATCCCGTCCTGGTTGTTAGGCTGAACCCGAAAGCAAGGGGGGACTACAACAACACAGGCAGACTAAGTTCAGCAAGAAAAAGACGCTTCATTCTGAGGGTTTGAGAAGGTAATGCACTTTCCCTATACACATAGACACATTCCAAGAGTTTGATATTTTTTACTTTGATCATGATAATCTCCTTTACAGACATTACCTAACACACGGGACACTGTGTGTATGTCATTACCTAACACACGGGACACTGTGTGTATGTCATTACCCAACACACGGGACATTGTGTGTATGTCATTACCTAACACACGGGACACTGTGTGTATGTCATTACCTAACACACTGGACACTGTGTGTATGTCATTACCTAACACACGGGACACTGTGTGTATGTCATTACCTAACACACGGGACACTGTGTGTCATTACCTAACACACAGGACACTGTGTGTGTCATTACCTAACACAATGGACACTGTGTGTGTCATTACCTAACACACGGGACACTGTGTGTATGTCATTACCTAACACACTGGACATTGTGTGTATGTCATTACCTAACACACTGGACACTGTGTGTATGTCATTACCTAACACACGGGACACTGTGTGTATGTCATTACCTAACACACGGGACACTGTGTGTATGTCATTACCTAAGACACTGGACACTGTGTGTGTTATTACCTAACACATGGGACACTGTGTGTGTCATTACCTAACACACGGGACACTGTGCGTGTCATTACCTAACACACAGGACACTGTGCGTGTCATGACCTAACACACAGGACACTGTGCGTGTCATTACCTAACACACAGGACACTGTGCATGTCATTTCATTTACAGACAATACCTACCACACAGGACACTGTGCGTGTCATTACCTAACACATGGGACACTGTGCATGTCATGACCTAACACACAGGACACTGTGCATGTCATTTCATTTACAGACATTACCTACCACACAGGACACTGTGCGTGTCATTACCTACCACACAGGACACTGTGCACGTCATTTCCTGTCTCTCACCCTTTGCTTTAACTTCCTCAGTTCCTCTTTACACAACATTTTGCCTTTGTTAAAGACATCTCTAATCTAGAAATCTTTAATGCATCTCTTATAGTGACTGAAGACCAGCAGATTGCATTGGTGGTTGCAGGATTCCACTATACACACACCTGTGACTATAAGCTGCCTCTCAGAGCTTACAGTAGCCGCATCGTTGCTGGCGATGCAAGTATAGTTGCCGTTGTGCTTGAGGGACACTTTGGAGATCTGCAGTGAACTCATAAACTCCTTGGTCTCGATGGTGACACCAGAGGTGCCCGACACGATCTCCTGGCCATCTTTGCGCCAGGTAATCCGGATGGGCATGTCTCCAGATGACACCACACATGCTATATACATCAGCTTCCCAATGGAGGTCGGGGGGAAGTCAAAGGGTTGAATGAGAGGAGGGACTGAGAGAGATAGAAGTGGAGATACAGTTAGAAGGAGAAAGGGGAGGCAGAAAGGAGAGAGAGATATTAGGTGTTCAGTAGCGAAGGTTGATATGTATACCTCTCTATGATCTGCAGTGTAATCTCTCCCCCCTCACCCTACACACGCACCACCTCTTTCTCCCTCCAGACCATAATAGCTGCTCTAATTAGAGCCCAATTGGCATGGGGAATAATGGTGTTGCCATGGAAACGGAGGTGGGGGGCTACATTGAAGACATCTGGGGGATTTAATCTGGGGCTCGTTAAAATTCAGCTAATTAAATCAGAGACATGACAAGACAAGCAGCACACTATACTGCCTTCACACTGGAGTCAGTGTTCCCTTGTACCAGCACACATGAACACTCAGAGACACACACACACACACACCAACATAGATGTAATGTGGACCTTACTGCCCTCAGACTGGAAGCTCTGTTGTGAATACTCTGCATACTTTTGTGTATAAACAGCAACATCTTGACTTTGCCCATCATACATTATATTATCCTCTCATTCAGTTGAAATGACTGAAAATCCTACACACACACACACACACACACACACACACACACACACACACACACACACACACACACACAGGGGCACTTACTGATGAACGGTTATAAAGCTGCAGCAGGCCACTAATCCTGTTAATCAGTGGCTATTAGCAAGGCTCTCTGTGTCTGTGGTAATGGGAAGACCATCCTCATCCTCAGAAAGCTCCTCTGAACTCAAACACCCCGCTAACTACAAACACCCCACTAACTACATACACCCAACTAACTACATACATTTTACCGTTACTAATCCCCTAATAAACAACATTTAGTATCTAATTATTGCTTATTCAACAAAACACGACGGAGGGCAAAGCATTCTTGTAGTGGAGCCTCGAGACTGGAGCCATTCTAGCTGACATCACACCTCAAGAACCGTGTGGCTCAGGGCCACGTGCCTGAGCGTGGGTTCTGGAAGCAGCCTGGAGCCGGTGCTAACCTTTCACAGTGACGTAGACGGTCTGGCTGATGGAGAGCTGCGGTTGGATGAGCACACTGCACAGATACGCCCCCTCATCCATGCCCTTCTGCACGTCACTGAGCTTGAGCGTGCCGTTCTCGTACACAACCTGCCGGTGGTTATCCGGCAGTAGCATGCCATCCTTGTACCACTTGATGGAGTAGTAGGGGTAGCCAATCACGCGGCAGTTGATGAAGGTGTTGCGGCCAGCCACGGCCGTGATGTTGCGCATGGCCCGGATACTTGGGGGGCCTGACATGGACAGAGGGGAAGAAGCAAAAAGATAGAGAGAAGGAAAGAGGGAGAAGTTGCGGTGGCAAGGAAGCGATGAAAGTTTAAAAAAAAAAGGCAGAGAAAAAGAAAAGAGAAAGGAGGCGAGCAGGGTGGAAGGCAGAAGTAGAGCGTGCAGGGAAACAAAGTTGGATAGGAGAGATGGTACAGGAAGAAAAAAGGGGAAATTGAAAGATTGTTAGATGGAGAGAGGGACAGTAGAGAAAGGGTGAAGGGTGGATGAGTGGGCGACGGGAGGAAAGAAGGGGTTAGATTGCTCTTGGTTTTTAGATGTTCAGGTGCATGTGCACATGTGTGTTCAGGAGTGTTGATGTCTGTAACTGTGTTGGCTCAACCTCTGAACTCAGCTGATGCAGACTGTATGTCCAAGTGGAGATGAGCATCAGAATTTTACAATCACACTGGCTAGCCACGCTTCCATGTGCATGCGGTACCATGCACTGTTTTAGTCAGCTAACCTGTGGATTATTGTCAGATAGCTAGTAAAATGTGTTGTTTGTCAACTAGCTAGTATCCTGGGGTAAGACAACTTTTAAAACTTTGTTGGAAGCAGTTAACCGGAGCTAAACAATATACTCCATTATGTTCTGCCAGTGGGCTGTTTTTGAGACCATTTTGACAATCTACTGCCCCTATACATCAAGCAGAAAAGTCAGTCAAAAGACCCTGACCTTTCAAAGCAGGTTCTCGGTTATTTTGAGTGTTGAAACCTACCAGACTCTTTAGAAGTGTGTCAGGGACTATGTTATGTATTTATTAATTAGGCTATAGCTTGTTAAAAATGGATCATGATTGAATAACTATATACAATGCCTTCTGTTGATCATTTTAATTCTTGTGTAATATGACACTAAGTTGTTTTCCATAGGTGTACAAAGTAAAATGAATACCATCAAATACACAGTGTCAAAGATTCCTTTCTATAACATTATATGTATAAAATGTACAATACAAATTCAACGCAAAAATATCACATTTCAACCCCAACGACACATTTAGAGGATTGAGGATTGGCTGAGAACAGAGGCTCTGAGATGGATTCAGCAACATGATGCTAGTTACTGCATTGCACTAGTACTTACATTATATTAGCAATTCCTTCATACTAGTAACTACATTTTGTTAGTATCCATTTTATTTTTTATTTCACATATTAACTGTAATAAACGAGTGGCTGAATAATACAAGTAACTGTACCTATATTAGAGTAGCACCTGAATTATATTAGTAACATCATTATATTAGTAATACATTATATTATCAACTCTATTATATAAGTAACTACATTATATTAGCAGTTGCATTATGCTAGTATCTGTATTATATTCTAAATTGCATTATATTAATAATAGCATTATATTTGCAACCGCTAACCTGTATCCACTCTTCCATAGCTTAACCTTGCTTTCTGTTAAGATTGAGTCAATATGAGATTTGTGAAGGTCTTTCTTCGTCCAAAGGTCACTAGCCTAACTAAATTAGTTCTGGCTAACAGTAGGTAGCCTGGAGGTCTCATTAGCTCAGTATAGAGACCGATTGTGTCTGAGTTACGTTAAAAAGGTTAATAATGTCCCTTCTTTTCAGGGGTGGGGCCACACGAGGAAAAGGCTGACCCTCTGAAGGACTCTGTTCTCAGAAAACACGTGAAGATGGTGGAAGAGGAGAGACATGGCATTCCACGTATGAAGATCAACACAGAGCAGTGAGCACATTTTGAAAGAAAGAGGACGCTCATTGAAAGTGGCCCACGTGAAGGGACCGAGGAATAGGACAGTCTGTCTCAAAGTGGAGGATAGACTGGTTAAGACTGTATATTGTGAGGGTGGTGGAGAGGCATATGGAGATTTTGTGTACACAAAGATTCTTGTCTTCTCTACTCATCTGCCTTCCTCTCTTTCCCCTGCTCCCTGCTCAGGGTGTGTTGAGCTTTGAAGTCACTGCTCTGACAAGTCACCCCCTGATGTATTATTCAACAAGACTGTCGCACAGTATCTCCCTCTCTCTCTCTCTCTCTCTCTCCCGCTCTCTCTCTCTCTCTCTCTCTCTCTCTCTCTCTCTCTCTCTCGTATTACTCTTCCCTTCTCTCTTTGTTTCTCTTACACAATAAGAAGGCATGAACTCACGTAGAGATCCAGTGTATGCAGTAAAACCATGCGGCTTTTGAGAAAAGTGGTCTTGAAGGTTTGCATGTTTGCATGTGTGTCGGTGCCGCTGTGTATACCTATGTGTCTGTTTTAAATAACAGGAACACATCACTGCCCCTAAAGTGCACACCATTCCATGTTACTGTAGTTCGCATGACAGTGTGAGTAAAATCTGTCAGTTTGCATGATGTGGGTATGTTATGGTGTGGTTGAATCGGTGACACAGAGTGCATGACTGTGTGTGTGTGAGTGTGCGTGTGTGTGTGAGAGAGAGAGAGAGGGGGGGGGGGGGGAGAGACCATGACTCCGGTACAGGGATCTCATTCTTTCTGCAGTGATTGTTCTGGCATGTCTACTATACAGATAGATATGTCATAACTGAAGAGAAAGAAAGAGAATATGTAAGAGTGAGCATGAGAGAGAGAGAGAGAGAGAGAGAGAGACAGACATAGAGAGAGAGAGAGAGAGAGAGAGAGACAGAGATAGAGAGAGAGAGAGAGAGAGAGAGAGAGAGAGAGAGAAAGACAGAGAAAGAGAGAGAGAGAGAGAGAGAGAGAAAGAGAGACAGACATAGAGAGAGAGAGAGAGAGAGAGAGAAAGAGAGACAGAGATAGAGAGAGAGAGAGAGAGAGAGAAAGAGAGACAGAGATAGAGAGAGAGAGAAGTGCAGTTGATATCACCAATCATGTCAGAGCTCACCATCACTGCTCCCTCTCAGAAGTTCTTTTTCCTGACCACTCCTCTCCTGTGCCCCTGACCTGTCTCATCCTGTCCTCTCCTCTCCTCCTTTTCTCTCTCCTCCCCTTTTCTTTCCTCTCCTCCCCTCCCCTCTCCTCTCCTCCCCTCCCCTCCTCCCTCCTCCCCTCTTCTCCGGGCTGACGTGTCCACCCTCCTGTCTCAGCCTGTCTGGCTCAAGAGATGGCCTCTCCGTCTGCTCTCCTTCTGTACTACCAAAGAACAGCTAGAAGGCTCCAGCTAGGCTGAGACTAAGACCCAATCTCTGTAGAAGAAAGGCTAAGCCAACTGGTCCGAATACAGACACAAACCACCTTAAAACGTTAAAGAGAGCGCGAGAGGCAGAATGAGTGAGATGAAACGATGAAAGTCTTTCAGACAAAAAATAAGAGTGTGGCCGAGTGATCAAACTCATTAAAAGGAAGAAGACGGTGACAGTGGAAGGACAAACAAAACCCATATACACACAAACACACCTACACACATCTACCCCCACACCCTCACACACCCTCACACACCCAGGGACATGTGTAGTGGAGAATACTTAGATTAGGCTGAAGAAGTTTGGAAAAAATGCAGAGTGGATGGAGGGGTAGTGGAGAGGGTAGGAGGTTGTGGGTTTTAAACCCCACTAAAATGGCTGAGATTGAAAAGTAGACAGGCACCTCTTACGTTTATGCGCGCTTGGTACTCGGCGCTACCGGCCGAGTTGCGTGCTGCGCAGCGGTACACGCCCCCGTCGCGGATCTGCGGGCTGCTGACGTTAACGTGCGACACAGTGGAGCCGTCCGAGAGCGTGTACTGACTGGCACGGTGCGCCGAGTCCCGAGCGATAGGCTCGTCGTCCAGCGTCCAGGCGATGGTGGGGGGAGGGGCGCCTTTAGCTGCACACATCAGGGAGAAGGGTTCGCCAGGGGCCACCACGCGCTCGCTGAAAGAGGAGACAATCCGCGGCGTGCCGTCTGCAGAGAGAGGCAAAAGGAGAGAACGAGAGAGAGAGTGAGAGAGAAAAGAGGACAAGAGAAGAAGAGAGGTCAGTCAAACAAGAGGCATGTCAAGAAATTATTGTCCGTGGGACACTAAAAATTATACTAAACATGACACTCTTCCTAGGCAAGTTATAGAATAGAATTAATCTGAGCCATATTTGGATTTGGACCTCGTGATTCTTAACAAATCACCCATTTCCCCCATTTCAAGGGTTGGTGGTGCCTGGAGACTCACCTTCCAGCAGGATGATGGAGAAGTCCTGAGCGGTCTGGCTCTTGCGGGTGGCGAAGCACTGGTAGGCGCCCGAGTGCCTCTTCTGGGCTGCGGTGATGAACAGCGTCTCATTGTGGGCCCCCTGGATGGAGAAGTGCTGGTCCGGAAGCACAGGCTCGGTGTTCCGGAACCAGGACACGGTGAAGTGAGGGGAGCCTTGGACGGCACAGGACAGAATCACTGTGCTGCTGATACCCGTTTTCAGGTTCTTAGGTGATAGGGTGACCCTCAGAGGCTCTGGGGAGAGTGAGGAAAAAACAGGTGTGGGATAGAGAGAGAGACAGTTAGAGCTACAAGGCCAATGGTCTTAAGTGGCTTGGTTAAGACCCTTGTATGCGACTGTGCTGTAGAGATTTGGAGGATGACAGATATAAAAGATAATGCCAAAGGTATTCAGATGCAGGGAATTATATGTTGTATTGTCAGGCAAACTGAACTTGCCACCCACACACCCTAGAATAACATGACTTATGACTCCAAAATGTTTGTGAATCACAATATTGATTCTCATTTCTGCACATAAACCCACAAAACAGAAGGAACATTTTGATGCAGAAAGAACTACTAAAGACAAGAACTACCTTGACTTCTGAATAGGAAACCCATTAACATACATATAAAGTAGAAAATGAGGGAGAATATGAGAGAGAGAGGAAAGAGAGAGAGTGAGGCAGAGATAAAGAGAGAAAGAAAGAGAGTAAGAGAGGGAGGGAGAGAGAGAGAGAGAGAGAGAGAGAGAGAGAGAGACCTGAGTGAGAGAAGAGAAAGACAAGGAAAATGTTAGTGAGCAATAAGGCAGCTGGTGTTATGTGCTGGGGGCTTTGTGTGTGTGTGTGTGCGCACATACACATGTGTGTGTGTGATGTGTGTACGCCATCCTCCCCACTTGCCCTGTCAGAGTGTGTGTGAGCACACTGGTGTGATGTGCCCACTGGCTAAATGTCCAAATGTCCACCCCACCCACCCGCCTCTCTTGGTTCTACAGCAGACTACATCCCCAATCTCCATACACACACTCTCTCACACACACACACACACACACACACACACACACACACACACACACACACACACACACACACACACGCGCGCGCACACACACACACACACACACACACACGCGCGTGCATGCACACACACACACACGCGCGCGCGCATGCACACACACACACACACACACACACGCACACGCGCGCGCGCGCATGCACACACACACACACACACACACACATCCCACCAACCCAAACACGCACAAACATACCCCCACACATACTGCCTCACATTTGTGTAGTATTAGTATAGTATACAGGGGAGTGGGACGGACCAGCACAGCCTTCCTGTCCTTACATATATCTTACATATATCTTACATATATCTTACATATATCTTACATATATCTTACATATATCTTACATATATCTTACATATATCTTACATATATCTTACATATATCTTACATATATCTTACATATATCTTACATATATCTTACATATATCTTACATATATCTTACATATATCTTACATATATCTTACATATATCTTACATATATCTTACATATATCTTACATATATCTTACATATATCTTCTTTTCATAGGAGAGGAGGCAAAGGCCATCAGTCTGCCAGACCCACTTAGACACTGTACTACATCTCTTCTCACTCACTCTCTCTCTCTCCGTCTATGTACTGCAGGGACACTGATCTGGCTTCGACAGACACCACTGTGAGTGACAGCTGGTGTGTAAATATTCCAGGTTGCTACGGGAGATGGAGGAGGGCACAGAGCTAAATTGATCCCTCCTCATGCTGATGAGAGCAGGGTATGACCGTACGAGGCGACCGGCTGCAGCCTAGCCCCGAGCCCAGCTCTGTCCGAGGCCAAGCGTCACAAAGCCAGGCGACTGCTAAATGCCAGGCATGACGTCAGGCCTTCAGTTCTGGGTGTGAGTAGGGGCAGCAACTGTGATCAGGGACTTTCTCCTTAGTCTTTTTCCCCTTGTGCAGACTGGGTTTTGGGCTCACCTCCATTTCCCCAACTTTGTCACTTCTACAGGTCTACAGCACAAGAGGTTCAAAGCACAAATTTCAAAGCACAAAAGTAACTTCATGACCTCCTGTATTAAAGTCGGTGTTCCCACCTAAAGGAACCATTCGGGACCATGATGACGATCCTGTTCCTAAACCCCACCCTCTCCATCATTCTTTGCATCTCTCCCTTTTCATGCCTCTTTCTCCTGTCTCCTCACCGATCACGTTGAGATGGCCTGTGACCTCTTTGGATCCGAAGCTGTTGGTGAGCTCACAGATGTAGTTGCCCGAATCCTCCAGGCGCAGGTCACTGATGGTGAGGCCCGTGAGTCGGCGCGTCCAGCGGGAGTCAGCCGGCAGCGGCCTGCCGTCCTTCAGCCAGCGGATGGTGGGGTTGGGGTAGCCGGAGGCGATGCACGGGAGCTCCACGCTGCGCCCCACCTGCACCTCGCCCGACTGGAAGCTGTCCATCACAGAGGGCATGGACTCCGTGGGATCTGCGCAGAGAGCAGGAAGACAACAGCCTTGCCATCAACATTCAGATGGCTGCTTTAAGGCGGTTGCTCCTTGTTCTAGATGTGCTGGATTTGACTCACAGATTTAAGACATTTTACGACCTTTCGTTTGGGGTTTTTATAAACAGAAAACCTGGTGGAATTAACAGACTTGGTCACAAAAAAGTCCAAGAGAAACAAGAGGGAAGTCCCGTATGATGTTAAAGATTTAAAAAGGATGAAAAGGCTTTGACGCTCGACACCGTGTGCCACCATTAGAGGCAGCGAAAGCAGCACTTGAAAAATGATGGTGCTGCATTTCAAGTGGAAGGTTCCTCAGGCAGAACCTCTCCTCTGTCGTAATGTCCCCATTCACTCCGGTGCTGGTACAGCGGACTCTTTATGACACACATACCCAACACAGAGAGCCGAGCTCCGTTACTCTGCCTGGTCTCGCCACTGTATTTGTGCTTGGTGATGCAGCGATAGGTAGAGAGAGCATCCTCCTTCTGCACATCTGATATGTAGAGGGCCCCGTACGATGTCAGGAAACACCTGTTACCTGTGCACAGCGTACAGAGACAGGGGGAGGGCTTAGAGAGGAAGAAAGCTTTCACACACAAAGCCTGCACACACATATACTCACACAGGACATCCAGAGAGGGGAACTTTTAGAGTCCTTGAGAGTTATAATTAGCTGCCTATCAAACTCTTTGTGTCAGAAAAGCAGGGACAGAGAGGGAGAGAGAGATAGAGAGAGAGAGAGAGATGGAGAATGTGTGTTAATATTTGATGCATGCTATTGTACTGGTATATGCTGCCATGTTCATTTGACATCAGTGAGTACCAGCTCTACCGTGATTTATATATATGCCAATAAAGGTTAAGTTTCACACGCACATACACACACACACACACACAGACCCACGTGCGTGTGTGTGTGAGTACCAGCGTGTTTGAGTGTGTCTCAGCTCTAGGTCTCTAGTCATAAGAACGTTTGTCAAAGAGCAAGTGTCTGGAAGAGGAATGGAATGGATTGTGTAATAGAGGGAGGAACACCGGGAAGAACACTGCAGACCAGGAGAGAGAAAATATGAAAAGGTGCTTCATAATGAAAAGAATTATCATCTGAATGTACACGGATCCATCTGTATGTTGGCTTTAGATGACAGCACAATAGAGTAGTTCTAAAGACGAGAGAGTGCGTTTTGTGTTTTCAGTCCGTGTGCACGCGCTGACAATAATAATAACAGCAAAGTATGTCAGTGTGTGAGCGCAGTAGTCCAGATTGAGAGTGAGAGCGTGTCCCAGATTCAGGAGCTGGACAGGAGAGCTAGTCTCACCTGTGTGTTACCAGGACACACACTGAACGCAGGCAGCTGAGATAGTGCTGTATACAAGTACTCTCACTGCTGCTAAGCACACACACATCTCAAACTCACACACACTCATACAAGCGCACATGCGCACACATCCCCATACATAGCACAGCACCATTGCAGACTGGGTATCATTTGGAGTTTTTATACATGCCAGTGTCACTTCTGGGATAAGAGTGGCCCACCACCAACACCCAGCCCACATGTGGCCTGTGTCCTGAAACCCATTCACACAAATTATGCACACCCACAGATGCACTCTGTGAATGTACAACTCTGGGAATAAGTGTGTGTGTGTGTGTGTGTGTGTGTGTGTGTGTGTGGTTAATATAGTTCTACATCAAGTGTACATTTGTGTGTGTGTGTGTGTGTGTGTGTGTGTATGTGTGTATGAGTGTGTACATGCATGTGTGTGTATGTGTGTGCATGCATGTGTGTGTGTGTTTAGGGGGGGTGCGTGTGTGCATGTGTATGCGCCTGTGTGTGTGTTCTCACCATGCCTCCGTGTGAAGGATTGCAATCGATACGCTTTATGGCTCTACAGCTCCATCCAAAACAGATTTATTAAAGCTGAAAGGACAGGCTTTGCCCTGACACACACAAACACTTCATCACTCTAACAAGCGGCACACACACACTCCTACACACACAACCAATGGTTGTTGCAGCCACATACACACAATGCCTCGACATAACACAAAAAGAAAATGTCGTATTCGCATGTATTTACTATTGCATATTTAAATGTGTGTATAGTTAGAGGGTGTATGCAAGAATGAGTATGCATAACAATGTGTGATGGATATGTGTGTGTGTGTGTCTGGATGTGTGTGTGTGTGTGTGTGTGTGTGTGTGTGTGTGTGTGTGTGTGTGTGCGTGCGTGTGTGCGTGCACGGGTATTGTTGTCGTGTTGAGTGCTAGTCCTGGCAAACTGTAATTTGAGAGTCGGCCCTCACACTCCAACCTGCGCATTAAGTGTTACAGGATAATGCGCACTTGGCGCCGTTAACCCTCGACAACATCAGCACAACGCTGTCACAACACTTCACCCAGAGTGAGAGAGCGTGTGGATAGAGGACTGGGGGTTGGGGGATCACAGGAAGGAGCAGTGGGAAAAGACTGACTGAGCTACAGAGAGGTAGAGAAGTGGCTACAATGCAACAACCTGCTCTTTGAGAATGACACCAGTTTGAAAGAAAAGAAAATTAAATTTGAATAATGATGCAAACACAGGATAAAAGACTGTTGCCCTCTCGTTCATTTAGTAAGCAGTATAAGTAACCAGATGTAGATATCGTTCTCTTTAAGTGTGAGTGTGGGAGAAGTGTGAAGTGGGTTTTTTACTGTAAGGCACATAGGGCTGCTAGAGATAGCAGTATACCAGCAAGGCACCTTAAGTGTGACATAATTAGAAATTTGATCTTTAAGAAGATTACCATCTCCTCTTAGTTGAAAAGTGAAAAAAGGCGTGTTTTGTTGGATGTGTGTTAGGGGGAGTGGGTTCTTTGTGACACTGCAGTTTTTATTGATTGTGTGTTCTTGGCTTTAAACTAGGAAATAATGTAATGTCATTACTGAATTTTGGGAGAAGGACAGTGCATGTGGAAAGAGAAAAAGTAGGAGAGAGAAAGCAAAAAAAGGGAGGCCATGATCAGCCACCTCCTTCACCTCCTTCACCTCCCTCACCTCCTTCACCTCCCTCACCTCCTTCACCTCCTTCACCTTCCTCACCTCCTTCACCTCCTTCACCTCCTTCACCTCCCTCACCTCCTTCACCTCCCTCACCTCCTTCACCTCCTTCACCTTCCTCACCTCCTTCACCTCCCTCACCTCCTTCACCTTCCTCACCTCCCTCACCTCCCTCACCTCCTTCACCTCCCTCACCTCCCTCACCTCCTTCACCTTCCTCACCTCCTTCAC
Organism: Electrophorus electricus; assembly: GCF_041902795.1. NCBI lineage: Eukaryota > Metazoa > Chordata > Actinopteri > Gymnotiformes > Gymnotidae > Electrophorus > Electrophorus electricus. The sequence continues at coordinate 3,573,504 of NC_137513.1, forward strand.
CTCCCTCACCTCCTTCACCTTCCTCACCTTCCTCACCTCCCTCACCTCCCTCACCTCCCTGTGATGAGCTGCATTTGGGACTGTAGATCAATTCCTGTCTGGTCTATCTTTGCCCCGAGGTGTGTCTGTGTGTGAGTATGTTTGTGTGAGTAAGGATTAGGAGGGGGGCATGTAAGGTCTGTTTCTTACACACACACACACACACACACACGGGTTGGGTTGCCAGCGGGCTTTGTCAGATGGGCAGAAGGAGACAATGCTGTGATCAAGTTTGTGTGTTGAGCACGACCACCTTCACTGAACACATACATGTTCCATCCAGAAAGACCTACACTCATATACAAATACACAAAAGACATGTTTGTATGTTTGTCTATCTGTTTATATCTCTGTGTATATCTCTGTGTTTGAGTGTGAAGAGCCCTCCCACCCCACAAAGCCCAAACCCCCCTTCCCCCCAACCAGAAGGAATGCCGCCATTGTACTAATATCATTCAGGTCAGGAAAAAAATGTAAATGAGCGAATGAAAAAGGTTAAAAAACAGAATTTGAAGAGGGTCAACGCAAGGATGCTAGCATGCTGTAGGGGGCACTCTTCAGAGAGAGAAGCACAAAAATGACAAACATGACAGAAGGAAGAAAGGCGTGGAGATGGAGAGAGGGGGGATAAACGAAATAAGAGAGGGGAAGATGACTAAAGGGAACGAGAGTGAAGGAGCGACAGGGAGAGAGAGACAGGGAGAGAGAGAGGGAGAGAGAGAGAGAGGCTAGGAAGGCGGGACGGATCTGGTATTTCAGAGCTGCCCCGGCTTGGATTTGTTCTTGGAGCTCACATGCAAATGACGGCACCGCCGCAATGTTAACGAGGGTGGCATTTCAACCCGCTCGCCCCATTACTTATTAATGTTTTGCGTCTCTCCTCCCCATTCCTCTCTACTCTCGCTCCACTTTCCTCCCGCTCACTCGCTGTTGCTAGGGCGCGTGCGCTCACGTGACCTGGGTTAGGGGGCGCTGCAGTGGCATGTGCACAGATGGAGGGAAAGAGGGAGAGAGGAGAAGAGAGAGAGAAGTGGGGGGGGGGGGCATGGTTGCAAAAGCTCATCCATTAAACAGAGCAAGTTAATACTCATTTGTTCATTAAGGCACAATCAGGCTCCCAGGACAAGCAGGGAGAGAGGCTGGCACGCAGAGGTGGCAGGGCGAAGGCTTTGATTGGCTGCCGACGGGACTGCGCTATTTCTGAGTGAAATATGGTAACAAAGCAGAGGTGACAAAAACAACAGAACTGTGCCATTCAAAGGAGAGTGAGAGAAATTGGGAGACAGAGGGAGACATAGAGAGAACAAGAGAAAGAGGGAGTGAGGGACAAATGGAGAGAAAAAGACAAGAAATAATAATAATAAACATGGGCCGCAAGAGAAGAAGACAGGAATATCACAAGATAGACAACTGCAAGAGGCTTGGACTTTTGAGGACAACACAAAAGCAATATGAACACACAAGACACACAGACTAGCTGCCTTAATGTTTACTCACACAGACGAGCTGCCTGTAAGGTTTACCCACACAGACTAGTTGCCTAAAGGGTTTACACACACAGACCAGCTGCCTGTAAGGTTTACTCACATAGACTAGTTGCCTAAAGGGTTTACACACACAGACCAGCTGCCTGTAAGGTTTACTCACACAGACTAGCTGCCTGTAAGGTTTACTCACACAGACTAGCTGCCTGTATGGTTTACTCACACAGACTAGCTGCCTGAGGGGTTTACCCACACAAACTAGCTGCCTGAGGGGTTTACCCACACAGACGAGCTGCCTGTAAGGTTTACTCACACAGACGAGCTGCCTGTAAGGTTTACTCACACAGACTAGCTGCCTGAGGGTTTACTCACACAGACTAGCTGCCTGTATGGTTTACTTACACAGACTAGCTGCCTGTAGGGTTTACTCATTTAGACTTGCTGCCTGAGGGGTTTACTCACACAGACTAGCAGCATGTAAAACGCATTTAATGTGCCTTTGCTTAGTACAGATTGCCTTCCTTTCTGTAGGTAAGCGTGTTTTACTGTGGCACAGAGGCAGATGCTAATATGAGGGTTTGTGTGCTAGGTGACCTCAGTGTAATGTATGCTATTAATACAGCCTCTCCAGCCTCATTAGGACACTGTTCAACCACTCGGGAAATGCTATTTTCACTCTCTCACTTCAAGGAACTGCTCTCTCTCTCTCTCTCTCTCTCTCTCTCTCTCTCTCTCTCTCTCTCTCTCTCTCTCTCTCTCTCACTGTCTGTCTCTTTCTCTCGTTTGCTCTCTCTCACTGCCTCTCACTCTCTCTGTCACTCTCCTTTACATAGCCAAATACCTTGGTCCATCTCTATGTAAGGGAGATTATTCCACACACCCACACCCACACCCACACCCACACACACACACACACACACACACACACACACACACACTTACCTTGCAGTTCTCTTGTGCCCAGACCAGACTAATGACAGGATGCAGAAGTAAAACAGTGAGAGATGTGTAGTACAGGACCAGGACTTTATAAACAGTGCACAGTCAAGTGTGTGTACTACAGGACCAGGACTTTACATTTTACATTCACATTTACGGCCTGTAGTAGATTCTCTTATCCAGAGCAACTTACAAAAGTGCTATTTCATTTACTCATAGAACACATCCTAGCCAGTACAGTAGGTTAGAGTCCAATATACCAATGATCTACAATACTGTAGATATACAAGGATCACTGCTGATGCCTAGAAGTACAAAATTCATAAGGTCTATCTTAAACAATGATTATTTACAAACAGTGCACAGTCAAGTGTGTGTGTGGTACAGGAGGACTTTATAAACACAGTTAAGGACAGTGCAGGATCAACCTGTCACATGCAGCCTTTTAAAGTAATTTGACACTAAATAAGTGCTTGTATGCATGCATGCAAACACACATACACACACACACACACACACACACACACACACACACACACACACACACACACACACACACCACACAATTGTATCTCCATATCATACTTTAAAAAAAAGTAACAGATATGTATAAATACGACCCAAAGTATTTTTGGATGGTTTATTCATTTATCTTTACCGTATTAGCAATGTACCAATTGATCTTTGGAAATGTCAAGTCAATTGTTGTTTATCCCTTTGTATATAAGGATGTTTACTTGTGTGCATGTTTTTGGGGTGTTTCAAAAACACATTGCACATGAACAACTTTTTCTTATAGTGACCTCAGAGAGATCTTGTAAATTTTGGACAGGGGAGTACAGTGGCGTTCTTTCACAATTCAGTATAACAATTCAATAACGTGATTCAGTATCACAATTCAGTATCTCAGTTCAGTATACTGAACTGTTTCCTCAGCAGGATGTCCACAGAAGCAAGAACACACCAGCCAGACCCTGTAATGAATCACCTGACCCTGACCCAGAGGCCTCTCCATGTCACATCACACCCTAGAGAGAATTGGACAGCTATTCAGCAGGTTGCCATGGACATGGGTGGAGCTATGAAATAGTAAAGCAACATGCGGCCTGCAGTAACATAACCCAAGTGGCATAAATACTCAGCTACTGTACTGAGGGATCAGAATAGCAAGTTCAAAACACCCAAAGGAACCAAATATCTGCCCTTGGCTGTACTTCACTGCAATCTTGAATGAAAATAATGTTTTCAAAGCCTAATCTAAACCCAATTTTACCAACCAAAATAAACGCGTTTGCCGTTTCAATTTTTTAAGAAATACAAAGCTTTGAAAAAAGCTCATTATTTTGTTAGAACCATTTTACATGACAAGGAAAGTTTTAACCCTGATTTTTACTAGAAAGTTGTAACTTTTTGTCCCAAAAAATGCACAACACACACTCACACATGAACGTCTGAAAAACATAATGATTTCACGACAATATGTGCATGTGCTTGTTCTTAACAAAAGAACACATTCTCTCTAAACCTGCCCTTTTTTCACCAGGTATAACAAGGGAACTCACATTACGAAGCATTAATACAAAATGAACAAAACTATAGAGTAATCTGACAGCAATGGTCCATATGACCACCTTCTCACCATCCTTTCTGCTCCCCTTTCTCCTCACCTCTCCATTTCTCCTCCCCGCTCCCTGTTTCTGTCTTTCCTCCTTTTCTCCTGCACTCTGAGTTTGCTCCTCTTTTCTTAGCTGCATGTTCCTCCCTTTCTGCCAAAAATAATAAGTCTGATTTATAATGGAACACTAATTCCCAACAACAGAGTTCCCAGCTCTCCTTCCCTCCTCCTCCCCATCTCCCTCTCTCATCCCATTTCTTCCCATCTCTTTACTTCTCTTCCTTCTTCTTACTCTGCCACTCCCCCATTCCATGTTGGTCCAAAGGTAGTATCGGCTGGGCTAAAAGTATGCAATATTGAAATCACATAGCTGATAAAAGACACCTGACACCTTACGCAGGCTCGGAGGCAGTGCAGCAGCAGCAGTGTTTAGGACACACTGACGTGGCACAATGGAGAGAGTCTTTCTCACATTTTATCCTTCAGCCTCTCTACTTTGTTCTCTACCTCTTATTCTCCTTCTCAGCCTGATGTTCTCTCTCTCTCTCTCTCTCTCTCTGTCTCACTCATTCTCACTATCATCTTAGTGTTCCCTCATTTCGTTTTCATTCATTCTTGTACCCTTTGACCTCTTGCTTGCCCTTATTATGCCTCACTCCCCCTTTCCTGATAATACTCTCCTCTTCCTCCTTCTCTCTCGTCATTCGTGCAGTGCAGTGGTTGGTGGAGAGTGGGTTTGTGGAGGACTAATGTGCTCATTAAAAAAGCATGCTTCACCATCAAATTCCAGCTGCCTCTTTACCCTCCCTTCCTCTCTCCATCTTTCCATCTCTCTCTCCATCTCTCTCTCTCTCTCTCTCTCTCTCTCTCTCTCTCTCTCACTCACTTTCTCCCTTTTTCTCTCCTCATCTCCTACAATGTGAATGTGACACCCCAGTATTCTTCCTCAACCACAGCTGAAAAAAAACCCCGACAGGAAACACACCAATATCCAAAGTGTATAAAAATGGAAGTCCGCGGGTGGAAATAAGCAGGAGGAGAATGAGAAATCTTGCTCTCTCTGTTTCCAGCCTTTCCCTTCACACTCTCAGTAATGGTTAAAGGCTTCTCCCACACTCAGGAACCCTAATTAGAATGGCCATAAATAATCAAGGGGTGCAATGTGGAAGGTATGACTGAAGGAGAGAGAGAGAGAGAGAGAGGAAGGAGAGAAGGAGAGAAGGAGAGAGGAAGAGGAGCGTAAGGAAAGGGAGAACAAGAGGACTGAAAAGAGAAGACACTAGTAGAAGCAGCAGATGCTAAAGGATTTGAGAGAAAAGCAGAATGGTGAGAATGAGGACGAGATAGAGAGGTGGAGAAAGAATGAGAGAGAGATAGAAAGAGGGAATCAGAGGAAGACAGAGAGAGAGGAGAGAGACATTGGCAAAGAGATAAGAAACAAAGACAAAGACAGAGAGAAAGACGAGTAAAAAAAGTAAGGCTGAAGTCTTGTCCTTTCTTCCATGCCGTTTGGTGGTGTGTGCTTCTAGGATGTAGGATGATGATGATGTGGTACCATGCTGTTTCCATTGCAATCCGCACATCAAGACTAAATCTATAAACCAATGGCCACTATACACATTATTCCATTCGCTCATAGTTTCCCATATGCACGCGCGCACACACACACACACACACACACACACACACACACACACACACACACACACACAAAGAGGTTGTCAACATCCAAACAAATTTGCAGTCCTTTAGTATGTCTCCTCCTATTAAATATTTAAAACTCATAGATAATTGATGTTGACATGAACCTTAAGTAGCAGAAATATGGAAATAAATATCTAATGAACCTCAGCAATGAGAGAAATCAACACAAACGTGAGCTTGTTGTCTGTGGTTGCAAAGAAGAATCCAATGTCGTATCTCTGATTACACTCTAGCTCATCAATCAATAACTGATCAATGATTCAGGACAGAATATCTCTTTCTCTTCCTACATGTATGTGTGTGTGCGTGTGTGTGTGTATGTGTGTGAGTGTGTTTGTGTGTGTGATAAGTTGTGTTAGATTTGGCAATGACTGATATAGGCTTGGTTGGAGGGTATGACAGACTTCTGCAGGCTACTTATGTTGAGTGCTTTTGTGCATGTGTATGTGGACACTCATACATGCACACAGGCAGGAATGCACACATGCACACACTCACACAAGAACACACACACACACACACACACACAAGCCGTTCCCACACAAATCAATGCAGTCTTGCCAAGGAGAGTCTGGTGTGGTCTACTCCCACACTACAGCAAGAGCCAAAACATTACTCACTAAGGACTAGAAGTACCTTATACACACCATAAGAGCTGAAAAGGCACTTTTGAAAATGATTCTATTTAGTAAAGGTGCTACATGCAGTATTATTACTACATATATGTTCATGTTGAGTCCCATTAATGTAAATTAGCTTATATGATTAGAGTTTTAAAAGTGGTGGAATATGGGATTTTAAAAAGGATGGAATATGGAATTTAATGGGATATAGGGATTTGGAAAATGATGGGATATTGGGTTTTAAAAGCAATGTGATATGGGGGCTTAAACGTGAGGGGAAATGGTGGTTAAATTGATGGGATATTAGGGCTTACAGGTGATGGTGTATGGGGTTTTAAAAGTGGGGTGGTGATTTTAAAAGTGAGGGGATGTGGGGTATAAAAATGATAAATGTGAATTAGAATTAGGGATATGGATTTTCAAACAACGTGATATGGATACTTTAAAAGTGATGGGATATGGGGTTTTAAACAAGACAGGACATGGGGTTTTAAAAATGACTGGATATAAGGTTTTAAAAGCGATAGGATGAGGGTCTACAGGTGGTGGGACATAAGGATTTTAAAAGTTATGGGACTATTTTTTTAAAGTGATGGAATTTGGGGTGTAACTGTGATGGTATATAGGGGTTTGCACAGCTTTGCAGTGATAGCACTGGGCACATTTTCCTACACAGTGACAGTGCAGCCAAAAAAACCAAAAAACCAAGCACTGAAAGTTGCTGTGGAGAAAGATGTGGCACTCGGAGTCCCCCCCACCCAGGGCTCAGGGGCCAAGAGAGAGTGACAGAGAGAGAGGGAGGAAGAGGGAGAGTAAAAGAGATGGAAAGGGGGTAAACAGTGAAAGAATGAAAAGAGAGTAGAGCCAGAAATGGCGAGGGAAAGGGGTCAGAGAGAGAGTCAGTGTGCTGGAACTTTCCCGGCATTACAGTCTCTTCTGCACCAATGGCCTGCATTCTGCCCCAGTTTAACCAAGGTCATGGTGGTCAGTAAACAGCAAGCATGGGGACAGCAGGGCAGGCACAGAGAGACCCAGGACACCAGAAGGAAAATGACCAACAATCAATCGTTGGTTATACAAGAGCTGGTGAGGGTGATGACCAAGATTATTATAGACACCCTAATACACCATTCGTACCTCTTTTATTTCACACACACAGCTATTTCCCCTCTGTCTCTGAACGCACGGGCTACATCGCTGACATCTTAGGGTTCTCTTATTTTTTCATATACTGTATATACATTTACTCAGCTAAACAGTTAACACCAGCCATGCATTCAAAATCAAAATTAACACACAACCATTTACACTCACAAAAACACAGTGTCTGGTATACTACTGCTTATACACAAAAGGACACTGATAAAAGTTATGCATTACTATGTCACATTTCCCCTTTGTCTAAGAAGTGTCACACTAGTGACAGCAAGAAATTGTATGTTACAACCTGGAATCTTTTTGGAATCTCCCACTAAGGAATTCTCACTTCATAGGGTCATTCTAAGGAAATTCGGTCAGACACTGACAATTCCCAAATGACACATTTGTCCACATCATAGGCCATCTGGGGTGGGGAGGGTGTGGATATTTGTGAGTGAGTGAGTGAGGAAAACTGAGAAAGACACAGAGAGAAATATATATCAAAATGATAAGGAGTAATAGCACTCTACTGGGAATATCTGTCTATCTGCTATGGCATTACACAAATATCTGTCTCTGTCTGGCAACAACTATATGTGCTGCAGGAACTCTGGGATATTTCAAAGAGGATCTTGTAGATCACTTATCAAACAATCCAGCCAGGCATACTGGGGACTGGCTAAACTTGTTAAACTGGTACACTGTGCTGGGGCTCTTTGCGTTAGCGGTGGAGTAAAAAGAAAGATAGGAAGAGATCGGAGAAAGGACAGAGATGGAAAAATGTGATGAAAAGAAAGAGAATGAGGAAAGGGGCGGGGGAGGAAGAAAAGGGCAGCTTCATAATTTATGAGCCATGCACCATGTGCCTGGTGACATCTGCTGTGGAACAGCTAATGTGTGTTCCCCATCCCACTCACACACACACACGTGCACGCAAACATACACATGTACACACAATCACACACACATGCAAACACACACAGGCACACACGCACACACACCTCTCTGTTTCCCCCTCTACACAAATGAGGCAGACACACATGCTGTTTGCTTGCAATACTGACTGATGCACCGATGACGTTGGACATGCATGCACAATCTCATCACGCACGAGGCCCAGTCCTGTACGGTTGGGGGGGTGTGTGGCAGCTGGCTGTGGGTGTGTAAGAGGGGCGAGCGAGGTAGAGGAGCTGATTCCTCTAAAATGGAAGGCATTAACATAGCCATAAATCAACATAATCAGAGAGCTGCTCCCCCAGACTGCACCTCTCTCTGTGTTCTTCATCCCTCCCACCAACTTCTGCCATATCAGCACACCCTACAATCTGAATTTGGCCCTCTGTGAAATTAGTCTTATTAATGGTTTTTATATTTATAAAGATGATAGTATATCCCCAGATTCCCAAGTCTATTGCTGCATGAATCATCAGAATTGTAAAGTGTTCAAATTGGTATTTGCTTATATATTTTTTTAGCTGATACACTATTCAAAATGGTGTGGAACATGAATTATATTGCCTTTGTGTCTTACAATAATGCAATAATCATAATGTACCACAGAATAATTTCAACAGTTTGCTGATGTCTAACATGTAAATAGATAGATAGATAGATAGATAGATAGATAGATAGATAGATAGATAGATAGATAGATAGATAGATAGATAGATAGATAGATAGATAGATAGATAGATAGATAGATAGATAGATAGATAGATAGATAGATAGATATTAAAATCATCTTTTAAGCTTTAAAGACTTCACCCTTACCTCCTTTTAAGAATTACACTCATTTAGCACAAAGACATCATACAGAACACTCATTAAATACAGCCAATCACAGTCTATTGTGTATTGCATATTAATGACCTGTGAAATCAGCTGCTTCTCACCTCCTCTGCATGGTGTAGCTCTATGTGCAGTAGAAGATAGCATTCACAAATGCACATTTACTCTATAAACTGCAGTCCAGATATTAAAACCATCTTTTAGTTTTTGTTATTGTGGGGTTTTTTTTTTATTATTATTACCTTCTTTCATTATTTCATGATTTTACATTTTTTAAAGTTAGGACTGATATAATGTATGTAACATACTACAACAGAGGCCTTTTTTAGGTAGCAAACATGAAAATATTACATATGAACATTAAAGGAGGCTATATCAAGGCTCATTGAGTTCTATACTGCAGAAACGTAGATGACCAGTATTCTGACAACCAGTAAGGACTAAGCACATATTTATATTATCTAAATTCAAGTACAATGATTTGTGTTAAAAGGATGTTCCATCTGTTTCCAGCCTAATCTCTGTCTGCTTCAGTATTAGGATGTGGTCACTGCTCACAGAGAAAAGCAGCCACCCTTCCCCCGTACTTAGGAAAGAATGGAAAATCCATTTAGTTGAAACACATTTCTAATAAAAGCCTTAGGTCAGTTGTTAAATTCTTTCAATAAACATTTGAAATTAATGATGATATAATGCTAATTAAAACACTATAATTACTGTACTCATACAGTGACTGTAGTAGAATAAGACATGAAATAATGTCTTACTAAAGCTGTTTTCATGCAGTTTTATCAAATGCCACGGTTGGGGGGCATCCATGTTTACATTACTACAAATTCTCCCCCTTGAAAAAGTCTCTCAGTGAAAAAAAGTATGACTTTTACTGCTAGTTACTGTGAGTGAAAAACGTGACCCACAGTAGCAGCACTGAAATTATGCTACTTGACTTGTGAACAAGAAGATTTTCAGATTCAGGTTCACTTCCAAATCTTTGTTCCTTCAGGGCTCAGATTTTTATTGATTCACTACCATATTATAGTTATTGACATTACAAATAAAATCTCAGAAAACACATACCACTCCATTGGTTTAAACACAACGGCTATTTGATTGTGATCCCTGGTATTGAAAAAAAAAAAAAGAATCTGAGGTCTAATAAATTTTTCTAAAATGAATTTTATTCTTATTACTTCTTAATCTTAATTAATTGCTATAATTTAATTTTAATTAGCTAACTAACACACACAAAGACAAATAGTTTCTTTACCTATGGGCTTGGCTTTAGTTGGCCCCAAAGCTCTTCATGGTCAAACTAATCTGAAAGACTGAAGAGTGCGTTGTTTTGTTCATTATAAGACCAACTACATCCAGGATACAGTCAGCAAGAGGAATTTAATTTAAAATTACAGTGGTGGGGTTGGTAGGTGGGTATATATGTGATAGAGGAAAGACAAGAAATGAGACTGTTGAAGAGTGGAAATTAAAACAGAGAGGCGATAACAGAATGAAGGAAGGAGAAGTAGCAGCATGCCTGTGTATTCGTCAGCAGAGCGTGGCAGGAAGGCAGAATGGGAGTTGATGTTTGGGGTGTTTCTCCAGCTCCACATGCCACGCCCACACTCCTCCTTTCTCTCGTTCTCTGCATTGGCTCATGTACATAAGACACTGATCATGTTTGCAACACATGATGATTACCAGGATGTGGAGATTTGTAGTTGAGCAGTGTATTTTTATTATTATTATTATTATTTTTTTTTTTTGCAGAACCTCATATTCCTCTAGTACGTGCACCAGCATTTAAAAATATGCTAGCATAGTAATACGGTAGGGAAGAAAGAAGAAAGAATGGAGAGCGAAATGAGTAGTGAGTGAGGCAGGGAGAGAGGGGAAGAATGTGACAGTGTAGTGACAGAGTGGAAGGGAAGAGAAAAAAATGGGAAGCACCGTTAGAGAGAGAGAGAGAGAGAGAGAGAGAGAGAGAGTGTGTGTGTGTGTGTGAATGTGTGTATGGATGATAGTGTGTGTGTATGTGCGTGTGTGCGCATACGTGTGTGCATGCGTGCGTGCACACGCGCATGTGTGTGTCTATGTGTGCTCTGATGGGTTAGATTCATGTCCCCTGGCTCTAGCACACATTAGCTGCATTAAGTGAGTTGACAGGTCCCTCCCCATTACCCAGCCTGGTGGCACACACTGCACACAGCAGTCTGACAACTACACACACACACACACACACACACACACACACACACACACACACACACACACACACACACACATATATGCACCAATCAAGCACAAGCACATAGCAGCCTGTCTAAGCCTGACAACCTTGTGGGATACACATACGAACAATCCCTTTTCTGCTAACATACACCGAGCTAAAGAGTTTTATATCCAATTAAAGATCATAACATTTTGAGGCACTTAAAAGCAGAACTTCAATGTTTTGTCTAATATAGGTTGGTTTATTACTACAGACCTCCCATCCATGTGTGTTTGGTGGGATACACGTGTATGATTTGTGTTTATCTACATCATAGCCTGCTGCTGCATTATTGATTGGTGTCATGTCTAGAGTTCAGGGTTAAAGACCCTCTGCTGCCCACACCCTTCAATTATTCACCCAGTGCAACATCAATCTACTCCCACAGATACAGCCCCCCCCCCCCCACACACACACACAGGGAGAGAGAGAGAGAGAGAGAGAGAGAGAGAGAGAGAGAGAGAGAGAGAGAGAGAGAGAGAGAGAGAGAGAGAGAGAGAGGAGAGAGAGAGAGAGAGAGAGAGATACAGAAAGCTCTTTCTCAAGATAAGTCATAGAATATATAACCTTATAGGAGGTTTATGTTGTGCAAATAAACTCCTGGGCACGTTAAGTGTGGTCTAAAATTACATGTAGCAGAGTATAAATCAGCACCCCTAACAGCAACATGTATTTCGCTACTACAGGATACTACAGGGACAGAAATAATGAATCAGCAGCAAAACTGACATTCATCAGCATTGAAAGTGTCACCCTTTCACTGAGGAGTGATATTCTCTATTGACAGGCGTCTTGAAAGGCCTTCTGGATTTTTTTCATTGAACTTTGAAGTCTCTATAAATATTCATAGGTTGAACATAGGTTGGGTTTTTGCCTGAGCATTGGGTGTGCTGGTCAAGAAGAGTTATTTTTGCTGACTGACTGACTCCCCATTGCTGAAATGTCCATGTATTGGGCAGAGGGGGTGCACAGTAGCTAGCTATGCAAGTTAGCAGATCCACTAAAAGTGGCAACATTATCTAACCACATGTTCCACTGTATCCATTTTGTTTCCTATAAACAGGATTTGCAAAGATTAGCTGCTATCAGAGTTGGATTAATTACAAAATTAAACAAAATTAAAACCATAACCTATCTAGCTAGGTAACAGAGCTGATTTCATTTGATCTAGAAATTTGGAATATAAATTAATGTTTTACCCAGTAAATCTGGCACCTACTTGTAGTATTTATGTTTTGCAGGGTGCACAGAAGGCATGACATTCATCTTTCTTACTCTTCGAAAGGAAAGAATTTGCTGAGAACTGAAGGTTGCTGAACGGAAGAATTGCTGAGAACTGAAGGTTCTGAACATCTGAAAAAATGAATAGCATTTAGAGTGTTGTTTCTGCGGTAAGCTGATGAGGTAAGAGGTGATCTGTTTAACCAATTCAAAACAAGGTGTTTGCTTTGACACGCATGTGAACAGTGACACTCTAAAATAATACTAATCAGTGGAAAGCAACTACCACTCCAGACGCAGGACAAATAGGTGTCTGTCCAGTTCTGTCGGACTGAGGACAGGGAGCTAAAAAAAACAAAAATCAAAAAACAGACTGCTCGGCAGAACTAGGCGGACACACATTTTCCAGACTGTGCAGCCTAAAACTGGACATCTGGCCATTCTTGTTAGCACAGAGGCTGCCACTGTCGAAATATTCTTATACAACAAATGCGAAGAACTTCATCAGATTTATTGTTAGCTGTGGGCTGTATCAATCACTGAAGAAAAAAAGTGTAGCAGACTAGCAGACTCTACGGCAGTGGGACCGCCTTCCATCAGAGTGTTCCTTAAATAGGACGCATGCCTCCACCCAAGTCAGATCCTGTACCGCTGACTCTTAAAAATGCTGTGCAGTGTATGATGGTCCAGCAAAATTGGGTTTGCCTAGCTTGTATTATACAGAGTTCAGTTTGATGAAACATGTCTTATATAGTTCCTTTAAAACAAGAGAATGTTATTGAATGACCACCTGGTTAACTTGTAAGGTTGTCAGGATTTATAAATTACATGATTTTTGTCTGTTATGGCAATGAGTGACAAGCAATGGTTGGAATGGGTTGTTTGGTTTTAATTGTGCCATTTGCAGTTAAAATGAGGACATAACACAAGTATTCCTGGGATGTCAAGGAGAAGGTAATCCACATCCATTGCAATGTTTTTCTTGTTCACATCCTCATAGAGAACTAATAGCATCTATCATGCTAAAGCTTCTATAATGCTAACTGGGGTTTGGGGGGGGGGGGGGGGGGGGGTGGTATTGTTGTTTGTGAAGCAGTGAAGATGTTTTTACTCAAATGTGATTTCTCTCCACTGACTGTAATCTCCCCAGGCAAATCTGTCTTTAGCCAAACGAAGAAAGGATAGAAGGAAAAGGGGAAAAGCCATCTTTATCCAGTTCAATTGCTGCCGGAAGGAGAGAGCGAGGGAGCAAAAGAAGAGAGGAAAAGAGCTTGTAATTTGTCTGAGGGATTACACAAAGAGCTGGCACAACTCACAGAATGTCTCTACTCGTGTGTGTCTGTGTGTGTGTGTGCGTGTTATTGTATATTTGTCCAGCTCAGCTGATATAGTTCATGTTGAATCTTATGTTAAAGGTTTCACCATTATGTGTCCATGGTTTAAAAACATGAATCATGCGAGAATCTTTAGTTTCTGTTTGTGTCTGTACAAAATAAAGGCACTTGAACACCTTGGACAGTGCAACTACCCAAAGGTCATAGCCCAAGTTGACGTGATGCATTTTATATTTGCCCCTAAACCTGACCAAACTAAAGTGTGCCATTACCAGAGCAGGCAGGAAAGCGACACTCCAACCCCTATTTCTACGTCTCACTGGCCTGGACGTAACAGCCACTGACAGCCCCAATTAGGCAGTGTGGCAGCAGTCATCACTAGGCATGCATCAACCCGGGGAGAGAGACAGAGAAAGAAAGGGAAAGAGAGAAAGAGAGAGAGACAGAGAGAGAAAGAATGAGAAAAATAGAGCAAGAGAGAGAGAGAGAGAGAGAGAGATGGGGTGGGTGGGTACTAGGCTAGGCTGGAAGCTAAGTTTTATGTGCCATCCTTTGATTTGATGTGAGAAGGGTTCATACACCAAAACACACACACACACACACACACACACACACACACACACACACACACACACACACACACACACACGGGGTAAGGCTAAGAGGAGAGGACAGAGGGCCAGCTATGTGTCAGGCTGGTGTACGTCAGTGTCTGTGTGTGTGTCTGTGAGTGACAGTGATAGGGAGCAGTGTGTCTCGTGCCGTCTGCAAACTCCATTCACACTTCACTTTCCGCTGCCACATATGTTCCACAGGCATTGATGCCACAAACACTCACACATTAAAGCACAAAAACACATACAAAGCAATATGAACATTAACATGCTTAGAAATCATATCCCACCACCCACCCACCCGCACACAGACACAGAGAGAGCGAAAGCGCGAGGGACTTCCCCAGACTGCAGAGTACAGCACTAAGCTGATTACTGTCAGTCACTCTACCCTGCCCTTCCACAATTAGGTCACCTCCCCTCCTCTCAATCATATCCTACAACTCCCCTGATCTGTCCAGTTCTCTCAGGTTGCCATCGCTTTCACCACCCTGCCCATCTAATTTCACTGGTGGTTTTTATTCTAGTGGTTCTATCCACTCAACCAGTTGGAACAGAATGGAATGTTTCATGTTTCATTCTGACAGGATTTTGTTGTTTTGACAAAAGCAGTCCTTGACAAACATAATCAGTTCCAGAGTTCCTATTGTGCTAAATCTTCTCTCCTACATGTCTTCTCTTTCTTTGGCTTGCACAGGTTTTAAAAAGCAACACAAAGCTTAACATACTGCAATTAAAGGTTAACTACAAATAAGCTAAAATTTTAATCACAATGTAGGCCTAGAAGGGCTGTATCAAAAAACAAAACTCAATGGTGATCTCTAAATGGTGTGTAAATCCACCGTACAGCAACTGTTGCTATGATTATGGTTGGGATCTCCTGTTGATTTTTCTCTCTGGGCAGTAGAGCACACACTCACACATCCCCACCCACAGGTGAAGTCTTTAGTGCAGCAATGAGCTTTAAGTGATTTTCTCTGTTTCTGATGCTTCCTCCTGAATATCTGAGAAAGAGAGCGTGAAGACAACAAACTGAGAGAAGAGAATAGTAACCCCACTGCAGCACTTAGAGTAAGGCTACATTATTGATGACAAGACAAAGTGAAACATTTATTTATCATAGGACAAAAATAGGTGGGAGAGAGATAGAGAGAGAGAGAGAGTGAGAGAGAGATAGAGAGAGTGAGACAGAAAATCTGAAAGCTAACCTAAATTCACTGTGTCATCTCACCCCCTGCCATGTCATGGCTGTTCGTAGAGGTCATACCTGCTAAAGAGAAGGTCATGAAGCCACAAAATGGGTCAATATTTCAGATGCACTCTTAACGACAGCCTGAGCAGAACATGGGAGATGAACTCTGGTTACTCAGGAGCAGGTGTTGTTACTGTAGCAACCTAATATTTGACTTTTAGTGCAGTACAATACAGTTAGTCGTAACTATGGAACAGAGACAAAGGCCTAAAACTGGATTTGTAGAATCCAACATGAATTTTGGTGAAATGTTAGACTGGGAGTGTAATCTATGTTTGTGAAGTGTGCACATAATTAATTTGACTCTAGTTTCTTAAACCTGCCAAAATAGAGTCTGCAAACTGTCGATATTGCAAATGGCTAGTAAATGGCATTTGATATTAAGTGTGTTTGTTTATATATGTGGTTGTGTGAGGGATAGTGGTAGCTGGTTAATGGGGGGTCCACTGATCTTAGCACTGTCCCTGGTGATAAAGAAGCCCTACACAGAACTGGCCTTTGGAACATTCTTCTTATACACAGTCACGTGCACAGTGTCCCGGAAACAAACAATACATGTACCACTTTATGCCTCGTTACTCAGCTGAGTTGGGAATTGGGTGTGCTGGAGAGTTTTGGGTAGGAGTGTGGGGTAAACTGGAGTTGGGGGTTGTTGAGCGGTTTGGGTAGGTGTGCGGCTCAGCTGGGGAGCTGGCAGCCCTGATATGTATGTGTGTGTTTGTGTGTTTGAGTGGGGAGTGGGGGTTGCATAAATGAATTAATGAATTTAGAACTCACAATTAAAATATAGAGTACATAACAAACAGGTTTGTGAGTATTTGTAAAGATTTGTAAAGATTTGTAAATGTGACATTATTGTGTTGGATTGGTTGGTTATTGTTTTTCTGGAGTGTGTGTGAGAGAGAGAACGAGCAAGAGAGAGTGTGTGTGTGCTGGGGGAGGTGGAGACATTTTGTTAATGTCTGTTACTTGGGTCTGGGTCTTTGTCAAGGCTTCAAGTGTTGTTGTATGCGTCTGTGTCAGGACACGTGTGCCTTTGTGGGCCTATCTATGTGTGTCTGTGTCTCAGGCACAATAATGGTAATTATGTTGGATATATGTGTGTGTGTGTGTGTGTGTGTGTGTGTATGTGTGTGTGTGTGTGTGTGTGTGTGTGTGTGTGTGTGTGTGTGTGGGAGGGGCAGCAGTCACACAATAATAGAATCACAGGCCTTTGTGTGTGTAAAGCAGGGGGCCGGACAGTGTCAGCTGTTATTGAGTACTTATCCCTCTAACGGCCCATTCAACACACACACATGCACACACACAAAATCAGATACACATGGTGTATCACAGAACCTTACAATGCTTGTACTTTGAAGACAGAGCAATGGACAGAAACACTCAGCTTCCACAGAGTTTTTTTATCCTCCAGACACAGACACGCTGTCACTCACAGTCTGCCCCTGTTCACACTGAGGAGCTGGAGTAAAGCTGGTTGAGGAGGCTCTTAAGTGCAGGAAGAAAGACAAAAGTAGTCCATCTGAAACTAAATAACTTGTGTGAACATGGGTGTGAATTTCAGTGAAGTTTACTTTATATTACTGTAAATGTAGATGATTTGAATTCATGAAGCAGGATTAAAAAAAATATTTAGGAGATAAATTAAATTAAATTTAAATTAAAAGGAAAAAGCCCAAAAATTCAAGTTTGAAAGGGAAAGCATGGCAAAGGTCAAGAGGTCAGGCTCTCGGGGGGGAAAAATTATCTTGCAAGTAATCGAACTTGCTTCTAGCCAATCACAAAAGCCCTCAGGACTCTATGCCATCTTAGTGAGTCCAAACGTTGGAGCATCATCACTGGATTGTAACAAAGGCTGAAGGCAGCCACCCTACCCAGGATTCAAACCAGGGACGACAGGAGGGAAACATGAGCTCTGACCACTGGAGCAAAGAGCACATAGATCAAAGACTATTGTTAAAAACATGCAAATTACCAGCAATTTAGCACATGTGATTTATATGTTTACCTTTTGTTTGATAGTTTCAACCATACTGCTATTTCTGGTTTAAGAACCAGTTATTTTGATAGTAAGTTTATCAAAACTCATCTAATAACACTTGAGGTAGCTAGTTAAAGACTAATTTCCTATCTAACAATTAGCAGATTATGATGTATGTTTGACAAGTTGCATGTAAATACTTATCTGAAATCAAACACCTTATTAACAGTATTCCGCCATTTAATTTATAGAAAGGGGATATAAGAACAAACAATAGAACCACAACAAAAAGGTCAAAAAGGAAATAGTACTCTTAAACCTCCAGTAAGAACTGTAGTAGATTTCTTTTAAGAACAGCTTGGCCAAAGTGTATTTACCTTTCAATTACTAAAACCGTTTCTCTGAGAAGAAAACTGTCTTGGTCACTGTAATGGACTCTGTAATCAGCAGCTGAAAACTTCAACATGGTCTGGCTGAATGAACCAGTCAGGGAAGCTTTCTAATGCCGGGTTCAGACTACACGATATTTGGTCCTTCACCACAGTCACCGTGTCAGATTAGGCGATCACAGTGCTCGATCACAGTGCCATATCTTTGTGCCGTGGTCAGGACACTAGCAATACTACATTCTTGACACCAAGAAATCATTGTTCATGATCTTGTGCAAATGTGTAGGTTATCAGGGAGAGGTAAGAAAAAGAAAACAAAGGAAAAACAAATGTGGAAGCGTTGCTAGGTGTCACAATGAGGACATTATGGGCTGTCTATCCTTCAAAGAGAAGTTCAGATAATGAATAACGTTCAAAAAATTACAGAAATATAGCTAGCTTCCCGGTGCGCTGAATGTAAACAGAAGGTGGAGGAAAAAATTATTGCGTTTTTTGAATTGTATACTTTGGAAAATAAGAATACAAAGATATATTTTAATATGAGAAGGTTTCACAATCACTATAATGGAAAACACCAACATCATTGCTCTTTCTCATCACCATGGTTACATATGTGTGCCAGAGAACACTCTGTCATTCTATTGGTCAAAGTCAAGGAATACGTCGTAGAAGTAGTCAGGCTAGGTGAGAAAATACAAAAATATCTGACATGCTGGACTTTTCGTTGGGCAGTCATGGGGTGTCCTAGATGCAAAATCACTGTTCTTTGAATATGTCACACTACAAGACCATTTCCTCATTCCTTGTGCTCATAATCAGGCCAGATGCTGGAAATTTACTACAAAACAATGTCCAAATGGGGCTGAATTCATGTATTCTGACCCCAGCATGAGGGAAACAGGCTTCCCTGTCTGTCTGTTATATTGCGTGTCACAGCACATAGGCTGGTAGACTTTCTTCTGAAGCTCTTAGTCCATGGAGCTCAGTCCAAAACACTCCAAAACTATTTCCAGGTTGCAGTATTAACTTAATCAGAGAAGGCGGTGCATGTAGACAGCAGCAGTGCAGACTCTTCAAAATGCTCATTTTGGCCCATGATGGACAGCTCTTACAAACAGCACATGTCCTTTCATCAATCTCAGAGACCTCTTTAAAAGGTACTGGGGATGGCTGTAAGTGGCAGTTCATTGCTGGGTTGTCCTCTGTCTCTGTTAAACGTTTATGTGCTGATCCTGTTCAGGTACTTAAGCCACTGATAGCAAAATGGCTTTGGCTGCAGAAGTGACTTTACCATATAGAGCCTGAGGAACTGGGTGGAGGTCAGAAGGGTAAGGACGGCGGGGAGGAGTGGTGGAAGTTGTTGAGTGGAAGAATGATGTCTGGGGCTGTGTTTACATGACCACACTCCACCACAGGTAAATGTGGCCATTCATTTAGCATCTCACTCTCTCGTTGTCTCTCTCTCTTCCTCTCTCTCTCTCTCTCTCTCTCTCTCTCTCTCTCTCTCTCTCCCTCTTTCTCTTACTTATTTTTACTGCTTTCCCACTCTGCACACACAGACACACACACACAGACACACACACACACACACACACACACACACACACACACACACACACACACTCCTCAAAGCATATTCAGTGTATCCCCATCTCTCTCATCTTTGATTTTCCCTTCAAGGACCAGGATGTTTGTATTATGAGATAACATGTCCATAGCTTAGTGTCTTCAAGTGCCCATACAAATGCTCTCGCTGCTCACAGTGATGGAATACATTGTCTCTGTATAACACTTTTTAGTCAATGCATTATTAGTACTGATAGCAGAGCGAAGTTTGTGTGTGTGCTTTAGTAGAGGTAACTGTGTGTATTTAATCATTTAATTGGCTGAGAACATACAGATGCACCTTTGGGGCTCAGTCTTGAAAGCCTTGATCAGAGCAAATTTATCCCCTACACCACCCATAACCAACATGCCTAGAACAGCACCTATAACTGACACGTCCAGATCAATCATCTACACCACCTATAATTGACATGCCTACATTGAAAAACTGCAGCACCTATCACTGACATGCCCAGCTCTATAAGCCACCCATAATCAACACACCCAGTTTGATCAGTTACACCACCCCATGCTGGCTCATCTACATCGATCAGCTACAGCGTCGATAACCGATATGTCCAGACTGAACAGCTACCAAAAACATGCATGCTTAGGTCGATCAACTCTACCACCTACAACTGATACACCTAGAGAGATGAGCTACAGCTACTGTAATAGGTACCCACAGGTTGATCAGCTACATCCTCCATAACGGACACAAAACGATCAGCTACACCCCCACAACACACATAAGCTTTCATTCTGTCTCTCTATTTGTCTCTCTTTATCTCAGTCTCTCTCTGCCTGTCTTTCTTTCAGTCCCAGACACATTCAGGACTCTCAGAACTGCAACAGTATCAGTGACAAAATGGTGGATGACTCTCCTGCTAGACTGATTAATTTGTGTGTATGTGTGTTGGTTTTAGACACAGAGCATGCGTGCACACACGCACAGACGCACGCATGCACCACGTGTGCACACACGTGCTCTCTCTCTCTCACACACACACACGCAAACACACACACACACACACACAAAACCTTTAGCTGCTGCAGTCATGTGGTTTTGGCCATCTGTTGACATGGTCTAAATTAATTAACTGAACTCATTATAATTTTGCAGGAGGCCCCCAGCTTTAATGAAACAGAGTGCAGGAGTGAGTGGGGCTCATCCCTCTCTCCTTCCCCTGCATGCTGCCAGTCCTTTTCTTACTACACACTATATGTTCTCATAGTCAGTGCAACTGCATATGGTTATGGGTTTGTGTTTCCCTCACTCAGCTGGAGTGCAATCTTAGTTCTGTTGTTTCAGTTCGCAAAACATACAGTAGGTGTTCAAACAACCCCCCCCCCCAAACACACATATACACCCCCCCCCCCCCCCCCCCCCGAGGGATTACTCCATCAATGGCACCAAAGACACAACAGATGGGCCTCAACATCCTGCATGAGAGAGGGTGAGAGAGAGGTGCATTCATTATTTACATCACTCTGTATTGGAATATTAATGCTAAAAGCAATCGGGCAACCCTTCATTAAATTAACTGGAGCTGTAGGTGGGGGAATGGAGGGGGGACACACTGTTAAAAGGCCCTAAAATTAGTGAAGCAAAAATGCCTCCATTAAGGGTTCCAGCCTCTTTCCCACTCTTACACACACACACACACACACACGCACACACGCACGCACGCACGCACGCACGCACGCACGCACACACGCACACACACACACACACACACACACACTGTACACCTAAAAGGTGCCTCCACCATGCACACACAAATATGCATTTTTCTTCTGGCCTTCTCAAGCATGCTCTCACTAGCCCCAAGCTTTCTGCCCTTCTATCACCCCACTTCCTCTATTCTCTCCTCTTCTCATCAATTCTTGTATGCTACTGAAGCCCTTGTTGCCATATGTCATAGACATGGCAATAATTGTAACTCCTGTACGAAAATTATAAAAAGTAGAACATTATAAAGACATGAGTGAGCCAACTCACAGCCAGATCCAGACTTCTGCAGCACCTGCTTGGCAACACAGTGCATGTATGCTAAAACCCACCCTCTTCCTATTAGTGGATGTGTGCTATGTTCTGCTGACTTATCAAGAACAGGGTAAAAAAACATACATTTTATCTACCTGGCTTTCACACTACACTGTGTGTGTGTGTGTGTGTGTGTGTGTGTGCGCGCGCGCGTGCATGAGCACACACATGTGTTTTCTCGCTGCCTCTCTCTCTGTAAGCATGACAGTGTGTGTATGTATGTATTCAAACAAGCTTAGGGTTTGCTTTTTGGGATATGTTGGACTAATGCACTAAATTCACAATCTCCCCAGGTCAACTAGGAACAAGACTAGCACCTTGTTTAAGAAAAATTATGGGTTCTTAATTTATTGCATTTTACAAGGCCTTCATATTTTAACAAGTATGCCTGTTTACAAACATAGTTGCCTGTTTTGAGGCCAATACAGCAGTGGTGTTCCACGTGTGGTGCACTTATATGTTGTAATAAATATATGAGCAATAGTTCCTTCTTTATGGATTATCTGCTTCCTTCTTTATGGATTATTGGGATAGGCGTAAGTATTTGACAGGACTTTCAGCTGACAAACAAGTAATGGGCAGTAGTAACCAATGCATGACAAACTCTGGTCTATGAAGACTTGTTCTCATCTACCCCCAATGCAGCGCAGATCTGTGGTTTTACATAGATAAGGGTAGTAATGTCCAAATGGTGACAAACTGTTCTTGATCAAGAGAACACTTAAGGACACCTGAGCCTGTTTTTTTGTTTTTTTTTGTTTTATTTTGGGGGGGGGGGGGGGGGCTTTCCCACCTATACTAACTAGAGTAAAAAAAATAAGACACCAATTCTCTGTAAAGCACACAACCTGCTGCACACATTTTCTAGGTTAAACCACAAATTATGCTAACTGAGCAGTAAACCTATGACAAACCAACCTGTTTTATCACTGAGTAACTTTTTTTTTTTTTTACACTGGGTTATACAATAGAATTTGGACTTTCAAATATTGGAGTCAGACGTGTTTTACATGCATTAAACCATCACTCGTATCCATTTCTATCATTAGTTGTAGGTAAGTGGGGTAGGGTCAAGTAAATACAGTACAGAAAAGTGTATACCTCAACGACATTGCTATATACAATTCTACTGAAAGCAAATTATATTCAGGGTCTTTTTGGTAATGTGTTAATATATAATTGTTGTGTTACTTTTCATTTCTGTCATCACAACATAACAAAATACCTAAAAATTACTCCATGAAAGTCTCAGACAACTGACAATTTGACAGATTTTTACCAAAACACCAACCAAATACATATACAGCACAATCCATCTTTGATTTTAACTTTGTTCTAATAACTAAACAGTCCCTTGTTAGGCCATCTATGAGTGCTCATATTATATGGGGAGAATAGGCCTGAAACACTGTATAGCCATTACTTAAAGTTGGTAACTACACAAAATCAATTCTAATCCTACAAATAAACACATTAATGTCTGATACAAAGGAATTAATTCTTTTTTTCAGTATGTCAAAATTTATAGAAAAAGGTTCAACATTCAATGTCAGTGAACCAAGAGCTAGCTGTAAATGTCTTCAGGACCAACAACGAGCACTTTTCCACTCCACTGCTTAGACATCCAGTGCCCAATGGCCACCAGACTGACAAATCTACCTACGTTTTAGCATGTACTTTTGGCAAAGCAGAACTGTTTATATACTTGAATACGCATGTATTGCTATGACAGCATCACAGATCAGAAATGAGCAAGGACCAGCCTGAAGAAACTTGTTTTTTGTTTTGTTGTTGTTGTTGTTTCATTGTGATTTGTTCAACCATGATGATACTGAAGTTTTGTGTAGATCCAGCAAAAGGTGATACCAGCTGTCCTGATGTCCATGGTCTGCGCTGCCATGCCAATATGAAGTTCTGAACCACAATTTGGAGGTAGTGTGAATTTTTGAACCATGATCTTGAAGACGTGTGAAAAGAAGTGTTAGAATTGGAAAGCAAGGACAGAAAATCTAGGACAGGAAGTGCAGTAATTTTGTACTTAAGCAGATATTCCCACACACACAAGCAAACACAGATGTACAGAGACACACAGAATCAAGTGTAATTTGCAAAGTGTTCAAAGGAGTGGTGAAAGGCCTTCACTAGAGAAAGAGAAGCACAGGGAAAGAGCCTACACATAAATACATGCTTGTATAAAGTGTTCTTGGTGTCTGGGTTATGGGTTAACATAGTGAGCACCTGTGCCTACATAAACTTAGGCCAATTTCCTACCATTAACAGTGTAGTAGCATTCAAAAAAATGTTATTGCTTGCACACCTAGCTTAAATTCCTCACCAGTCAGCAAAGATCATAAAAAATTAATACACTGTTCATAACTATAGAGATGTGAGTATACCCGGCAAAGTGGCTGTTATGAAATCCAGTGTAGGGTTATTGTTGAAAGACGGATAAAAAAGTGTGTGTTGAATGCTTACAGTGCTCCATGCAATGCTGCATTGAACACTCAGCAACTGTTCTGACAGGATTTGCCTTGGCACTCTACACAATACACATGCTAGCTTTTGTAACTCTGACCTTTAACAACTGGAAGTATAGTTAAAATAGTGTTCAAGTACTACAAAAAAGAGAAGTACTACAAAAATTAGCCTTGATACGTAACAATACTGATAGTGAAATTGAACACAAAGAAAAGAAATGCAAAGGATTACATAATAATAATAATAATAATAATAATAATAATATGTAAGAATAGTTCTCAGAATGTATGGTCTCATGCTCTCACACATTTGGGCAGATCTCGAGCCCTCTTGGGTGCATGTGTGTCTCCTGACTCCTGACCCAACTTTAGGAAAGAAAAAAGAGAAAAAGAAAAATATCGGCCGCCATCTGCCAGAACCTGGGGCTGTTCTTCCCCACTGCCTCCCCCTCTCTCCCCCTCTCTCTCTCATGACTGTTCACCCCATTGCGCTTTGCTTGGATGTTGAACCTGAAGATACAGCAGCTAAATGCATAAATCAGTAACACAGCATTTAGAAGGGAAACATCGTCCAAGCATACGTCCACACACAGTCAGCACACACTCCTTCACAAAGACTCTAAATGAGGTTAATGGTGATGAATTGGGATTGAAGTTGCTGCTGACGTGGAGCATGCATCCCTCACTGTTTCTGCCGTCTCCTGGCCAGAGAGCCCCAGGATGAACAGAGAGAGAGAAACACACTGGACATAAGATCCCTTTAACACACCAGCTTGCCTTTTTTTAAAAAAATGGAAAACCAAACTCCCTTTCCACTCAACTCACCATAAATAATTCTCCCAGCAACCTGTGTCCGCAAATACCCCCAAGCACATGAAAGAAAGCACCAGTCCACACCATCAACATAGCACATCATCCATGGCAAGATGAATAGCACCAGATACATTCTGCTGCTCATCAGTACTAGAACATAATGTATCTGCAACAACAGCAGATATTATAAAAAGTGTCCACATCACTAACCAACTTTTTCTATAAATCCAAATGTTTCTGTGTGCACATGTTTGTGTGTGAGAGAAAGACGAAGAGAGAGAAAGAGGAATAGAAAATACAGGAGATAAGAAGAGATGAGCTCCAACCAAGAAACAGAACTTCTTTCACAAATATAAAGCTTTTTCTTAATCTAAGCCAAAGCACCACTACACACTGGAGACACAGAGATCGATGGAAGAGAGAATGAATGAGGGGGGAGAGAAAGAGAGAGAAAGAATTAGAGGAAGGAAGAGAGAGAAAAAGAGAGAGAGAGAGTAAAGGGGGATAAGAGGGAGGCAGAGGTACTGATCCACATCAGTGAGCAGACACAAGTCAGGTCAGAAAATGAAAACAGACACACTATGAGAACAGAGCACCCGTTCTCAAGGATAAATAATATACACATAGCTGTGCTCCAGCAGACTACACACACACACACGCACACACACACGCACACGCACACGCACAAACGCACACACACGCACACACACAAACAGGTGTGCACTCACACTCACACTGTATCAAACTATTTTTTTTTTCCATCTGAACAATCTAATAGAAACAACAGCACAGATATAATACAAATGCACTTGAGACACTTGAATCACAGGTGGACCACAGTCATTTTTACATATAAACTCAATCTTTAGTCAAAAGCCCTAGCGTTCACCAGCTATAAAACATTCAGTTGCTGACAAAGAAAAAACCTATGACAGAGAGAGACAGAAAAATATAGAGAAAGTGTATTCAGATGTGTTTTTCAATATATAGACAAGAGAAAGAGAACATTAGAAATGGTGCAAACAGCTATGGATTGATAGGACAGAACTTCAAAAATTAAAGCAAAAATAAAACTAGGTGAGAAGAAGATATATTCTGAGAAAAAAAAACATCACCTGGATAGGAGGGCTTTGTCTTTGGTGGGCATTGCAAGTGTTGGTGAAGTTGGTGGGAAACGCTGAGCATAAAAGTTTCACTAAGAAGAGAATGAGTGTGTAATGAGAAGACTGAGGATGATGCTTCAGCATGCATTTGCACATTTGTATCTATGCTAATATCTGTAGCACTAAAAATGTGTACATATCTTTTCATTACATTTTCTTATGTAGCATTTTAGCTAGGTGTGAAATATTTTAGCACTTACATAGCACTTTAGCTAAGTTAGTAGCATATAGCATGTTTGCATCAGGAGCAACTTGAATGTATGCATGTAAAACTGTGCATAGCAAGAGTGTGAGTGAGAATTTGCTATCATCATAGCCAAAACCTTTAATTTTATACCACAATTATAGTATTTGGAGGGTCAGTGGTTAATTGGAGATACCTTCAGATTAAACCTAAACTTGCGTTCAAATGAGATTTATAGGAGATTTCCACAGCATTCTTTTTTTCCAAGCTATTCATCCCTTCGCTCTCTATTTTTGATGGTTCTATTTTGCTGGTCTTTTCTTTTGAATTTAAATTTCCACAACAGGAAGGGAGACAGAGACACACATGCACACACACACACACACACACACACACACACACACACACACACACACACACACACACACACACACACACACACACACACACACACACACACACACACACACACACCCATTTTGTTAATGATATTGTAATTTGTGTGAAAATGAACGGCACAATTATTGATGGGATTAACTGGTTCTTTACATGTCAAAGAGTCAACTCACTATAATGTTTTTAAATATCCCAGTACAGAATCTGTATTTTACAGTTATTTATACTCATCTGAACAAGAAAGACAGCACAAGATGTCATATGAGCTGACACATATTCAGTTCCCTGGCATCATCATAAACCCTTAGCTAAAACAATGTCATCTCATCAATGAAAAAATAAAAAAAAAAATAAAAAAAGGAATTACAAGAATTTGGATCTTGTTTCTTGAAAGAAAAAAACAACAACAACTGGGTATCCCTCTACACTTGAGGGCAAATCACACTAACAGGGTCTTCTGCACAGTGAGCAGGAAACCTTCCCTCTGTGTATTAGTCAATAACAAGTGTGATGTGGAGACAAAACTACACTTTTGTCCAGTTTAAGGGAAAAGACTCTCCTGAAAATGCCTACAGGAGTGGAACGTGTGAGGAGTTGACCAGAGCAGTGGAACTCGTGGCCTGGGCAGAGAATGTGGCACAACACACACACTGCATGAGAGCGTGGGAGGAGCATGGTGGGAAGACATGAAGGGCAAACTGTGATTGGTCCTAGAGGCCAGGAGCAAGTTAGGAAGCACTAAAGGAGATGAAAGGAATTCTGGGAGTCAGGTATGTTAGGAAATCCATGGAGAAAACATGAGGGAGGAAACACAGCAAACTCAAAAGTGCACCAGCACCAAAAGAGCGCCCACACCAAAAGAGCACCCACACCAAAAGGACATGCAGAGACGCTTGTGATATGAAAAATAGGTTCTATTAGATGATATTTGAACTACAGCAAAAGAAACTATTCTGCCTGAGCAAACAGATATATGTCTTTATGCTAACAAACTTTTCAGAGTCTACTTGACACTCTTGACACTAGTTTATTCAAGGTCATTGATTAACCATTAATTATGCATTGACAGTTACATTTCAACCCTCAACACACCTACACTAGGCTAGTACTGTTCATTATATAGTTTGTTAGGCATTACCAAAACAGATGTAAATTATATATGCTTAATATAAAAGGTATCTGTTTTGGTAATGCCTAACAAGCTCTATAATGAACAGTACAAGTGTGTGCATTTGTCCACAAACAGTTATGCTCAAGTTTCACAATGCAGCAAAACAGTACTTCAGTAGCCCCCCTTAACACCCACACTTTATTCATCACACTTTATCAGACCCATCTACACTACATTAGGTACACATCGTTTAGGTGTATGTTATAGGTGTACTGCTTCCTGTTTGTGGCCACACACAGTTCGCCAGCCTCCCTCCACACTGTTCATCACTGGCCAGGTTCTGACTAGAGGTTCACTGCTGATTGGACATTATTCAGGTAGTGTACCATTCTCCACACTGACCAGTGACATTGACCAGACAGGGGCGTGATAGTGGGTGTTGCACCAGTACAGGTGTACCAAGCACAGCAGTGTTGCAACAGTGTTTTTACACATGTTAATGTCAGTACTGGCTTGTACATGGTCTGCCCACAAATATATATCAACAGCAGTCTGGTAGGCAGAAACAGCACTGATGAAGAGCTGGAGGCATGGCAACACAAACACAAAGAGGACATATGTTTAAATGTGCACCTACAAGGTGGTTCTAATAAATAAAGGTTTCTAGTAAAGCAGGTGATATCTAGTAGGATTGGGACCAGCAGGAAAGCAAGGCTGAAAAACAGGAAGTGACATGGAACCAGCTAATCGAGTGTAGAGGTTAGTGGATTAGTACACTTAACAGCACTTATTTCCGAGTTCCATTTCTTTTATACATTTTTTAAATGCTGAATGCACACATACTCAACAATACACTAACACAATCATTCAAACACATATACACACACACATTTACATTGAAAACATTTAGTAGACACTTTAGTCCAGAGCTCCTTACATGTAATATACAGTGGACACACACACACACACACACACACACACACACACACACACACACACACACACACACACACACACACACGTACACCCTTACATCAATCATCAGGTTTTCTCTTCTGGAATCAGTGGAGTAGCTACAATAGTGTGTCCACTGTACTGCACATTATCTATAACAACTCCACTTTCACACTTGGAAGATTTTGGGAGGAGCCTACAACCTTGATTAGCTGCATCTATACTGACACATATCAAGATTAACATGCTAAAACTAATTACTATCAGCTCCAGGCTTCTACAGAAGCCTGATACACGCATTTTCTGTTAAATTATTTTGTTGCACTGACGAAGTGTAGTAAGATCATATTGGGTGTGCATACATAATGACATCACATGCAAGCTTTGTTACATGATTAAAGGTTGGGAGAAAGACCCCACTTGAACATGTTTTCTGAAGTTAAGGTGGAGTCTACATTTATGACGATCATACTGTATTAACTTGAGTGTCACATCTGTACAAATTCATAGTATGAAAGTAATGTAGTAAGGTGGGAGGGGTGGAGGCAGGAGGGGGTTTAATGCATAACTAACTAGAAGCATAAAGTGGAAGCCATCTTCTCTGGGTAGCACCATACGAGTGCACCAGGGCTCTATGCAAATGTTCCCCAGGCTCTATGCAAATGTTCCCCAGACTAACGAGCCCTGCTGGATGACTGGAGTGCCATTGAAATTCTCCTCTCGCACTCCCCCAATCTTTCCATCCCTCCCTCGCTACTTTATCTCAGAAATATCTATCTATCTATCTATCTATCTATCTATCTATCTATCTATCTATCTATCTATCTATCTATCTATCTATCTATACGTACGTACATACATACATACTTTGCTTTTGAATAGATTCTGTTCTTCATGTTTTAATGTGCAGCTGACACACTCCCGCTTTCTCCCTCTCCAGACGACAGTGTCTTTCCTCAAACAGGCAGTGATGCTTTGCACCTGCTCTCTCTGTAAAACATCCAACCGCGGCCGTGAATAAACAAGCTCAATTCTACCGCTGCCACCACTAGCACCATCTCCAAAGCCCATAAACGCACATCAATAAGTAAGCGCCTCCATTTCTCTCGCCTCAAACGCCCCACACTCACACGCTGACATACAATGCACATTCACTCAAACACAATTAAAGTATTATCACGCATACACAAATGGCCCATGGTTTGGTAGTGCCCCTTTCACGCCTTAGCTGTTAATGGTAAAACAGAGGTTAAAATAAGCAAATAAATGAGGGGAAATGTACTGGTCATACATCTTTAATAGGAGGACATGCAGCCATCATCCCTCCCTCCCCAGTGGTCTGATCACATCAGGATTTTAAAGTCTCTAGTGCTTTCTTTCTTTCTCTCTCTCTCTCTCTCTCTCTCTCTCTCTCTGTTTGTCCATCTGTCTATCCACAGCTCCTCCTTTCTCTGCATAATTCAACAGCCTGAACACTTTGTTGCCATCTCCATTTTTTTTTTTTTTAATTTTTTTTTGCTTTCCTGCGTTTCTGTGTTGCTGTACTGCTGTGCTGCGTATTACGACTTTCTCACTCTGTGGGCCTCTTAGAGAAAGAAGAGAGAACGAGCAGGCAACGAGGAGAGATGGGACAAAATGGTGACGGCAGCTCAAGCAGGAGCTGGAGAGGCAGCATGCCCCACTAAAGAGAGTGGAGCGCTGATTACTAACGCTCACAGAACACCCTCCATCCTCACCATCTCTCTCCCCACACCTTCCCCTCCTCTTTTTTTCTCAACGAATGCTTAACATGCAGATTTAGAGAAAATGGCTGCAGCTGAGAGACTGAGAGGCCTGGATGTGATCAGCTGAGAGACACCAAAGTGATGTTGTGTGTATGTGTGTGTGTGCATGTGCCAGTGTGCTTATGAAGGCTAACATTTCAATATTTATTTCCCTGTATTTCAATGGCATAATGGGTTTCAGTAAATATAACAAGCTTTCATACACACTATAAAAACATAAAGAGCACCAGTATGCAGTACAAACCAAAGAAAACTGACCTGCTAGGATTCAACTGTTTAGGCCAATTTGTAATGCAATTTTAGCCATAGAACACTAGTGTGGCGGCAGGTTTTGTTGTACCTGTGAGGACACCTTGTGCACCCTTCACCATGTACAATTAATGATCTGATTGGAGAACAAGAACAACCTATTAGACAAGTGGAATCTGCAGGCAGGCCCTTTGCAGATATTACTGCCTACCTCTGATTTAGGACTTTTAAAAGGTAAGGAAAGGTATGCTTCCTGGTGCCCCCCAGCATGTTCATTTAGCATTCGGCAGAATGAAAGGAAACACTCAGAGGATATAGCCAAATTTAAAGTGTCATTCTAAACTATTCAACGGGGTGTTTTTGCTTGTTTTGTGTTATGCAATATGTGGGGTAAGATATAGCCCAACAAATATAAAATCTATGTAGAAACATAAGTGTAATGAGCTGCAAACACAGCGCTGTCATCAATAATCTCAGTTCAAAATGTCAAAATGAGGTTAAAATGACAACGTACTGGTATGTCACCTATTTGTTGTGAGTGCAGAAGTATGAGGACCATGCACTTCTGAAAGGAGAATTCCACTGAAAACAACATTAAATGTTATTGTGTGTCTGCAGTCTGAAAAGATGGAAAAGGGTTTTCTTACGTGCTTAATGCTGTCAGTAATGCCTGAGCTGTTTTTATGGCTTAATTTCAACAATATTATATTTTGTTTGGTTATTTTCTATGGAAATGATTTCATACTTTTTTGAAGTTGTTTAGCTTTGTTAACTGCATTTACATGCAGATATAATGAGTTACATACATAATGAGAGATTCCAATCTTCTTTAATGTCATTGTATTTATAAAGTGGCCTATTTGTCACTCAGAAAACTCTGCAAACGTCCAGCCTTCTAGCTATGCCTAATCCCTTGCATGAGACTGTCAGAGCTCTTCTGACAAAAACATTCTCTGTTGATGAGTGTTGTATTTGTACAAACCAAAATGTTTGTAGTTTGCAAGCATTCATTTTGCAATAATAATGTAACACGGTTATTTGCATTATCATACCCATAAACATACTGTTCTAAACTTAGAATTCCTCATTATATGTTTAAATGTGTGTGTGCGTATGTGTGTGTGCATGCAAACATTTGCAGGTGAGCATTTGTGCATGTGTGTATAATTGTATACAAGTTTGTCTGTGCCATGTGGTACCATGGATATACACTAATCAAAACTGCATAGCAGTCCCTCCTTGTACCTTCCTCATGCATACTGAGGGTTTGAATCTGTTGCCATGGAAATGAGAGAAACCTCACATTGATTTGATCTTGGAGGGTAAGAGGAGAATAATGCTAATAAACTGTCACGCACAAATACACCCAAACACAACACACACACAAAACAAATTCCATTAGTATACATGTGAGAGACAAGCTCTAACCTGTTAGTGTATCTCAGACTCCCTAATTATAAAACCAAAACTAACTGTAATATTAAAACCTAAAACTAAAACCTAAGCCTAATACTAAAGCTAAACTTAACCTAACTTCTATAAGTATAAGACTAATCCTAAAACTAGGCATAACCATAATGTAGGGCACCAAACTATTTTGTCTTCTTTATCTTCAAAAAAAGTTCATTTTAAATACTAGATTCTTAAATTAAAGCTCAAATCAAGCTGCCAAAGTTCCTTGCTACACAAACACTATATTTCTATGCCTGTCAAATATCCTTATCCATACAAGTTTATCATTTATTAGGGTTAAAATGATGCCTATATTAGGGTCACCTTAAAATTGTTACCGTATAGTGCAAACATACAGCCCTTTTCAGATTCAGAAGTCCAGGCCACACAGTGATGTGCCTCCAGTGCAAAGTCATGAGAAAGGATGCGGCTGTGTGAGCACGTGCCAGATACACTAATGTGATTCACACTTCATGTCAGCATGGACAACACCCCAGCTTACTCAGTACTACATTGTTTCTACAGATGTAGGTTTAATGTAAAGTTGCAAAAGCCTCATATTCTGCAACGATAACCAAATGAACTGTGTTACACCACAATGGAAAGAGAGATGTGGATGAAGGGGCTGAAGAAAACACAGAACAAATGAATTTCAAATTCCTTCATGTTACTCCTCCTTCGGTAACTTCAGGCAGGCTGGAAGATAAAGGAGGAGAAGGAAGTATTGGTAAAAAATGAAGAGCACATGGTCATGGATTTAAGCGTGAACGTGTGCGCGTGTGGTGGGAGGAGAGCTGTCACTGTAATTGAGGAACAATGAAGATACACACGTAGTGAAGAGAGAGCAGCCGATAAAGGAGAGTCATGACTCCAAGAGAAAGGAAGGGCTTGGGGGGAGTAAATGATGAGAAATCCCTCTGACTTTTTACATAGTAGTGGAATTATGAAAAGGTACAAACTAACCTGGTTTATTGGCTTATTCCTGACAATACTTTTTCCCGTTGATGATCATGCTAGTTTTCCTATTAGTACTCTCCCCTCATATTACAAAGCCATTCATGCCTATTTCTTTTTTATTTCAGATCAGTTAATAAGTAATTAAATAAGTAAATAAGTAATTAATTATATTCATACTGCAAAAAGGTTGGTTAATATGAGGCTTATTGCAACTTCACTGTAGGAAGAACAGTGTACCCAGAATACCCAGCAGAGTCCCCAGCAGGCATTTTGTGCTGTCACAATATTGTGACAACATTGTGTGTCAATGTAGAATAATGTTTGTCAGTAAGTTAATTGTAAGAGATAAAAGCACTTAGCATGTAAACATTGTCATATCAAATGTGCACAATGTCCCAGTATCTAATGGAACAATTAGATTTTCAACAACCCTGAAATCAAATACTAATACAGCATCAAACACCTATGTTGTATAAAAGTCAACTAAAATTAGCATTTACCTTCACCAATTAGCTATTAGAATTTAAATAATCAGACAGATACCCACCTGAGAGTTTTTAGTTAGTTAGCCAGCCAGCTATGTCCAGCTAAGTAACAGCCTTATAGCTAGTTAGTTCTCCCCATATTTTCACTCATACACATGACAAATTCAAAGATGACATTATTTTGAACAGTTTACCTTATTATTGTACGTGTAACAAAACAACAATAAAACTTAACATTGCATGAATAAATAGATAAAGAAAAATGTATTTTCTGCACTTCAGAAAACTGTCTGGAAATGACAGTATGGAGACTAGATGTCATCACTGTGACAAATTTGGATGCATACTGCATAATGGGTGGCAACAGAGAAAACCGAACAAACTGAGATAGTGACCAATCAAGACAGTGACCACCAACCTTGGTCCCAGAGATCTAGCTTCCTGAAAAAGTTCTTACCTGGACCAGCCAATCAGTTATTTGAGAAGGTATTCGCTATGCAAACTTCACTATACAAAACCTAGCAGCTTTTTTTTTTTTTTTTTTTTTTTTTTTTTTTTTTTTTTTTTTTTTTTACCTGAGATTCCGCTCAACACCAAAAAGGTCAGTGGTTAAGATACTTGACTTGTACTCAGAAGGTCGCCAATTCAAGTCCCACCACTATGAAGGTGCCACTGTTGGACCCCTGAGCAAGACCCTTAACCCTCACTGCTCAAGTAGTATTCAGTCATAATTGTAAGTCACTTTGGATAAAAGTGTCAGCTAAATGCTATAAAATTAGTATTGGAGGATTTACTGAATATACAGGTGTGGGTGGCCATTCCACCCCTTATCATTTCCATTTGTACATGCAGACCTA
The DNA here is from genome assembly GCF_041902795.1 of Electrophorus electricus. Lineage (NCBI taxonomy): Eukaryota > Metazoa > Chordata > Actinopteri > Gymnotiformes > Gymnotidae > Electrophorus > Electrophorus electricus. Next base: position 3,608,427 of record NC_137513.1, read on the forward strand.
AATCTTCAAGATGGACCATTTGCATAATGAAAGAATTCAACTGTACAATACTTTTTTTTTTTTTTTTTTTACATTTTTATAAACTGCTAAAAGATATTACGTGTTCGATATCAATTCTTCATGACATTACTAAAGAATTGAACACAGTTTGAGGCAATCACGTGAACATTTGGTCATGAATTTATGGACAAGATTTTGGCTGAAACTGATTTCAGTACTTGCTAGCTAGATATACCTTGTTGCTCCAGTGCAAAGCTAATAAAGGAAACACTGGACACTAAACGTGTCTTGGTTAAATAACTACATTTGTGGTACATTTGAGGCTTTGCCATACAGTCCTTTGCTCTAAATTTACTCTTATGATGGAACAAGGTGATAGAAGATCATTTGACATGCTAGTAGCCCTCAGTTTGAGTCCTACACAGAGACTATTTGAGCTCTGATGGTCATGGTGAGAATAGGAACCTGAATTACATTTTCCTTTGGTGAGTTCCTATATGTCTTTGGCAACTTCTTGTGTGGAGTCCTATTTACAGAACACACTGCTCACTACATATAAGGGAAATGTCTAGAAAAGACAAATCAAAGCATTCTGCAGTGATAAAACATGCAAAACCACTCATTCTGTCCAGGATGGGAACATAGGGCCTCCCAGATAAACAGCCTCTTTACCTGTGGGTTCAGGAGATACAACATAACTATCACTGCCTTGATTGAGAAAATATCCCCCAGTGAGACTTAACTGGGATCAGTGGGGGATATACCTTTGCTCGGAAGGGTGTCCCAGGGGACTCCTGTAGACTACATTGTGTCAGCTTGACATTAAAGACCACACTCCTCTCTAACATCTCAAAATCCCCTATGGAACCCATTTTGTTACACTGGTCAGTACCTTTACCTCTACAATGAATGCTGAAAACATTTCCAATGAGGCTAAGCACTGGCAGAGCACTGTAGGGCATAGAGTTGCCAAAATAAATTACATTGGTTTCAGACTATTTTCATTTTGCTCTGAGCACCAACTGGTCATCACCAACCCTGTCTTCCAACTGAACAAATTCAAAACCTCTTGGATTCACCACCAATCCAAACACTAGAACTTAGCAGATTATATTATTACCTGCCAGTAAAATCTTAATTGTATCACCAATACCTGAGCAGAGAAACACTTGGCAGACCGCAGGTTGATCTGGTCCAAATTTAATATAAAGAGCCAGCCACTGGACAAAATACTCAACAGTGCCCAGGGCAGTTGTTCCCATATTGTCAATGAGTAGCACTTTCACTAGGGCCACTAGCTGGTAACTATCCCTACTTTGGACAATGAGTGTTCCAACTGGGGTCAGCAGTTATTCATATTGCACAACTATCAACTGAATTTCAGGAACTATGATAGGACAAAACCAAAGCATTCAAGGCCCATCTGGACCTTTCTCTGTTACTCTACCATAAGTTAGTTTTGGTATTTTGACAAGACTAGAGACAACCATAGCCAAATTGACACTGTAACTGGGTTGGGCAAGGGATCCAGAGGCCTGAAGGATGTCTGCTTTGAGAAATCCTATATAGTTAACTACTGGATGCCAAAAGAAGACCTGAGGGACAAAATCTCTTCTACCAAAAACAGTTAAAAATTGGTGTAACACCAAGCCCAGTGACCTTGAACAGTTGGTGGCTGACAGAACACTGCAGAGGTCTATTAGCTTGTCTAAATTTGATGCTCATGAATCAACGGACCCAACCAGATTCTTACTGTGTCAACATATTTTGCTTAGATACACAGTCATACATTGCCTATACTAATTCTATTTTATCCATTGGTAATTCTAAAGTCCCATTTCTTAGACTAACCTCCATTATTAATTCTACTTGTCAATAGACCAACAACGTATGATAGCTAGAGGATATCCACAGATGACAGGCATAAAATAGTAAAAAAAAAAAAAAAGTCTAACCATATTATTATTGACAATATATGTTATTTAGTTAACATTACTTTTGTGGTCTATTTATGCCATACAAAGTTTAATACAAATTCACTATGAAAGGACTATTTATGCTACTTTTAACTTTTTGTCAATGTTGCTCCAATGAGTTTAGATAGGTGCTTAATCTTGACTGAAACTACCTGTGCATTACATGGCTTTAATGCACCCCATCAGTCAATCAGAACTGAATACTGCATTCACCCATACCACAGAATAAAACTAATTTTATACAGAATAGCAAAGCTTTGCCCTGGTCCCAGGCAAGTCCAGACTCTTCAGATTTCTCTGACCATATCTGTTGCTTTATCAAATTAAATCAATGAAAGAGTGTCAAATAGTGTCAGAGAATGTAAGTGTGACCTTCTATTAACTTATCAAACAACCAGTTACTTAATTAAGCATCGAGTCACAGTCGAGCACAAAACAAAAAAGACTGGAGGAAAAATCAATAATTTTGTGGCTTTAATAATGTTCACACACACACACACACACACACACACACACACACACACACACACACACATGCACACACACCACCTGTATGTTAACTTTCTCATTAACTCCTAATCACACACAACCTAATGACTCACACAGACAGATATCTGATAAGAGAACAACCCCACCCATCTCCTCCCTGGGACAGTCAGACATTGAGCACCTGACACACACAGTCATGTGCTGCAAATGTCTGAACTGGACTGGTGAGTGCAAAGGACACCTCCATAGAGAAAGATTAAGCGAGGGGTGGGTGGGTGGGGGCTGGGGGTAGCATAAATACCACCTGACCTGGACAGTATATCAACAGCACCTATTGATTTTCCAATCAAACAAGAGACAAGGGTTTACACACAAACACACACATTGACACACATACAGACACACACACACACACACACACACACACACACACACACACACACACACACACATCCACACACCTGATGTAGGACATGTGGGCCCCATAGATATAGAGTTACCACTAGCTGCACATACAGGCTACCACAATCTGAATCCTTCCAAATTTATACTAAAGTAAAAAAAAAAAAAAAAAAACTCATACATACAAATACAGTCCCTTCAATAATGTATTGCTGCCTATTTTCATATCTCTCTGTTTCTCTCTCTCTCGCACACACACACACACACATACACACACACACACACACACAGAGAGAGAGTCCTATGAGAATGAGATCTCCAGGTTTGCCAGTAAAAGGCATTCTTATGTTTCATATGCTCCATTTTGTTTAATTGGACCATTCTTCTTGCTTGCTGTCCTCTATTCAGACAAAATGGGAGACATGTAAAACAGCCAAAATGAATTAAGGCTGATTAACAGAGTTCCCCCAAACTGTAATGAAGCTTACAAGGTCTCCTAGCTTGTCAGGAAAGGCAGGAAAATACAGGATGAACTTCATTGTAATAGGACTCATTTCATGCATCTAGAATAAACATTCAAAACATTTAAATAAAAGGGCAAATGTGACAGTGATGTCCAAAATCCATTTAGGAGTTCACTTCCAAATTTGTGTATAGTACTATAGTACATCTATTTATATTTATTGGTTTCTAAGCATATGTGTGAGGAGGGTGTGCCCAGGGTGTGTGTGTGTGTGTGTGTGTGTGTGTGTGTGTGTGTGTTGTGGTAGTATGCCAATATTCAACAACATAAATCCTGGGTTACTGTATGCCAGTGTTTATGTACTGTATATCTTTAAATATATATATATATATATATATATTTATACATAAACCCCCCCGAACCCCAGTTTGCCCTTTTGCCCTATAAAAACAACCCCATATTAAAGCATATTAAAACTGGTCTTGGAGCAGTAGTAAAGGGCGTGTGTTAGCAGCACCTGAAATAGCTTAGGTTGGAAGTCCTACCTGGGACAATGGAGACAGTGTCCTTTTCCCAGGAGACGACGCTGACATACTCCTGCACAGCAGAGGGAATGAGGCACTTGAAGACAGCCACATTGCCCCGCATGGCTCTCTGGTCAGCCACGCGAACTGTGTACGGCTCCCTGAACACTGTTTAACAGCAGGAGACAGAGGCAGAAGTTATGAAATCAAGTCCAGAAATCATTTTTGTTTTCTCAAATTACCATTTACCACTTTCTAAAGGTAGAATTTTGTATTTATGTTTATTTTACAAATGGTTATGGCAAAGAAGTAAGCCTGTTCTGAAATTTTCCTGTGGTGGTTAAGAGAAGTCCCAACAACTGAATATTTTTTAAACATCTGAAAGAGACGTCCTTCTGAGTAGTTTATTTACGTTCAGAATATGCCATGTCACTGTAAGAGGGATTCTCGGCTTTACTAAGTTTTATGCCGTCAGCGAGGGGATCTTGAGAAGTGCCCTTTTAATAAATAACCCGCACAATACTTACGGACAGCGCAGCTCGCCGGCACAGACGGCCTCTGGAGCTGTCAGAAACATTCCTCGACCTGAAAGCGACATTCTCTACGCATGACAGCCGGAACCTGACGCGCAAATCAACGTCGGATGAAAGAGAGGGAATCTAAACGCTTTAGAAACACTGTTTACGAACGAGGAAAATTTCCTCCAGTAAAGGGTAGCGGGGGAACAGAAGTGAATTAGAGCAGCCACTGAATTTCGTTTTCCTCCTCAACATTCATTTACTTAGAGAATTTAATTTCTCCGTCGTTTCTTTGCGGGAGCCGGTGCATGTGCGTTTTCATTTACAAAAATCTCTGCGCAAATGTGATTGCGTTTTTCTACTGTTCACATAAGATTCAGTAGCACTGGAACTGGATTTATGAGTAATTCGACAGTGAGAACGTTTCTTTTAAAGGAGGGACATGTCCCAAGAATACGCGCAACCCCCAACCCCAACCCTGATATAATTAACGCCTGGCCTGCAGGCGAATTTCCTTGGTCATTAATAATGGTTTCTACCAGGCGACAGTGTCACCCACAGAGACTGGAACCAGTGTCCTTGTCTGATCGGCAAGTATTTACACTCCAACGATATATAGTCTAACTATGCGCAAAGTGTAGCCCTCAACATTTTCTGAGTAGCCTAGATCCGTTTTCCCCAATGGTAGGAAAGCACATTTTTAATGATGCAGATGGGATTTGACTCAATAGAACTGATCGATAAAACCTCCCCGTTCTTTGCTTTCCACGGCCTATTTATTAACTGGTTGATTGGTTATGTGTCTTGTCAGTCATCCAATATGACTGACGTAGTCCCATTGACTAATTTAATTTCCATCGAAAACTCAGTTTAAATGGTTAGACCACACCCGTATCCCGGGAATAAATAGATGTCATGCTATATAATTTAAAGAAATAACAATAGCAAATAAATTTTAGACATTTAAAATGTATCCTTTACTTAGTTACTTCTCTATTCGTATGGGCACCATCATCTGAATGTTACCGATGCCCGAACGCGTTCGTCCGTTGCTTAGAAACGAGCTAAAACACAGTCTGGCGCGCGTCCTCTTATTTCTCGTGCATCACGAGGACCCTATCCTGTATCACCGTCATTTAAATAATTAACTTGAGAGTAACCAAATACCATGCTTACTTATTCATTACACATGATGCAGGAAAGAGAGAAAGAAAATGACAGATTTCAATAAAACAGCGCATGAATGGATGGGCCCATTAACACGGGGATAAAAGTAAACATTACCTATCGGGTAGTCGAGACAAAGGCCGAGAGAGGGAGAGAATGGACTCAGGATGTACACGGTGCACCTGCCGGCTATTCTGCACGTACTTTGTGTTTGCCATTGGGTCCTGAAGTTCACTGTGCGTGACAGTTAACCCCAAATCCACTCAAAAGCCTCTATAAAAGGTTGTATTCCTGCTAACTATTTACAGAGGCTGTAATTCTTTTTTATACAACGTTTCTCAACAAGGGTTTGGTCAGGTAGCTTGGGCTTGGTTATAAGTAAGGCTGTACTGTGAGGTGAAGCCCACTTTCAATTATCAAGTTTTGCATCATAGTTGGACCAGGTTATACTAGCTGACTGATCAGTCAGATTTACAGATCACAATATTGGAGCTTAAGTATTTAATTGTCTGCCTGTATATTACATATACCACTCATTTACTCACTCACTAATTCTTCGTTGCTTCATTCAATCATTCATTCATTCATGCATTATAGGTTGTGGTGATGGGGGTCACTGTCCCAGAAAATGTGTTGGCAGTTTTCAGTCCATTGTATTCTTTGTATAATTCAGTTAATGAATATTAGCACGACAAATTATATTATGTACAACCATGGTAAGATTTTCTTCACACTGTAGATTATAAATTTGTTTTAACAGGGACTGTAGATTACGTTTGGCTGAAATGATTTATGAGTGGCCTTTCTTCACTGAGAAAGACATTTGGACAAAAAAGGAGCAAATGTTTGAACGAGAAAATTATATTTGCTGCTTTTCCTTAGGTGACAATGTAATTTTTTAATGAAAGATATGGTTGAAAGAAAGAAAAGAGAGAGAGAGAGAGAGAGAGAGAGAGAGAGAGAGAGAGAGAGAGGGAGGGAGAAAGAAAGAGCCCACATGATGCGATTTTCATAAATGTTAAGCTATCCACACAGGTGCCTGTGCTATTATTGGCACGGGATCAGCATGTAGAGGAGTGGGTGAAATAAAAAGGAGGATGACAACGAGGCAGGTAGAAAGAGAGCACAAGCAAGAAGGGGCGAGAGAAAGGGGGAGCGAGGGGAAAGGATGGGAAGAAGGGGGGGTGTCACACCATGAGCTGTCAACTGTCATCATTCTCCACTGCCACCTGAGACACTGCGCCACACCCTGCCCCTCCCCTCTCCTGTAGCCATGGCAACCATCATGTGACGGAGCCGATTGGTTAGTTTCTCTTCCATAGTGCTGGCTTACATGAGGCTCTGTGTGGGTTGCCAGGTCTAACAGTGTTTTTGCAGCATCTCAGCACTTAATTGATTAATTAATGTAATTATTCAAGGCCAAAGTCACCCCATCTTGTCACTGGTTTGTAGGTAATTCATTCTATCCCCCGAGACTCAATGCTAAACTGCATAAGATAGATTTAATTGTAAAAATAACAATCATGTTACATTTAAAGCAGGTGTTTTTCATAATAGGACAAGCTCTCTTATTTTGGGGAAATCTGCAATAGGTAGACATGTGCACACTGTCTAGGTGAGTAAGTGTGTGTGTGAGATGGGAACTCTAGCATGTAGGACAGATGGAGGCTGGTAGACAGAAGGGACACTGGCTCTGCACAGGCTGGCATACGTGTGTGTGTGTGTGTGTGTGTGTGTGTGTGTGTGTGTGTGTGTGTGTATGTGGACATCCCTCGCTGTTACTGGGCGGTCAGCTCCTGCTCACAAGACATGACCTTGGCACTGAATCGGAGGGTCATTCAACCAACTGTCTATGGCGCCACATGGCCGTCTGCTCTCTGCTTTTTAAAGGAGCCAGGTCAACAGGCCGGCCGCTGGGACGCCCATGTGCCACTTGCTTTCTTATTTAGGTTAGCAATATGGCCGCCACTAGTTTTGCTGTTACTGCAGATGTTCAGCTCAAAACCCATGCTCTACAGCTAACGTCATATGCCAGCCCTCCGCCCCAGTGCTCATTCCTACTTTTGCTCTTTTGACTTTACAATATGGCCCCTAATGTAATAATGATGACCTTGAACTGAAGATACAAATGGGAATTTAATTACTACATAGCGCTGTCTAGCACAATATAAAACAGTAATGGTAAAATTAACAAAATTAATAAAATGGCTTACTGCTGAACCCATTGTCAATGCAATGGAATGATAGCCTCATCAAGGAATAATTACATAAAAAAAACAATGGATGCATGGATGGAGTGAGAGATATAGAAATGAGTGGATAGAGAAGGAGAGATGGATGTGTAAACAGACAGTTACTTGGATGAAGACAAAAACAGGCTGATGGATGGATACATGAATGGATGAAGAGGAAGACCGATGGGTACATGAATTGGTTGATGGATGGGTGGATAGATAGAGGAGTGGATGAATGGAGTGGATGAATGTAAAAGTGATTGGATTCAGGATGGATAGCTGGATGAGTAGATTGACAGATGAGTGTATGGTATGGATAGAGGTGGATGGATAGGAGAATGAATGGAGTTGAAGGATCAGTGGATGGAGGCACAGGTGGTTGGATGGATGGATGGATGGATGGATGGATGGATGGATGGATGGATGGATCCACAGGTCGATTGTTGGATATATGGATGGACAGGTTTATAGAGGGACAAGTGGATGGATGTGTGGATATATGGACAGTTGGATTGATAGACAGGTTTATCACCTGCTTTGACACGGATGCTGGGGCTGCGGATCTTGCCAGCCTGGTTCTCTGCAGTGCAGAAGTAGTCATTGTCATGGATGAAGCTGTTGAAGGCAGAGGGGGAGAAGGGGTAGAGCTGCAGTGTGCCGTTGGCGTGCACATGGCGAATGTGGGGCACGTCGTAGATGTCGTCGCCGGTAGCCAGGTACCAGCGGAGGAGCGCATGGGGGGCGCCTCCCGCAGGGCAGGGCAGGGACACCCCCACCGAGCTGGAGAAGGTCACTCTCTGCAGGGAAGCGTTCACAAAGTACAGCCGCGTCGAGACCACATCCTCGCTGTTCACTGTTGAAACGAGAAGTTGAGAGAACTGGTCACTAAAACATTTTTATAATTTTTTAATTGTTTGATTTAGTTGATTTTGACCTTGTAAAATTCAGATTTAAATTTGGTTTACAGTTTGACTAAAATGAATCACTGTGCAAGCACATCTCATGACATTTGTTAAAATACAACAAAGAAGTAATTGCTTGCAAAATGTCAAAAGCTGCAAAGTCCTAGAAATATCTGGTTTAACGCATCTTTAGGTTGGTATATTAAAACTGCAAATTCTTTTGCAGACTCAATGTTCATTAACATAACCAATGCAAGCCCCTGGGCTTTAAGAACCATCTCTGCATTATTCCTGACCCTCTGGCTGGACAACTTTTGCTTTGCTCTCACTTCTGAAGAGAGCACATGTATCTGTGAAGCATGCTCTGTCATGCCTTCATATCCCAGAGATTAGTAAAACACAATACAAATGTGCACTACTGTAAAGTACATAAAATCACTTAACCATGTGAGTGCACAATGATTTTTCATTTTGAACAAAAATATAGAGAAGGTTGTCCAATTCCTTAGGTAACTGATATCAGATTACATCGTAATACTCTTCAGGGATTAAGGGATACCTTAATGTGACCCAACATTACTGTTTAAAAGATCTCACTCAACTATGTGACTAGTCTGCACTCCTCCAGGAGTGCTCATATCATGCAATTCATCTTCTTGAAAATACAGCCAGTTGCTCTCAATTACGGACAATGCATGGTACACCTGGGAGTTTTTTGGTGTGCCACTTTGGGACAGGGGTGTATACGAAAGCCAATATCACTGCTCTAGAGACTAGTTAGTGAGTTAGTGAGGTCATAGCATGTGAATAAAAGCTGTGTGTGTATGAACGGAAAGCATTAAACTGTGGCCTGTTGTGATGTCATAGTGAGGCATGTTGTGATGTCGTTTGCTAATGTCAAAGCAGTAATAGAAATTCCCGGAACTGTGCAGTCATATTAACAACTACAGTATTGCAAAACATAGTCAAATGTAGGAGAAAATAAAAACCTTAAACCTTGAACACCAGCTATCTTTACCCAGGCCAAAAATACTAACACCCTGAAGGCAGTGCACACATTAAGAAAACAGTAATCTAATATATGTGTAGTGAAAGCTGTTCGGAATGCTTCCATCTGATATGGCAGTAAATACGCCATGATATCCCTACTGTGGTTTGAATTGACCAACCTGGCAGTTAATGTTGTAATATATCATTTAATCCAATCTATTAAAGATCCATTAAACAAACATTTAACAAAATAGTTTAACAACAGTGAGAACTGAGGTTTAACCCATCATTCATAACAATGTCTTAGAAACACTATCTCAGTACCTACAGAGTGCTTTCATGTGCTATAGTCTCTGATGGGATAGTTCCATGTCTTTTTGTATTCAGAGAATTGCTTAGCTCAGCTCTGGCTGTGAGCCAAGGATGACACAAGCCCAAAGCAAGTGAATTTTCTTCTAAGGCAATTACACTTAATTAATGCCCCCAATCAGGTTGGTAGCAACAATGCCCAGATTATCCCTATTTTTTTGATTATCATTGTGTTTAAAATATTGGTGGTGACATGTAACCAAGGCATAAAAGACAACAGGAGGACCACCCCTCAGTGACTACACAGACACACAAACAGACAGACAGACAGACACACACACACACACACACACACACACACACACACACACACACACACACACACACACACACACACACACAGATATGTGTACAACTGTGCCTAATTTATTATAAACTTTTTATTTACTTATTTTAAATCCAAAAAAAGAAAGATTATACTGGGTGAGATTCAAATTCCTCCCCTTTTTCTTTCTCTCACACATATGTATATATTTCCATAGAACACTAAAGGTTATATATTATATGATTGGAATGTATATTGCAGACACAGAGAGTTAAATCCATATAATCTCCTTTCACATTTAACACACAAAGATCCTCCCCAGGCTGATAAGCAATGCAGTGAAGGTAATTTCTCTCCCTCCCACCTCAGCGGGACAATGGGAGATGGTGTTTGGGTGGAGTGAGTTATGTGCTGGGGGGGTGAGGTATGGGGCAATGAGAGATGGTGTTGAGGAGTGAGGTACTGGGCAAGAAGAGATGGTGTGGGGGTGAGGTATGGAGAAAGGGGAGATGGTGTGGGGGTGAGGTATGGGGCAAGGGGATATGGTGTTGGGGGTGAGATATGGAGGGCATAGGTAAGATGAGGCGAGATGAGAGGAGGTGTGGATGAGATGCGGTCTAGACTGCAATCAAATGATGAGACTAAAGCCTGGCCAGGATCTAAAACATGGAAAAAAGTTATCTACATCAAGTTTAGACTGGTCTTTTTTCTGGACTACATGAAATGGAATTTAGTCCACACAGCTAATGGGAGAAACCTGTCAGTACCATGGACAGTTACAGGACTCCAGCAGATTGCAGCTCCAAAAACAGCTCTAGTCCTGAGGCACAAAATACATGGATAATAAATGTAAACACATTCTGTTATTAACAGCCCTTTTGGAATTTTATCCTGTAAATTGTAGTGAAATATACAAATACAATACACTGTATTGTAACATCAAATATAAATGAGGACTGTTCCTGCATGAAAAACACTAAAAGTAGATTTGAACAAAACAAACTGCATATCATGACAGTCCTTTTGGTAGTTGGGAAAATCAGGTCAGTTGGTTCACCCACTACCCCTACCCCCCTTCCCACCCTTTTTGCCTACACAGATTACAGCCTACAGCATTAACCCCCATAATAAAGATTGCAGTATCTATAATCTCATAGTGGGGGTCTGGGTAAGGTTCTGCACATGTGGAGAGGGACCAGTGTTATCCCATGTTCTGAGTGAAAGGGGTTTATTGAGATTGGAGAAAAGTAGGTCTCTTCCCACCTACTGATGTTACTGCAGGTAGTGCCACAGGTGATCAAATACTGGCTAACTAAGATCTGTACAGTAAATTAATTCTTAAACAGACACAAATCAGTTCAGCAACTGAGGGTCAAACGTGATAGCTTACTGATTTCAGTCTGAGGTGGTCTGTGTGGATTTGGAATTCATTGGATTTTTAGCTCATCCTTCTGCATAAAAATAGTTCAAAATAATGCGTATTTTAACATATTTAGCAAAATATTTAGGATAAAATTTGAATTATTGTGTGTAACAGGGAGCGGAAAGGAGGCGGAAGAATGTGCGGAGAAGAGTGAGATTTATTAGGGGCAAATCCAGAGTCGTAGACGTTTGAGTAGTCTAGTGTCATAGAGCCAATATGCAGAGTATGGGGATACATTATAAAACAATAAACACATGAAGACAAACAAGGAAAGCAGGCTATAACATACGCTAGGAAACACGAGGGCTAGGATAAACAGAGACTAGGGTACACAGAGTACAAACTTACAGGCATACAAAAATATTCAAACATACAACCAAACACTGAGCCTCACTACAACTAAACAAACAATGAACAGCCAAGACACAGGCAACATGACAGGGTTTAAATACATTAACTTAACAAGGCTAGAAACAAGGGACAGGTGTGGAAAATAAAATGAGGGGTGGAGAAAATGAAACTAAGGAATGGAACTAAAATACACAGACAGAGAAAACATGGAACATGGAAGCTGGGAGGGACTGACCATGACATTGTGTTTATACAGGCTTCAGTGTCTTATGAGTCCATGCCTAATTTAAATGTCTTGAGTAGTGACAAAATCACTATGCATTGTATGACTCAAATGAACATGAATCAGTAAAATAGTTCCGTATGTTGTTGGAAGACTTGTCTTTGTTAAAATATCAGTATAACTGTTAGATGTTAATTTGCTATGTGCAGTACAATGCAATGTGCAGTGTACCTCTGAGGTTGCATGCAGTGATGCTAAAGTAGAAAATATGGAAAAGAACTTGCCAAACACAGCCAAAAACAAAGCATCATTAAGTGCACAAGGAACCATAGTATTACTTGTATCTCTCTCTTTCATAGACACACACACACACTTTCAGAACAGAAATACAAGATATGTTGTTATGGACCTGTAGTCTATTTGACAGGGCATAAGCGCTTTATAAAGTACCATGAATCATTAAAACTGGCAGATACGTTTTTAGCAGGAATTCAATAAATAACATCTTTATTTAATATTCACTTTGCTTTTAATATCAGAACTAGCACTGCATAGCTGTTGTATTTTCATAATTCATGACTGGTGTTTTAAAGATTTCTGGAAGCTGTTTTATGAGCTATGACAGCGGTCAGTGGTAAACACCCGTAAAAATCAGAGTTGCATGTTAAATTACCTTTGTAGTGCACCACATAATATGACTGAAAGACCTCTGTCTGATGTTCTGTCTGAGTAATGTCCACGGTTGTAACAAATCCTCCCACTATGGAGTAAGGGAATCCTTTGGTGATTTATAAAATCCCACCATGTACAGAAACCTTTGAAAACCTCTTATTAAACTTTTGCATTTGTAGTTTTGTTAAACTTGACATCAGAACGCCTGAGAACAGTATAAGCCTTAAAACTCCACAGTGCTTCTAATCATACTCTCTTTCTTCAGGCAGACCGGCTGCATGCTTGTGTGCAGACACAGGCAGAGGAAAGACATAGAGAGACATAGAGAGGAGGGAAGGAAGATGCAAACAGGAGATCCCAGAGTGCAGTGCTATGATTTTAATCCTCTCTCATCAGACGGATAACGAAGTCTTATAGCTACCCGCCATTTTGCCTGCCATATGCACAAACACCAAATGAGGAGAGAAACAGGGGATGCCAGCCTGCCCCCCCACCCCCCGAGGACCCACACTGATGGCAATGCCAACCCAAACTGCACAATACCCGACTCCCCCCTAAAAACAGCCATTTAAGAAAAGCTATTGCACTTACTTGCTATTGTGTTCCTTCTTTCACATTTTCACTCTAAAACCTCCTTCTCTTGGCTTCCCCTTTATTCTAGTCCTTCTGGCTTGTGTGCATGCAGACACATTTACACATTTTATATATATTTTTTGCAGTCAGTATGAAAATGGTGTATGAATATGTATGGTAAAGAGGCAAGGATATTGCCTATGGTGAACCGCTATGCATAATGCAGCTCTCTGTTTCTCATCTACATTTGCTTACACACATACACACACACACACACACACATTCACACCCTGCCCCCAAAAGACTTCCTCATGCTAGCATTTCTGCCTTTCTTGCACCTCTCCCACAGAAACAAAACCAGATACACATTCATGCATTCAAACATACAAAGGTCAGTAAAAAATCATTCAAATCATCAATTTTACTAATCCAGAAAGACATGAATGACATGATTATTTTCATAATCAGTCATATTAGTCCCTAACGTTCATTTAATAGATACATATTGTATAGATATATATATATATATATATATATATATAACAGATTAAGAGATAAGTGTTCATATCTGCCCAACCTAGAATGTGGATAAATATAGTTATAATATGTCCATTCTTCACGATCCAGGTAGAATGATCATGCATGTAAACTAGCATAATAAAACTATCAAAACTGACCCTGAAAAGGGAATTTTGGCAGTTCTGAAAGTTACTTGTAGAATGCTCAGGTATTTTATCTTGGATATATTAGGTAGATAGGATGATAGGTATATATAGGCCTTCTGTATGTTTATGCATAGTAAACAATTTGATGTGTGTGTGTGTGTGAGAGAGAGAGAGAGAGAGAGAGAGAGAGAGAGAGAGAGAGAGAGAGAGAGAGAGAGAGAGAGAGGAAGAGCGAGAGAGAGATCCACTCTTTGTTTACTGATACTTGGTGTTGCTGCTTAAGCATTCATTCCCAAATGTCCACTTGCTTGGTTCCAGTGTTTATCCCATTCAGCACAGCATTGGAAAACACATTTTGCACGGGAATAACAAATCAGTCAACATTCTGAAACTTTGTGCCACAATTAACTCATCACTACTACACACCGCGCCATTACCTGTTACTTGATTTTTTTTTGTAAAAAAAAAAAAAAAGAAAGAAAGAAAAGAAAAAGTAAAGTGAGGTATAAAAAGAACCAACATGTAGACCATACACTTCTGTTAATATTGATTGGATTTAGTAAGCAAATACCAAAATATTACTTCAAATCGAAAACAGGCCCTGATGAAGTCAGCATACTTGTAGTAAGTCATTCGGTCTAACAGGGCAGTCGGCGTGGCTGCCTGTGAACTAAGATGCTTTGCGCGTGATAGCCAGTTGGATGGACAAGCACTAGCGAGGCGTGGCGTGCACGTGCACCGCTCCGTGTGGGTCGAATGTTTGTTCACCTGCTGCTCACTTACCGGCAAGGCTCCGCTAAACACCGGTTGCCGTTGAAGCGAGACGCTTTTTGCAGCTCGAGAGTGATAATGAAGACGTTAATTTTGACCCCACGTAAGCAACAATAGCTGGTAGAACAATGAGGTGTACGTGTGTAAAGAAAATGCCACCCAAATGCCATGAGGTATTCCATTGATTTTAAAATCAGGCGACGTCTTTCATAATTAGGGCAAATGTTTTTTCAGACATACACCAGGCATGAACTGTATATCGGACCCATAGATGTTAGCCCCCACCCCCGCCCCCGCCTGGCACTTTTTAAAACGTTGAAGGATGTATGAAGGGCGGATTATAAATGATACTTCATAATAAATGTGTTAATAACTGTTGCCATAGTTGGCAAGGTTATCTTATTATCTTACGTCAAAAAAGAAAAGAAAAAAAGACAGATAATTAGAAGTATACTATAGAACATTATTCTATAGAGCACGATATTATGAAATGTATATCGCAATAAGCAAAGCAAGGAACTAACAATTATGAGCACAAAATAATCAGGAACTGTAAAGAAGCAAGGAAATCGAGCTGTAGTGATACTGAATCATGTTACACTCATCCAGTTAAAATAAGAGAGGACACCAGTAGGTTACCAAACAACCTTTTCTCTGACAATAAACACAGCGTGTACCGTCCGAAATCCAAAAGTGCACGAACAGACCACTCGCTGATGAGGATGTAAGAGGATACTTTCTCTTTGAGTGATCAAACTCGGAGTGGGGGGGGGGGGGGGGGGGGGGTGTCGTTTTGAGAGAAATAAATGGAGTCCTTATGGCCAATGACCTGATTTACTTTTGGAATGGGGGATGCAGCAGAGCTCGCTACTAATTGCGCAGCTGGGAAGAGCAGGGGGATTTGGAAGGGACAACGAGAGAAAGGAAGGAAATTTCGCAAGTTTCGATGGGGGGCCAAGCGAATGGAAGGCTGTATAGGGATCTACATGTACGATGAGCAGGCGTGACATTTCTATCAGGTGAACGGTAACAAGAGCTTTGGTCCTACATCAGGAGTTAGGTGATTTAATGCTTTTTTATATTAAACAAGAAGACGAATACAACGCTACAATAACATTATTATTATTATTATTATTATTATTATTATTATTATTATTATTATTTGTAGTAATATTTTTTTATTTTAAAAAGAAAAGGTTGATGTGTTAGACGTAGAAACCTATTTTCAGTCACATTTTAATTCAGGCAAATGTTCAGAAAATCGGATCAGACTGGATAATATCGCAGCCACCGCACAAATTTGACGACCTTCCGACTGCTGATCCTTAAAATAAATATTAAACTCTCTCTCTCTCTCTCTCTCTCTCTCTCTCTCTCTCTCTCTGTCTGTCGTTCTCCCCGCTATCTATGAAATAAAATTGCCATTGAATTCAAATTAACGCGGTTTTTTGATGAAACGACGAAAAATAAACAATTTAAATAATCATTTATGAAAGACAAATCATTACATATTTGTATATTTGTTCAATTACATCAAATTATGCTTACTCTAATTTATTTGGAAAAAAACAAACGTAAAGCGTTTAAATGTGAAATAATTACGATCTCCCATCTGTATGGGAGTGTTGACAGATTTGAGGCCTGAACACACCACAGCTTGGCAACAAGAAAGCTCGTGCTAAAATTATCCACATCATGGGATAGGCTGTACTACACAGATGCTAAAATGCACCAGTAATTAGGGTACGGAATGTTATTATTATTATTATTATTATTATTATTATTATTATTATTATTATTATTATTATTATTATTATTATTTCAGAAACTCAATTTCCACAATTTACATCCAGATGAAAATAAAAATGGAAATTTCCATAAGCAATACCGCAGCACCCCTAGGTGGGTTTTGCATTTCATTCCAATTCATTTCCATTTAACGACAACTCTACCCTCGAGACGACAATTTAGGATGGATATAGCTCTCCTCCCGCTCCTGTAAGGGGTTCAGGTGTGCAACTTCTCCTTGTCGAAAGTACACAAGACGATATTCTTCATTAGTAAAAATGAATGGGAACTAAGGAATGACTTATTAAATGTACACAGAGTTCTTGTTAAAAGTGCTGCGGAGAGCTTTCAACGACCGATTTTTAATATTCCTTGAAAGTAAAAAATGGAGGCGCGGCCCTCTAGAAGAAATACGCAGTCCTAATGCATATGCATAAATGATAATTTATGTGCGTTTTACATCTCTTAGGACCGCGACAGAACTTGATGAACATGGCAAAATATTCTTTACACACTACACAAAACCTAAAATAACATAAAATGTTTAAATAATTTCCACTGTAAAAGACTGGAAAAATCAAGATTTTTTGTGTCCTCTGCACCCATATCCCTCCACTACACTTTACGCCCAAATTCACCCTTCCTCATAGAGATGGGGAGGGAGGGGTGTCTCAATACCGATAGCCTTGCAACTTATAAAAACGGTTCAACGGTATTGGTATCATCATTGTTTAACAAAAAAACAGCAACCTGAAATCGTGAGCATAACTTGTTTAAACAGTGAACTTAACCTCCCAAGATCCAGAAATAGAGTTTGAATTTAAGATGTTGTTAGGCAAATAATTTAAACACTTCACAGCACATATAAAATTAATATTGTATCGCCATACTATGACAGTAAACAGGTAATATATAGCAATATAGAAAAATTAGCAAATATTAAGCACACATCTTTTGGGTAAATGGACAGTACATGGAGGGGGAGGGGCGATAGCAAAGACAAAATTGTTGAGAAATCTAATAATGACAATCAATTTTAACAAAAAAAAATGCAACAATCATAAAGTGCTTCAGTGTTGTTTCATGCTAGAGGTGTTTAAATTAATCTTCCTGCCATATCAAAGTCATTATCAGCACTAACAAATGAGGAATCTGTTGGCACAGAAAATGGAGGACCACTAATTGCACCACCGCTAATTGGAAATGAGGCTGCATATGCTGTTGTTTTCCTAGGGAAAAATATTCATATGACTTAATGCTCTCACACAAATATATAGTCTCATAAAGCAGAACGTTTGTTACTCAACCATTATCAAACACGCAATTGCTTTAAACTGATCGTTGGACGAGGACAGAATAAGCTTTACAAATCGAATGCGACAAACAGGGAGAAATAACATCTCCTGTTCTAGCACATCAGCTCTCACCACTGATAAAGTGGTCTGGGAGCAATCAAATTCTCACTTTACTAACCAACTCCACTTTGATCAAAAATACGTTCCAGAAATCCAACAGAAAGCTGCAAATGTCCATAAACTATATGAAAAAAAAAAATGTTTTCTCGCGCCTTGTCTTACATATTCATAATTCAGCTGCATATTCATATCGTGCATACAAATCACGCTCATCTCTCCTATCTACAGCGTCACGAGCGAGCATGTTGGAACATGCAAACCAGTCTCTACCTCACAAGACCACATTTATTGTTTAACAGTGAAATATGAAACGATATTTAAACCTTAAACTGCCAAACAGCCAATTTGGACAAAGTTTTATCAGTAATCTATGAATGGAAACTTCAGAGTATCCCTTCGAAAACACAGTAGCTTGATATAATTATCTTTGGATAAGATGTATTAATGCATTAAACTTGTAATTATGTAGCCAGCAATGCATAAGGGGACAGTTTTGGAGAAATATAAACTTAGCAATTATACCGCGTCTGATTAATGAATGTGTTGGGGGAACCGCTTAAAACCGAGCACATACCTTCTTTAAAAGAATACAGCAGGAGTAATGTTACCAGCCACATGCCATAAATAGCGAGTATATTTCTCTGGAATTTTTTGCAATCCCGACGTGTGCAAGGCGCAGTATACGGCCAGGCGAGGCTCCGTGCAGGAGTGGTGACGATGCTCCCCGGCGATCTCTCCAGCCCTAGTCCCAGACTCGCAAGCGCCGAGAAGCGGGGAAGGCTTTGGTCCCTCCTCTCGTTCCCTCCCCTCCGCGGGACCGTCATCCAAGCAGCCCCTCCTTCGGTAGGCTAATGATGCGACTGGATGAAGGGGTACGGCACTGCGCGGCACGGGGCGCGAGAGAGCGCACGCTGAGGACAACTCAGTTTTGTTGTTGGGGGTGGGGACTTTGAACGGCGACTGAATTAATATGTGTTAGTGCGAGTAAAGACACACGTGCTTGCAGGCAGGTGTATTTTGTATTGCATAGAGTGGGAGTGAATGGCAGCGGAAACTACGGATCGCCTGTGAACCATAACCTTTTTACGAGACATGTACACGATTAATATATTTAAACCTTATTTTGAATCTCTTCTCATAAGAGCAATTTTAAAGACGTTTTATTTTATTTTTTTCATTTCTATGTTTATAAACTTTGACACACTTTGCTTGGGTACGCGAACGTCTGCCCGAAAATGCACGCACGCACGCACGCGAAAGGCGCGCAAAAGTTGCAGTGTCGATTTTGAACGCACTGCTTTATCTGTTTTTATGTTACGGTTTCCAGAATTGGCTTATTCCAACAGATGACACCACTGATCCGATGGTACTAGTCAGATGACTACTATTCAGCTTTATTACCCAACTGGGTACTTTACTAACGTAGAAAAAAAAGTGAGCACATTGATACTGAAATATGACGAAGTCATAAGTTACTTTATAAACTGCACGCAGTAGACACGATAGTCATGTAGCCTACCTCGCCGAAATCTTGTGAAAACAAATTTAAATTGTACATCATTGCGTAGTTAGTATATTCTTCATGTAAACTGTAAACTTCCCAAGACAGAAAGGAAACTTTAGCAGATAAAGGTATCTAACATAACATTTCCCTGTACTATACGGTCCAAGAAAGAAAGAAAAGAAAAATAATTCCCCATTTGCCCTGAGTGTTCCCGCTTCGTCATGCGCGCCTCTTAGCCGTTGAACCTCGCAATGTGCGGAAGTGTTAGGCTAATAAATATGGTCTTTGCGTAGACCAGTCATTATTTCTCACTTTCACATATTGGTCAAATGGACATGCAGTGTAATCCAAGCTTTACTGAATGTAAATCAGCTCAAGTAACATTTGAGGTGATGAAGGAAATTTTGTTTTTCTGCAGCCTAACCAATTCAAATAATGTTTTGAAGCTGACTGCATTAGTTGTTATATAAAATTTCTTAAATCATATCTTTTACTACCAAAACTGCACACGTATGTGAGGTTAAAGATGTAAATGACAACTAGGACAGAACATGGTTTGCCTTAGACATTGAATGTTTCATTAAAGATACATGCTAAGCAATTGTGATAATTATGAATTACTCATGTATGATGACCCAGTGGGTGTGAACCCCTCCTTAAGAGAACTGTCAGGGCATGGAGAAGAGCGGAGCAGATCTGCCGTACTGCTCCAGCTCCCACCGCCTGTTTCAGCACTTATGTAACAAGTGGAAGGATGGAGGAAGGAACAGTGCCTCCCTCTCCCACACATGCACAGACTCACACGAATTTAGCAGAAATACCCCACTTCTTACCAACATGTACAAAATGTCACTATGAGAAGAACATCCTGATGTAACAAGAAACGTCTTCTGTGCCTGTATTTATAAGGTTAGTTTTACATAGTCTTTTACTTCACCAACACAGAGACTACATATATGCATATGTCAAAATTACAGAAAAGTACATTTCCCCTTTTCCAATTCTGATTTAGTTAATTTGCAAATCAACATCTATTTATTTATTTATTTATTTACAAATTATCACCTGTTGATAGGTGAATAGGCAAATTTAATCAGTTAAAGAATTTTAATACTCACATGCCAAAGACCTACTAGTGGGTCAAGACCATAGGCATATTGTGGGGGGGGGGGGGGGGGGGTATAATTCCTGCTCAAACTGTCATATAACGTGTTAGGGTTGGGCGCTGTGAGTACTGCCCCCCCCCCCCCCCCATTTGAAGTGAAAGCTACACCACTGGTACAGACACTCATATTTCAAATCTTATAACAGACTTTCATATTGGTTTCAGTTTAGTAAATGAAACTCGTGTTTAAAAGGTCAAATTTGAGGTCACTGGTCTTTCTTATAAAGGAAAAGGACAGGTCTGCACTCAAATAATTCAAGTCTATTGACAACACTTATTGCTCATCAGTCATGGCAAAAGCTTAGATCTATAACCATTGTCTATGGTTAAGACTTGTGTAGATCTAATGTAAGAGGGGTTTGTTTCTGTTGTTAAGACTCATGTAAATCTAATGTAAGAGGGGTTTGTATATTTTGTTGTGATGGACTAAGGTGCACTGCCACAAAAAAATCATTTTCTATTTAGGACAAAAAGCTTAAAGTCACAACCTATATAGGTTCAATGATCTGCATTATAGATCTAATTTTACTGTTTTCAAAATACATGCCACAAAATTAAAGTGCCTTCCCACCTGTTTTTACATATAAAATTAATTGGAATGTCTTAATAAATTAACACAATTTATGTTTTAAGGTTATGATTTATTCTTCTAAACTGTATCAAAAGGAAAACAGCAGATTCAGCAGGAATATGGATTGAATTTGGATTGAACAGACATGTGACCTAAAGGTTATATAAAACCAAACTTTCCATGAAGCCAGTGGAATTCCAGCTGAAAGTGTGGAACTTTTGAAATTAACATTTTAAATTGAAAACAATGATATCACTTATTTTGTGGTTATGTCTAGCTGCATATGTACAATGGTACTAAATGTGCAGTATATATAGTTTTTACCAGAAATAAATTACCTGGATATTTTTTCTCAGTAATTACCTGGAACCTAGAAGTTCTTCAAAAGACCTACTTTAATGCTGTGAGGTTCAGGGGTGTTTTTGTTATTGTAATTAATATATAGTAGTTTGCTGTATATAGTATTATAAATTATATTCTATATTATAAATGCTTGCCAGTGACATGTTAGACCTCAGAGGGTTACCAGCTATTTCTTAACTAATAATATATGCTCAAGTGCAGTAAATTTGCCAGACCTTCTTAACAGACATGACACGTTTGATGTGCATCAGAAGATATGGGACCAGCAGGGCATCTAAATACACAATGACCCAGCAGGCAGGGACAGGGGTATAGCCATAAAAAAACTCTTTTCTTTCATTTTTGGCCTGGAGAAAGACACGATTGAGTAAGAGAAGAGAAGTGGGGGGGGGGGGGGGGTTGAAATGGGTGGGCTAATGAGAATGGTAATGCTAATACTCAGACAATCACACACACACCCCCCCCCCCCCCCAGGCCATGACTACATGGTGGGATCATATTAACGCTAATGTATCTGGTATTAATGCAGAGGCCCATTCCCCTTTTCACCCTTCCAACCCTGCAGAGTCACCAAGGGTAAGTATAAAAGGGGGAGGGGGGGCAGGGGGGTTTGTGCACATGCTCTCCAGGAACCCACAGGTGAAAGGGGAACAGAGGTGCAGTGCAGTTTCAGCCCAAGCTCATGTCAGTGGCGTATAATGGTGGCTGAGTGGCATTCTGTCTCCCAGCTCCCCCTGCAGCATGCCTGCTTTTCACACCACCCTATGGAAACTGCAGCTGAGTAGATCCAAAATGGCGCCAAACAAGGCACGCCCAGAACGTGGGCTGCTGCGGTGGAAAGCTGGCGGTGCAGCAGTGCCCGCCTCGCCCAGGTCTCCTCAGAGCTGGCAAAGCCAGCACTGCAGCTCCGCTGGTAATTAGGTAGACTGATGCTGTACAGTACGCCATGTTAAGCTCTTCAGCATTAGTCAAATGAGTCACCGAACAGCGTCACACCGCAGAGGGAGGATTGGAACCCAGCACGCATGCGTGTTGGTAAGTGCCAATCTGCACCAAGAGGAAAAAAATAGTGAGTGTGTATTTTGGTGTACATTTGTGCGCGGAAAAGAGGGCAGAATAAAAAATGTGAACATTTTGGATAGGTTTCAGATATGTTTTCTGTGTTTATTTTTAAGGATGATGTGATTGTGTGCATGAGTGAAAATGAATGTGTGATGATGATGTGTGGTTGTGTGTATGCGCGTGCATGTGTGTGTGTGTGTGTGTGTGTTAAGAAACAGGACGATATTTCTGGATCTCTCTCCCTCACACCAGCTTGTCCATTGGGGGGGGTGGATTGGGGGTGGGGGGGATTGGGGAAGAAGAGAAGGTGGTGAAGCGAGACATGGGGGGTGTTAATTTATTCAAATGAGCAAGGGAGGATAACGAGAGGAGGGAAGGAGAGAAAGAGAAGGGGGATGGGGGGATGGGCTGTTTCATTTTGCAGATCTCCCATCTTCCATCCAATCTTCCCCTTTTTTTCATGTGTTTATCTTACAAGGATCTCTCGCCATTGCAGACAGCAGAAACAGAGAGAAGGCGTCCGTGAGGGAGGGGAGCGCCCTACCGCAGGAGGAAGCCAGAGCTACCACAGAAACAGGCCAACTGGAATTAGCCAAATTCTGAATGCAAACCCTAAAAGCAGCAAACATGGAACAGAAAGTAAATTATTTTTAACGTATAATTATCATATTGTTCACACTATTCCAGGTATAGTGAAGTAATATATATATATATATATATATATATATATATATATATATATATGCACATCTATATATTTATTTATTTATTTTTACCTCCACACATTTATGTCACTGTAGAGTGAGTTTCTATGGAGTGAAACTGGGCTTAGTTTAATAAAGGAAGAAATGAAAGTGTTAAAATGTTAATATCTTAACACGATAGTTTCAAATATTTGACATTTATATTTTCAACAACCTAGATTGTAAAACTCTAGACTGAACTAGCTGCTGACAGGTTATTTAACAAAATTTTATATATATATATATATATATATATATAAAAACAAACACACACGCACGCACGCACACACACACACACACACACACACACACACACACACACACACACACACACAAACTCCCCAGAAATACATCCATCCTCAAAACAGGACGATTCTTTCCCTTTGATACAATCACATACCTATAAAGAATTCCGTTGAAGCCCGACACTATCGGTAAAATCGCTAGGCGAAAATACAAACAGACGCAATATCTGATCGAATGAGTTTTACTGACTTCTAGTGGAGGATTAAGTACCGATAACGGCACACCTGACGAAGCAGTGGACCGTAACTACCACGATGTTTCCATGCAGTCTTCAAGTAACGGCCGGGCACACGGTGTAGCCTAAAGCTACAAGATAGCCAAAACTGAAATTTCCGTTTCTCCTCCCGTGTGCAAAGATGTTATCCTTATTCCCACGCCCCAGCGTTTATACGTATATCCCAAACAAATGAAATAGGCTCTCTCGAAACAGGTTAAACTAGTTAACCACATCAGTGGTTTGCATTGCAAGTGCTGATTTGAGTGTTCATGTGCACATATGAGGCCTCTATAATACTGTTTGTTTCTGTCACTTAGGTTATTGCTTAAAGTTGGGTTATTTCGCATTGTTATTCTGTTAAATGTAGTCTATAGCGTAATGAAGCCTATTTAACTTCTTTTATCTGTAAAACTGCTGACTATCTGACGTCTTTACATGGCCCAGTGTTCGTCCTAACTCAGCGCCGCTATCCTGTTTAATGTGCGTCAGCGGTAATCGACACGGAGCCCTCATAATGCAGATAATTTAGTTTGCTTGCGCAGATTTTGTCCGATATCATACTTTTGAAAGTCATACCCATATTCGTTGTATTGAGAAAGAATGCAACAAGAGCAAAAAAAAAAAAGAGGCATAAACTAAACACAGCAAAACAGAAACTACCGTTAGAAGAGATGAGACCACTTTTGGAAAGTCCAAGACACGTCTGAGAGAGATCGAGTGAAGAGTGGTGTCATGGCTTTGTGGCGAGCCTGCTGCTTACATGTCTTGACAGGTCCTGTCCCGCGTTTAATTACTTATTTATTCAAAAATAATTAAACTCAGGCCTGAAGCAATGATTAATGTGCTTTGTCAGCGTGCTGAACAATACTTCAATTTCCTGAACGCTAGCATGTCCGTGTGACTACGAACTAGTTTGGAAAGGTAACCCTGCCTGAAGTGTCCTCCAGAGTGACGGTCACTACAGTAGATTTGCACTACATGATGTCAGTAGATTACATCCATGGATGAACTGTATCAATACTGTTTAGGAATGTCTGTTTTAAATTCTGCGTGTTGTTCTTTGTTAGCTTGACCTCAGTGGGTGAGGGATGGAATCGGATGGAGTAATATTTCAGTAGAATGATAGCAAAACTCTAGTATCTTAACAAGGCAGGAAAATAGAAAATGGTGAGAATAAAAACAAATGCACTCTAAAAGACACTTTAACTTAACCTAATTTGAAAGTAACTTTGTTTCAGGTAACTTTGAAAAGAGTTATTCAGATCAGTTCTGGACCACTCAGTTACATTAACGCATTAATTCTGCTTGTTTATGCTATTCGTTGTTACTGGTCGTGTCATTTTATTTGAATAAATAAACTGAAACTGCAATTCTATAGCAAAGCTTGTGCTTTGCTGCCTCCTTGTGTTAAACAGTGGTACGTAAAAAATCCATTTCGTCCATTCCCCAGTTTATGGTTTTAGACCAAACCAACTTCACATAATAACATGTTCTTTTTATTTAGTAAAGTGTGAATAATTTCTAAATTAAGACTGTTCACACTTCAGTATATATATCTTTCTTAGGCAGTTGTAGAGCATGGAAAACCCTGGAACGTTTTGCTCTGCTTTACACATACTTTCATGCACGCACGATCACATACACACACAGTCATGTCCTCACATCGTTACATGCATACATGCTGCATAATAGGGAACTCATGCCTTAGTCTTTTTTTTTTGGTCATATATATTTAGGTCATTTTTACTAAAATGGGTGCATCATAAACTGTGACTCTAGTTCTTTGAAGTGTAAACTGACGAATGCATATTGCAGATGTAGTGCTGCCACTAGGCCAGCTCGGAGTTAAGATGGGTACAGAAGACAAGACCAAGAGACCCCAAACTATTTACAGAGTCAGTGTAATTGCAACGTCTTTGCAACATGTTGACCTCAACTGCATGGAGGTTCTGTCACAAAAATGAGATTTGGAATAAATAAGAAAAGACAATATTTTATCAATGTATTTTCCATTAACCCCTTGAGTGCATGTCATGTCTTTTAATAGGGTCAGCATTTCAAAAGGTCTAGTGCAGCATCTAGCTTTGTTCACCGACTGGTCTGTGCTAAAACACATACAAAACACAAACGCATAATATAGTGTTAGTACATGCAAATTGCAAACAAAATGCAAGCGTGTACAATTGCAATATTTTTCTATTATCTTTAGTCATTCATGCTTAACATTGCGTTTGGTGTGACTCCTTATAATCCATATTCTGCATTAATCCTTACCACTAGATGTCATCGTGTACACTGCATTTGTTAATGCAGGTACATCTAACAAGCAAACAATGAGGCTTGGCAACTACACTTACCTTAGACTTGCCACACCGACGAATGCGATTGCCTGAAACAGTTACAAGTCTTTCAGAATCTATGATTTTTTGACGGGCCCAAAAATACATAAAGATAAAAAGGCATAATACCCACCAGTCAGCAGCAGAATAGACAGAAGCACAAGCACAGTAGCAACAGATAAGCCCGCGATGCACAGAGTCTTATAGTCTGCAACACATCACATGCAGAAAAGTGGTATATTTCCTCAAATGGATCCCTTTCTGTGTTAGTTAATAAGAAAAGAAATATAACTGAATCACATTTGAATATTCATTTATTCTCACCATACACAAAATCAGCATCAGGGTCCATATCAGGTGCTGAAAAACAGGCAATTCACAGCAGTAATACATGGATATATGAAGAGAATAATCACACATGTATATCATATATGTATAAGCACAGGCCCATGTACTGGTTCGGTTTTATAAGATGGTGGTAGATTCCGTTTTTTTTCCCGAGGGTTGTGTCTGACTCGCTATGGCTCTGTGCACATTGCTGCAAGTCTGCTTTGAACTTGTATGCCACCACAAACTAAAAAATGTGAAAGGGAAGGTTGAAAGCCTTCTGTTTACTGACTTATATTTACACTTTGCAGTATGGAGGAATGCTTAGTGATAGTTTCTGTCCATGCAGGAGTGTACAGAACGTGCTGTTCATTAACTGGTATTTTATGTGTGATTCCCTGAAGGATTTGGGGCCTTTATATAGTTGGCAGAGCAGATACATGGCCTACTTCTCTCCAGTGGTGCTGACAGACAGTACCTTAATGACAGCAGTGTTAAAGGAGGAAACTGGTCTCCCTTGGGGAAACTTTGGTGTGTGACTTATTTTTAAGCTCTGCACAGCAATCATGTGACCAAACCACAACTGCTAATATGTAAAACAGATCATGGAAAATGGTAGAGAGTTATGAATAGTTGCATTTTGTATTCACTGTATTATTTTAATAAAAGCCAAGTCATAATAACACAACAAATAAAAGAACATTTACAGCATTGGAAATTAGAGTAGTCTAATAATTTGCTAGTCTATAGGGGATTCTGGTATTGCCTGTCTAAACAAAAGTAGCATTTTAGCCATCATGTAGATGTTGATGGTGAACATCATGTCAAACTGCAACTACACACTCTATCAGGAGATATTTTAGCAGTTTCTGTTTCAGTCTTCAGTCATTATCCATAATGTTTTCTTGATATTTCACTCCTTACAGATTTATTTAGATATGACCGAGGGTCTTTTTTACAATGTATTTTTAAAGGTTTTCAAAAATACTGTACACTATGCTATAATATTTAATTTTGTAACTGTACTGAACACTCATTAGGAACAATTTTTGCTGAGCTGATTTTCAGAGTGTGGCGTGAGTATAATTACTGTGATTCATACCCCATATACAATGACTAAAATATAAGATGTGGAATTTTATAGTGCTCACATTTTTTAGCATTAATTTTTTGCTACTTAAAATTTCTGAATTTTAATTCAAAATATGTTGTTTGTTTGTTTTTTAATCCAGTGGCTTTATAAATTCAGTGTCTGCACTTTGATTTTACAGTGTAGACAAACTGTTATTTGTTATTTGTTATTTGCCTGTTATTAATCATTCTTTGTTCATCAGTTTCACAGTAAATAATTTTTTATTCTCAGGAGCTTTGGAGAACCTTTCATGTTCCAATTTGACCTTATTAATTTTATTATTTATAATTACCAGCTTAAAGCAATTTGAACTTTATATTTCATCAGGTTAGGGAGTATTGTTTTTGTTTTTTTGCGTGTTCTTAAATTTACACTGTGAAACTTTGCTCTTGAACTCACCACCTTCTGAAGACATGCTGGCTCTCTTAGTGTGGGTGTCAATGCAGACCACCAAACCTCTGGATAGTTTTGTTGCAAGTAAAAGGAATAAAGGGGGAAAAAGACAGACTGAAGTCCACAGGACCAGGTATACTAGAGAGCAGTCCAATCACTTTAATTTCTTTACTTTAGTGTTCAGACCAGCTTTAGTGGTGTTACACAACCACTTCTATGTTCAGACCAGCTAGTAATTTGTGACCATATACTGAAAATGGATTGTCAAAGCTGTCCACACTGATATAGACAAACTTATATTACATATCATTTAGAGCAATTTTGTCTTCACAGAAATTATATATACTCTATATGTGTGAAAAAATCTAAGGTACCCCTACAACCGAAATGCTTGCATACACACACACACACACACACACACACACACACACACACACACACACACACACACACACAAAGTCTAAAATATTTTTCAGCACTTGTCTGTAATGTTAATGAGGGCAATTGTGTTTTGCAATTGTGTAATTGAGTTTTGTACAGACCTTGAACTCCAAAAAATCTACAACTATATGTTTGAAAATAAATTTGTCAGCACACATATACTTGTCTGAACAGAATATAGCATTTTAAAGTTAAATATTGCTGCAATTTGTATCTCTACCTTAGCGGTTATCGTGCTTATAAGTAACTTTTCACAATCTGTAATGTATTTGTTATCTATAATGTGTCTGAACATGCTACATTGTCTGTGTAGTCAGAGGAACCATGTAGATAAGCTGGCATGTTCTATCACTATTATACTCTAAATACTTTGCTATTAAGCTCATATATTATGTTACAGCTGTTATTGTTTTGTTCCAGTGAAAATCCATTTATACAATTATAGAGGCCTGCAGTAGGTACAGCATTTTTGTCAAGACATGTCAGACAACCAGACAACAGTTTACAAATCAGTGATATATGGATAGCACTGACATACCTTTGGTATAAATAATTATTCTCCAGGTAATTAAATATTCCCCACTTTCCCCAACCTGTCCCACTGTATGCCTCACCTGGTTTGGTTGTCCTTCCTCAGACTTTATGCAGACTTTATTCAAAGATACATGAGTATATATAGATGCAAATGAGTAATAGGAAATATGTGAATGATATAGCAAGTGTGACATGTTCAGACTTGATAGAATATGCAGTATCAGAAATGAGACAGCCATCTGTCACTAGTTCAGACCACATTTAACATAGCTTTTCACCTATCTAAGAATAGACATGCTAACATGGCAGAGGATAGATCTTTAATACAGCTGAATAGAAAGACTTGTTTACTATACAGAAAAAGCATTGTAGGAAATTTTAACACTCTACTTACCTTGGTCACAAAGTCTCCCTGTCCTAGTGGAGGTGTAGATTGGTTTGAAAGTCTCCTCTACTTGTTGACCAAGGTGTGCTTTTATACCCTCCCTGCCTTGTATCTTTAGGGGCCATAAATCTAGTTGCACTCCCAATCCCAATACACATCAAACACATGTTTATTAGGCCATAAAGAATGGCCTTTAAACTGCTATAAAACTGCTTGTTATATTGTTATATAGTTTTCCCCAACCTTCAGAAGCATCACTCAAGTACAAGTCGATCATGTAACAATGCATGTCTCTTGTGCAGGAGTAATGTCAGCCATTTTGTGACCTGTCTTTGAAGTATGGATGAAGACCTAAGCTGGAAGCCATCCTCAACCGACTTTGAACTCCTTATTCCTGAGTCAGGACTCATCGAGCACTGGTGGTTGGGTAAAGTGTTGAATAAAAAAAAGTAGTTTCTGACTGACTTTACACAGACAGACTTTATTTGGTATGTAAAAGCACAAAATCCAGTCATACAATACAGCTGCACAAAGATTTACATAGTATGTATTTATAATTAGTTTTCTAATAAACATGGCATTTTCTAAAATACTTAGCAATGTATTTGACTCAATATATATTCAAGATATGTCCAGCATAAATGTGCTAAATAGTAAATACATTTTTCTCTTTTCAAGCTGACCACTATGCCTACAACTCTCAGGCTTATTACCACAGATAATTTGCGGCACAACACAGACACACACAAAATCACATTGTCTCCAGCAAAACCAACTGGTTGCACAGCAGAACATCTGTAAATAGACATGTATATTTCGAGATTGGATATTGCTACATGTGAAATGGGAGAGTGGAGGACAGAAGTTAGTGGCACTATGGTGAGGTGAAGTGCTCCTGTGGCCTTGGTGTCTAGACGACAGTGGATCACAGGTCCATAAGCAGGCACAGAGCTGGGCAGTGGTACAGCTGATTTAGAGAACAGTGGTGTGGTGCCACCTGTGGCACAGTGGTGGTACTGTTTCTGTGTTTCTCACATGTGGGTGCTGTTAATTGTCGGATTGTCGGGACGTATGTGCGCACATCCACTATCACTCAATTGTCAGGAAACAGGTCATTTTCAGTCATGGGCACATAGTCTTGCAAGCTCCATTTTTCCCCACACACACATGTGCACACATACAGACACATGTGCATGCACGCACGCGCACACACACACACACACACACATGTATTTTGTATGTATATTCAAATATATTTTTAACATATCTCCATTACATGTAACACACCATTGATAACAGCAACTAAAAAAGATAATAATAAAAAAAAAAACTAAAGGGGATTTCCCTTAAACCAATCACATGAGCTCAGCTGGGCAGGAGAACTAGCATTAAGAACAGCCTGCAAGTAGTAGTGGTAGGGTTCTCTACAACAACTCACTCTGGACAGACTGGTGCAAGAAGGGCACATATGGAAAAAGACAGATGTGGGAACTGGTCACATGACAAGACTAGAGGATTATATACAGACACAGGCCCATCTTTAACTCCAGCTGTGTTCCTCACCCAGCGTCATCATCTTCATCCCCACAGCCACTGACCTCAACATCAACGTCACCAACACCCTCGCAAAAAAATGTGGTTCAGCCATGGCTATGTGTTTCTGTTTCAAGTAGTCTGTGGGGTGAAAGACATGATAAAGGATATTTTTAAGACAAGAAGTTGCAAAGAATTAATAAATAGCCACTATTTAAAGGTATTGTCTTTAGCAAGTAGCTAGTATTTCAAATTAGCCATGCTAGTATGTATTCTTTATTAGCTACATTTGGTTAAACCGTTCTTCTCTGTATCTGCACATTAGACATGCTTCTTTCTTACCTGCCTGCACAAGTCTCAGTTCTCTTCTTTTGGGGTTTCCTTAGCTTTAGGTAAACAGGGAACAGAAAAAGAGGAATTAGCAGAATGGTAGAAAAATAACATCATCATAATAATAATAACAACTTTCATTTTAGTCCACAATCTCAAAGTTTGTTTTACAAAGTAAATAATATATTACTAATAAAGTTACACGATAAACATTAATTAAAAGAAAAACTGCAGCAGGATATTAAATTAACATTACATTGACATTAAATGACATCACATTAAATTAAATGTAACAAAGAGGCACAACAAACTCGTTACAGGCCAGACTAAACAAGATATATTATTTAATCTGGTTTTAAAAGCACATATAGAGATTGCACTCCCAATACTTTGTGAAACACTATCCCAGAGTTTAGCAGCTATACAAGAGAAACTTCTCTCAGGGAAATGCAAGTGATCCTAGAGACTACCACTAGGCCTGTTTTATCTGAATAGAGTGATTCCAGAGATTACCAGAGACTACCAATAGGCCTGTTTTATCTGAATAGAGTGATCCCAGAGATTACCAGAGACTACCAGTAGGCCCGGTTTAGTACAACAGAGTGATCGAGATGGACTATGGAAAGATCACCAAAGCCATGTCAGCGATCTGCCCTTAAGCCCCTAAGTGTGACTGTCACTGTGCAGTTAATGCAGAATTTAACAGTCAGCCAGTACAACTCCAGTAAGACCTGGGTAATATGCTATGGCTTTCTTTTCCTGGTGAGAATGCAAATGTGGCATTCTCAACTAGCTAAAGTTTACATAAAGAGGCAGCCAGCCAAACAAACAAATAACCTTTTCTATAGGTTATGAAGGTATGAACTAGTTTTTTTGTGTGTGTGTGTAATATAAGGTTAGTAATGTCACTTCTTTGGCGCTCAAACAACACATCAAGAGTTATAACAAAGTCCCCAAATTGAGAATGTTATTTTGAGCAGAGTTTGTACAAAGACCAGAGGGAAGTATCTGGTGATCCAAGCTGTCCTCCATTTTACATAGCTGTGTTGCTGAATCTGGCTAAACTGATTATATAACTGTTCATCATCAGCATCAAAATAAAAGCCAACATTATGTTTGTTGCATACATGTGCAAAGAGAGAAAACAACAAAAACAGGCTATTAATAGGCCATCTTTTGACATGGTAAATCAAAGAACATTTATTAATAAACTTTTTAATAATAATTAATAAATCCACTGCTCTTAACACAAATGGTGTCCTGCAAGGTTCTCTGGCCCTTTTATTTAGTTTTAATGTGAATAATGTGCCTTCTGTTTGACCTGATGTGGAGATTCAGCTGCTGCTGATGGACAAAGAAGCCGGCTGCACAAAGCACAAAGAAGCTGGATGTCTTTAAATGTAGCAATGCTATGAGCAATATGACAACATGGCTGAACGGATCATGTCTCAAGCTAAACATAACCAAAACCTTTGATATAGATTTTTTTCCCCACAGCGGTCATGCTCAACTCCAGAGTCAGATATTATAATAGCAGGGCAAACACTGCACATTGTGCCTGTTTCATTGTTTAAGTATCTGAGTATCTGGATTGATTCTAATCTTTCTTTTAGAACCCATGTAAAAATATGCCAAAGAAGTTTAATTTAAGTGATTTTAGATTTATTAGAAAATCATTGAGCTCTAAGACAAATTATTTGATTATTTTAGGTCGCCTTTTTAAAAACAGACTCTTTACACTATTCTCTCTCTATTCGATATTCTCTCTCTGTTGATTAATGAGCACTGTCTCTGTTAAAGAAATAAAATGAAAGGAACACCACTGCAGGATTTTATGCTCTGAATATTCCCCATTTACACAAACTGTTAAGCAGGATTTAATCCAAGCAAGGACCTTTGGGTTTTGGTGTTTTCAAACCTGTCCAATAAGTTATGCAACACATCATGGTTGATATGCCCTGCTCTCAGGTACAGGAGTTCTGACTACTCTAACCTGCTCTGATTCTGTGCTGCGATGCTTAGAGAAAACAGGGTGAATAACACCATTCCTTCCTACGTAAGAGCAACAATGTTCTCCAAATTCTTAAATGGAAAAGGTGTGTTGGAAATGTTGGGGAGGTCAGATATGTTCTCTTAAGCAGAGGCTTAACAACTACTATGTTTCAAAAGCACAGCACATAGCCCAGGCTGAGTGAGAAAGTAATTTAGTCAAGGTATCCTTAATGACTGATATAATTCCAGAAGTAACCCGAGTAATGTCTGGAAGAATCACTTAATTTAAGCACTTGTTGAGTTACATGCTACATTAAATAGGAACCTAGCATTCTTAAGGTTTTCTAAAAATAAAATGTTGTGGCTATGGCAAGAGGCTCTTTTTGAGCTGAAAACCTTATATTTCTGCCATCTTCACTCACAATGTTGAGAAATGTGTCTGAGGGCACAAAATTATTGGTCATTATACCAAGAGATAAATCTTCTAATAAACCTTCATTTCCTTCTATATTTAGTAAATGGAAACAGACAAATGTGTGGTGTTGGTGAGCTCTGCCCACTGTTCCTCTTTGCCAGAGCAGTTTGTCCATATTTGATGTTGCTTTGAGTCTTGCTTTACTGATTAGTGCCTTAGGCCGACGCAATCTGGCACTAAAACTGTTTAATCTCACCCTTGGACACCATCAGGTTTTCTGCTTGTGCTTCTTCATCACCTGGAGCCCTGGGAAAGTTATAAATATAGAATTAAACATCACAGAATAAGACACTAGGCAACCCAACTCTCATGTTCATCTAACACATTTGGAAACTGTTTTGTCCTATTTGCAGTGTGTACACCCACAGTCATGTGGGAGTTACCTGGGCTTCTGGTTAAAATGGCAGCGGCATCTGCGGCCTGTGGTTCACACACAGACACACAAGTTTAAATTATAACAGACACACTAAATTTGATAGATTAGCAGAAAGACTCCCAAGTATCAAAGTCATACTTTCCAGCTTTCTGAATGCTATTTGTGATTTCAGCTTGTGAAGTAAAATACTTCTAGACTACAGTGTTATTTCTTACTGAGGATGAGGAGGACACCCAGAGCGAAGAGCACTACGGCGAACGCCAAACCTCCAATCCTCAAACTTTCATAGTCTGGGAAAGATAAGGGATATCATCAATAAAAAACAATTGCTCAAATAAAACATCTTAAACATATCACAAGTTGTACCATGTTCTATAAGAGTGAAAACATATTGTGTGATGTTCTCAATTAGAACATTATGGCAAACCTTCCAAAGCTAGGTAAGTATTTTGAGAACTTCCTGTACAGATCATGCAAATATTCCCCATGATGTAACTCTTACCATATTCAAATGGATCCAATTTCTTTTCCTTTCCATCTAAAAGAAAAACAAACAGCACATTGAAAATACCATCTATATAAATATCTTCACTTTGAGACATAAACGTATAAAATGAAATAAAACAGATGGTACAGAGCCACACTTCTGTCCATTTTCCTTCACCACTATTGACTTTTCCTTCTAGCAACAGTGTGAGCTGATAGAAACCACACTGGAAAAGCAGTGCTGACGCTAAACTGTGTGTGGTTCTTTGCTGTGTTGAGAACATGTTGGATATAGAACCTTGCACTGCTCTTTTCTCTTCTAGACCTTTTCTCTTAAACATTAGTGAGACAGCTACACATGAAGTGAAAGAAAACAATTCACAGACTTATGAACTACTCTTAGTGGGTATTACCCTCCTCCAAGCATTCTAGGATACTGGAAGATGTTTCATAAACATAGTTAAGAAATCAAATAGATAAAAGTACTAAAATAGATTTTACCTTGTGCATCGGCTTCAGATACAGCTAAGGTAAAAACACAGATAGATGGAAGATGTGAAACAGAGTTAGAGAGAGCATGAGAGTGTGAGAAAGAGAAAACAGAGAATCATTACATGCTGTTAAAGGCCTTTATAGATTTTTTCCAAGCAGTAGCCCTCGCTGGTAAGGAAACTAAGTAGTGTATATCATTCTGCCCCTACAATTCCATTCACTCTCAGCTTTTCTCTCGTACTATTCCTCATTGCTGAAGCAGCATTAGACATAAGATGTGCAGTAGCTTTCAAAGACTCCAAACTAAAATCTTAATGATCTTCTTTACTGTTAGTCCATGTACCTGATCATATTGTAAATAATTTATCAGCATAATATCATTAAAGAAACTTTTATTCTGTGCTCTACCATGAACTGTAACGACTTCACCAAGGTTGAGTTGGTTAAAATGGCACTAACCAGTGATATAATTTGCTAATTTACAAACTTACATTTATATTAGATGTGTTGGGGAAATTAACACTGATAGAACACCAGCACTGGGTTTAAAACAAGAGCTATCATACATTGTTAGCTAGCTGGCTAGAATGTTGCAAAAGTGTAGAAGATTTTCAGTGTTAACTTAAAAGCAATACATGAAAGCAACTGCTCCTATTATATATATATATATATATATATATATATATATATATCTCACAACTAAAAATAAACTAAAAATAAAATGTAGACTTAATCATTTTTCTTGAACGCTAGTTTTGCTGCTCATTAATTATAGTAACATTGCTTTTTCCTAAAAAGGTCACTCAGTGAAGGTCACACACGTGAATGTAGTGCATGCTATTGCCTTTCTGTATTTTGTTCGAATGCAGCCAAAATGTGAGAAAAAAATTACAAAAAGAACATTGCCATACAATAATTGATCCAACCCTAAGAATGCTGAACATATTTTCACTTCTAGTCTTTTGGTTAGGTTGGGCCAAACTGCACTGCATCCAGGTAAAGGAATTTATGTTTTCATGCACCATTATTGATTACACCCAATCTGTACAAATATGAGACAATAATTTAACAACAATAATAAAAAAATGACTAGACTTGCAGTGATCTTCTTAAACCTGTTAAACTTATATTTCTAGACATCTACAGTATAAGGCATTTGATTCTATAGCACACAACTTTTTTTTTGTGAAATCCCAGCAAAATCAGATTTTTACATCTCTAAGATTCTGTATATTTGACTCCATGTCCTTTTGGAATTTTAAATCTGAAAATCCCCATCAGGCTAACCTTTTCATAAACATATCTCTTATTTTCAAACTCAACTCAATCTCATAGATACATACCTAAATCATAAAAAAAAAAAATTAAATAGAAAATAATATTTTTTTAGTTCATAAAGCTGTACTAGAGTAGGGCAGGGGTACATAGGGCACACATAGGGCTTTGAGCAAGGTGGGGAGATCATAAATCTTAAACATTTAAAACATTTAAAAACAGCTTTCAGCCTGCCTCTTGGAGTAGGGTCTCAGAATTGTATGCTGCGCAACTGTCAAGATAGTATACTTTCTTTATATATATATATATATATATATATATATATATATATATATATATATATATATATAAAAATACAGATATTATATTGAAATATTGCGATCTTGTAATTTCTAGAGCCTTTGCCAGACATGCTGGTGCACTTTCAGAGAAACCAGTATGCTGTTTAAAAATGCACTTATGACACTTCCTTCTGTTTTGTTAATCGATCTGCTTGGATTTGTACGTAACTAATGTTTTCTTTTTATCAGAAAATCATCAGAAGGATCTGGGCTTTTTTTCCTTTTTTTTAAAGAGATGTTTCTGTTTCTGTGCCACATCGAACACACTGGAAAAACAGAAAAGTGGAAGATACTGTGTTTACCGCACAAATACTTAAATATGCAAAATTGTCTATACATATATGTAAGTCCACTAATCTTATTAATTATCATATTAAAACTAATATTCAGAATGATCTTTGGCCAACCAGAATGCTGTGAGGTGACCTGGCTGCCCAAGTGCAATGAAAAACTTGCCATACTTCTGTTTTATTTGCAGCACCTAAATATTTTTAATTCATCATAGCAAAGGCACTTAATTGTGAAAAGCATTGTCACCATTACTGTATTTTAAAGCATGCAAAAGCTCAAGGTAAAAACAGTTTGCAAAAAAAAAAAAAAAAAAAAAAGCTTTTATGCATTACCCTTTATTTGGCATTCATGACATTCCATATAAAACCACCCTACAAATATTAACACAGCCCAGATAATGGAAATCATTTGACAATGTCACTGTTAATAATTCAGTAAGGATATATCAATGACAAGTTGCTGCCTTGGATAGTTGGGTCTGGCTTTTTCTTCAGCTAGAATCTTGCATAGCCAAACATTAGAGTAATGTGTCATTGCGCACTGCTACACGGTCAACTCCACTGATTATTTTTGTAGGTGTGTGTGCGTGTTTCACATGTAATAAATGTACCAAAATGCTGAATTAATAGCCTTGAGCTTTTAGCTACCTGCCATTACAGTTCTGCTGCTAAAATCACATGTTAAAATATCTGCAGGTTCTGAAGAGAAAAATGACCTTCTAAAGAAATGCTCCACTCAGTTACGCAGTGTCCTTCAGCTGGGCTGAGGAGGCAACACCCAGCCCTGCCTTGGGGTACCATAGAACAGGACTGCTTTATAGCTATGACACTGTATCCTTTTAATGATGATGATGATGATGATGATGATGATGATGATGATGATGATGATTACTATTATTGCTGTTGTTGTTGTTTGTTTTTTAAAGTCACTTTTCTTCACATATTAATTTGCACCCTTGTTTCATATGAATCAGTAGTATGTGTGTGTATGTGTTAGTGTGACACATAGGTGTGTATTATATAAAAGTATCTATGGGACTAATTAAGGGCAAGTGACAGACAATCCAGGCAATTTCAGTAGACTTGGTGGAGCGGGAACTGAACACAAAGGGAGAGAATGAAAGGAGAGCTCAGGGAAGCGGGTAAGAAAAGAGGACGTAATAGTGGAAGTGCTGAAGGGTCTCCGGAGAATTCTGGAGACATATCAATATACTGGAAAAGAAATGGGGTGGATGGGAAGCAGGGACTACAGACACAGAAGGCCAACAGAGCGCTGTGCCTATAGGAAGCAAAGTTTGTTTACTCATTTCAAGTCAGGTTACTCCATTACTGCTACTGCACAGGGCTCCGTGTGCAAGCAAGGAAATTGTGTGCAGAGATGGCACATTCGTGTCCTACTTGGGTGGGGAGTTAGATGTTTCCCTGTGGGGTACTATATTTAAATGCATTAACTAATTTAATGGATAAAAAAACAAAACACAAAAACCCCAGAAAAACAGGATTCTGCAAACACAATAAATCACAGATTAGCATATAGACACATCCACCAACTCCCCTATATATAAGACCATGACAGGCTAAAGACTAATTTTAGGCCATAGGTAATGTGAGTGTCTAGTGGCTACTCTGTGTGCATGTGTCTAATATGTGTATGCGTTGTGTATCTAGTGTTACGATGAACCCCATTCATTTGCCTTCTGTGCACTCACATATTCCTAATGGACACACAACATTGGGTGGGTGGGGCACTTACCAGCCACATAGACTAGGAGCGAACAGAAAAAGAGAACAGTTTCCATGGCAACTGCAGAGCGAGAGAGAGAGAGAGAGAGAGAGAGAGAGAGAGAGAGAGAGAGAACGAAAGCATATTAGTAAGAGTCATTGTCAGTGGAACTCATGTTTACGAACTCAGAACTCATCTGCAATGGTGCATATACAGATGAGCAGAGGCTACTCAAAGTAAAAAAAAAAAAAAAAAGGGAAAACTCAGACTGGGATATTTGCTGTTATTGTCAGCAGGATAGATTCCTTATTTTGCCAAATCTAAACACCATTTAACCTCACAGTGTTTCCACCTCTTGTGCAACATATTGATGAGAGCTACTAAAGCTATTTGCTCATGCCCTAACTATAAATTGGCAACTCATAAAATAGCAACATAGCATGAAACATTTAGTTTATATCACCGCAGGCAAATCAGGGTTCATGCCACCTTAGAGGGAAAAACAAAAGAAGAATCCATTCAGTTCAATGTGACAGAGTGAGAATATGACAAGAGATGACATAGTTCCAAAATGACACTGAAAACTGCCATGCCCTTTGGCTTGGTGCTAAATGGACAAGATTTACTGAGAAAGTCTATGTACCAGGATTGTCTACATGCCCCATTTAATTTCCTGGAGAAGTTATGAATATCTCCTATCCATATAATTAACCTGATAGAATCATGATAGGTAGAATCATCCTCTGACTTGCTCTAATATCAAATGCTAATGCTCAGAGCATTTGATATCTGTGTGATTCTTTGATAATGTAACTGCATATCTGATATGATCAAGTAGGCTATACAGCATTTACCAGAGCCAGACCAGCTAGGCTATACAATATTTACCTGTCTGTGGACATGGAAATGTGTTGACAAGGTTCACCAGGAGGTGTGTAAAAATGACAGTTACTATATACAGTTCTGTTAGCTATTTTCTTTAAATATTCATCTACTACATTTCAGTAGTATGCAATATTCTACATTTCAGTTCTTTAAATATTATTCATCTATTACATTTCAGCACTACGCATCTACTAAATTTCAGTACTATGCCCCAATATACAGTATTTAAATCTAATGTATATAAGTAAACTATGTATGATACTTCTAGTTGGTGCTTTTGGGCAGTGCTGCAAAATATAATTCAGAATTTTTATGTTAATGTGCAGTTCATAACATTTTTTCATTTTTCTTTTTTTTAATCATTGTGGAGAGCTTTTGTTTCTGAAGCTAGGTATTTGTCACTGAATGCTCCCCTTGCCACTGGTCATGTGGCACGGCCCACCGCGTGCTTTGGAAGTCACATTGTCTTGTTTGTAATCACGCCCTCCTTGATAACACACACCTGCACATGGTCTAGTGTTGTGTGTCTGTATGTATTTCACCCCCCGTTGATCTGTGCATCATTGTTAGTCATTGTTTATGTTGCAGTTGTTAACGGTCACGTTGTTTGTGCTAGTTATGTGCATTCATGTTCACCGTTCATGTTATGTGTGAGGGCCATCATTGTTTGCGTTGTAAGTCAATAAACGTCTGTCTCTGTCAAGGGAGTCTGTGCGCCCTGCACCGTGCCCTGCGGCACTGGGGCCGTTACAGTATCAAATTAAAGGACAAGCCTAAAAGCCTGTGGAACTGTAGAAGAATGGTGGCTGTGTATGGTCTGCGTGGCTGAGAGACAGACCCCCTGAGTGATCCAGGGGCTGATTCAGATTGGGGGCACCAGATATGTTTCAGAGTGAGAGTGAGAGCACAGTAAACTGAATCCAACTGTTAAAAAGTGAAGAGCATAGGAAAAAAGCTAGATGTGGGGCAGTTGCCTCTGTTTGTTTTTGTGAGCAGTAAAAAGTGTGCCACTCCTATGTTTCTCCCCTGACCCAGAGACGTGCCGAAATGGAACACCAGTCACCCAAAGGATACTCCGCTAATTGGTTTTGGTGTTGGAGAGTGCTATCAAACACGGCAGTCCAGTCCAGTCTCCCATAGATGTTCATTCTGGTTGATATCTTGTGACTGTTACAGCCAGAATG
This sequence comes from Electrophorus electricus, assembly GCF_041902795.1. Taxonomy (NCBI): domain Eukaryota; kingdom Metazoa; phylum Chordata; class Actinopteri; order Gymnotiformes; family Gymnotidae; genus Electrophorus; species Electrophorus electricus. Next base: position 3,649,471 of record NC_137513.1, read on the forward strand.
TATGACTTACACAATAGTCATACCCTTCAAATCATTCAGTGAGCCCTTGGCCCTGTGGATAAGGGGCATTGTCATTCAGAAACAGACCACTCACATCAGCACAAAAATGGGCCAATATATGATAAAGGTCACCAAAGAGAATAGCTTAATATCGGACTTACAGTGACTCTCCGCACTATGGTGACAAGCAGACCAGAACCATGCCAGTAAAATGCCCCTACAGCATAGCAGAGCAAACACTCTCTCACTGTAGGGGTTAAGCATTCAGGCAAGTCTCATGCACTCTATACAGCAGTACCTTTGGTTATTGGTTATTTTGGTTATTTGGTTATTTGGTTATTTGGTTATTGTTTATGTTGACACAACCCACTTTACATACACTTTACACAACCCACTTTACATATTCCCAGTACTGTGTACTGGTAAAAATAAATGCACTGTCAAATGCACTGTCTGTTCATTGTATATTGCTCCTGTCCTGTATTTATTTATTGTATGACATTTTGCACTGTATTGTATTGTTTGACATCTTGCACTGTATCGTATAGTTTGCACTCCTGTAGTGTGTACTCTGTTGCACTTGTTTTGTGTTGTGTTGCACCATGGTCCTGGAGGAACATTGTTTCATTTTGCTGTGTACTTGTATATAGCTGAAATGACAATAAAGCCCTTTGAACCTTGCTTCAGTGAACACTTAAATGTGCATTTCTAATGGAGGGATAATGTTCTGAAACTCTACTATAAAATCTTTGTTTAGTAACTGTTTGATTGTTCTGACACATTGATCAGATACTGCACTGACATTTTTAGTCACCTGAAATGCATCTGCACTTCTGTTTTTCCTTACATGTCATATCAATGCCCCAACATCATTACTGAATTGCCACTTTTGAACCTATTTACTGAAGGCCCTCCCACAGATCTTCCACAATTACTTTAGTCATTGCTTCTGCTGAGACACAGTTAACACAGAGCAGTCTTTCTGAGTGAAACTCTTTTAACCTCTTTACAGGGTGCTCAGATCTTTTCCTGATGTTTTCTCAGTCAGAAATTAAGGTTAACTAGTCATTTTTATACATGCTGCTATAATGCTTTCATCATGCGGTACACCTGGAGGCATCTGCATTTTTTCTCTACTCATTTCTTCAGCTTTTGCCATAAAAATATAAAGCGATGCAAAATTAGTCACTCATCCTCTATTCCATATACCCCCATATATATAAATCCCTCTATCCCATTCACTCCTCTATTCCATACTTCCCTCTATTCTATTCACTCCTCTATTCCATACTTCCCTCACCTATTCACTCCTCTATTCCATACTTCCCTCTATCCCATTCACTCCTCTATTCCATACTTCCCTCACCTATTCACTCCTCTATTCCATACTTCCCTCACCTATTCACTCCTCTATTCCATACTTCCCTCACCTATTCACTCCTCTATTCCATACTTCCCTCACCTATTCACTCCTCTATTCCATACTTCCCTCTATCCCATTCACTCCTCTATTCCATACTTCCCTCACCTATTCACTTCTCTATTCCATACTTCCCTCTATCCCATTCACTCCTCTATTCCATACTTCCCTCACCTATTCACTTCTCTATTCCATACTTCCCTCACCTATTCACTCCTCTATTCCATACTTCCCTCTATCCCATTCACTCCTCTATTCCATACTTCCCTCTATCCCATTCACTCCTCTATTCCATACTTCCCTCACCTATTCACTTCTCTATTCCATACTTCCCTCTATCCCATTCACTCCTCTATTCCATACTTCCCTCACCTATTCACTTCTCTATTCCATACTTCCCTCACCTATTCACTCCTCTATTCCATACTTCCCTCTATCCCATTCACTCCTCTATTCCATACTTCCCTCACCTATTCACTCCTCTATTCCATACTTCCCTCTATCCCATTCACTCCTCTATTCCATACTTCCCTCACCTATTCACTCCTCTATTCCATACTTCCCTTACCTATTCACTCCTCTATTCCATACTTCCCTCACCTATTCACTCCTCTATTCCATACTTCCCTCATCTATTCACTCCTCTATTCCATACTTCCCTTATCTATTCAATCCTCTATTCTATACATCAACAGCCAGTTGTTGGCGACAGCATATAAACTGTATAATATTTGGTTTGGTGCAACTTTTCAACACAGCAGGGACACTGACATGGTGTTGGCATGGTAATAGGTGCAGTGCTGGTGTATCAGGTACTGCAGTGCTGCTGGAATTTGTATATGTGTCAATACTGAAAGTGGACCACCAAGGAGAAATATCCAGGCAACGGTGGTCTAGTGACCTGCAGAAATAGCCATGAGGACACAATAGCTACATTCTCTCTATGTATTGAAAAACTCAAAAAAGTGTCTAAGGATATGATATACAGGTGACCATACACTGAACACTAACTGTTTTGTGGGAAAGAGCCCATTGAATTAGAGGTGTTATGATTGCACTCTCAGAGCAGGACGTATCTTAACCAGGCTACCACCTATGGCCAAAACAAGACTTTTTCTTTTCTTTTTTTTTTTACCTACAGGTTAGGTAGATATTTTTATGATTCTTACGTTAACGGAGCTATTATATACAACATTTTAGTAAAGCCAGCAAGCTACCCATCAGCTTTTCGGTTTTTAAAATTTGAAGTTTCTGTCTCAATGCAAAAATTATACTGCAGGATTTTATTAAATTGTTTAGTTTTAACAAAAAGGGAAATAATGGTTATGAGTAATGATAAGAAGGATAACATAGTAGCAGTTATCCTTTATTTAACTAAATTATAGTTCTCACTGATTACAGGTTTAAATATATGTTTTAGCTTATGGCAGAATCAAGACTTATTTTGTTCAACTTGTAAATATAGAAAATTATGCACCCTGGTAATATATGAGTTAAATTTTTGGGGATATTGCCATGATTTAATTAAGCCAAATAAACTGTAATTATATTATTGTTAAGGATGATCTCTGTGAACACTGAGGTGCCACCACATTAAAACTACTCACAGATGAAGTGTATAACACTGATTATCATATTACATTGGCCCCTGTCAATGGGTGGGATATATTAGGCAGCAAGTGAACAGTCAGTTCTTGAAATTCATGTGTTGCAAGCAGGAAAAATGGGAAAGGATGAGTGACCTTAACAAGGGCCAAACTGTGATGGCTAAAAGACTGGGACAGAGTATCTCCAAAATGGCACATCTTATGGCGTGGCATTTATGTGGATGTTACTTTACCATGTACCACCTACCTAAACATTGTATGCCTCTTCATGGCAATGATATTCCCTAATTGGCCTCTTTTAACAGGATAATGTGTCCTGCAACACTCCAAAAATTGTTGGTTTGAGGAACATGAAAAGAGTGTTGACTTGGCCTCCAAATTCCGCAGATCTCAATCCATTCGAGCATCTGAGGCATGTGCTGACTTACATGGATTTAAAGGATCTGCTGCTAGTGCCTTTGTGCCAAACACAACAGGAAACCTTCAGAGGATTTGGGAGTCCATTCCTTGATGGGTCAGAGTTGTTTTGACAGCATGAGGGGGACCTACACATTATTAGGCAGGTAGTGTTAATATTATGGCTGAACTGTGTATATTCTGTTATGTTGAATAACAGCTACTTTGATCGTCCATAGCACCACCTGTGGACATGGACCCCTGGCCATGGACAGGGACTACAGATCATGAACTGCACAGGAAATTCAAAAATTGTGATAATATTGCTTCCATTTGGTCATGTGCAAGCCTCTTAAAAATAAACAGGACATCACTGGTGTTTACATAGGCTGTTGGGTATATCAGAGGATGTCAAGTGAATCAGAGGTTGTCTGGTGTGACAGGGGATGATAGGTGGGGAAGAAGAAGGTGGGGGGGGGGGGTGGTCAGGAACTATCAGGGGGTTCAGAGGCTGCTGGGTGTATTGGAGGATTGCAGTGGGGGCCTCCGGGGCATCCTCCTGGGGCTTTTTTAGGAGCAAATCTAAACGCTTAATTTGTTTTTTTAGTTGCCACAGGCTTACTTTTTTTTTTTTCCAGTAGAGAACAAAAAAATTCCAGTTACACATCAGCCCACTCATTATGACCTGCTCTGCATTTCCAGAACGTAGTTAAGTAATAAATAAAGACTTTAGTGTGGTGAGAAACAAAACTCGAAAGAAACTTTATAAAGAACAAATCCTATAAATCCAAATGTAAATCTGTCTCACTTTACCAGGTTCACAGTTTCCTATCTTCTTGCAGAATTGTCTTCATCATAGCTGCCTAAGAGTACATGTGAGAGCAGCAACAGGCAAAGGTCATTAGCAGAGAGACTTGGCTATATCAGAGACATGATGTCATAGAGACCTGGAGATATTACAGAAGTGATATCATATGAAAGGCATGGATATTTCAGAGATCTAATTTCATATGAGAGGACTGGATATATCAGAGATGTGATGTGATTGGAGAGTTTCGTCAATATCAGACATGTGATGTCATGCGATCGGAGAGGCTCAGCTATAGCACAGTTGTGATGTTAGCCCCTACAAAACCCTGAAATATGAGCATTTAACATCTATACATAAAAAGTGAAAGAGTTCCTGTTGAGCCCTCAACCCTCCTGTTGAGATCCTAATTTTAGTGTCACCACTCTAAGTGACTGTGTTGTGTCCCTACTACATAACAGACTCTAGAGCTCACAGTTAGACTGTAGTGTTTGGACAGCAAGAGAAAGAGAGAGAGGAAAGATGTGTATTTTTATGTTATTATGTTCAAAGAATAAAGCTATGTTCATCATCCTTCCTGCCTGCTTATTCATTTCACACAAGAGCATAACAAATTTGGTTACAATGAACCAAATTTGGTTACTGCTGAACTGAATCAAGCTGTGCACAACCAGGCATAGGCCAATTTCTTGATACTGCAATTAAGAGTTTGCTAAAGCACTTACAACAGCACCCCAGATTGATATCTCTAGTGAATAAGCAAAGTGGATTGCTAGGATTGCTATCTGTGGTGCAGTCTAAACTGAGTGCAGCAGATGGAGGTCATAGACAGAAGCCTCTAACACAGCACTCACCCCTCACTGGGTCCTCCATAAGCTCCCCTTCAGCTTTGCTCACTCTTGTTACCATTGTATGTCAAGCAGATATCTGACAAATGCTCTGAACTGCCCTGTTGCTCGTGCAAAGTGCAAAGCTTTTCAGAAAACTGGACAATTTACCACTTCACACATATGCATTCAGTGCAGTAAGTCAAGATATGTGGATACACTATTCATTACCTGTTTGACTCAGTAATAACATTTTCTACCCTGTCACAGTTCAAACATATGCTGCTGATGATGCTCAACTGATTGCTTGTCCTGTCTTCATCTACCTTCTACTTCTCCCGAGAATGACCCGGACACTGAGTCTGGATTCGTGGCCCTGCTGTCTACAGCTCTGACTGATATACTATCTAATGAGCTTGCTGCTGCTTTCTGGTCTTGTTCTGCAGTGCATGAGCTGCATGCTCAGATTGACCACACTTAGCTTCCCTTTTTCTTCAACTCTTCAAAAGCCCCTGCTTCCGTTCTACCAGGTGAAAAGGGAAGTGGAACACATCTCATTGCACCACACCATTCTCACTGCACCAAACCATGGCAGCTTTGACCCACAACAGTCACCAAGCAATGGCTGAGTGAATTTTTTTGTGACAAAAGTGGGACTCAGCGGTCTCTTTCTGTCGACTGTGTCAGTCATCATACAAAAGAGTTTGTCCCAGGCCATTTCCAGATGATCCATGGAAAATGTTGGCAATGCATGTGGTGGGTCCATTTGAGATGGCTATCTGGGACTGCCATTACGCACTCACACTAATGGATTTCCAAAGTTTTCTATTGCATTTGGTAAGTGCGCAATGGGTAATTGTGATTGGTTCCTTACATCAGATTTCAATCAACATGGAGCCCAGAGATAATGGCCTACAGTTTACAGCTCCTTAATTTTTAGCATTCCTGAAGGTGAAAGGAATTGGGCATTACCACCCAGCGGCCAGTGGGGCAACTGAAAACTGAACACTTCCACCAAGTTCTCAAGAGCGGCATCAAATCTGCCATTCTTCAGCCCTAACTGTAAAATTCACTGTAAATTGGTGTCTTCATGTTTACTGAACAAAGTCTCACTTAGCTACTAGTGTTCAAGATTTAATATTCAAAATTTTGATTGCCATATACATGGTAAAAACAAATAATCAAGTTAAATTCTTATTTTGTCAGCAGGGTGTGGAACAGGACGCACAGACTCCCTTGACGTTGTGAAACATTTAATAATACAACATGTAACAGACAACGTTGGCACTCACACATGATATTAACAGAGAACATAAACACACTTAACCCTAACAAACAACGACTGTAACATGTACACAGGCTAGACATACATGGATGCTAACATAAATGACAAACAAACAATGACCATCAGTGAGGTATGCACTGATAGGGGTTTAAATAGACTAAATAATTAACCCCATGCAGGTGCGTGCCCTCACGGGGGCATGGCCACAAACAAGCGTGAACCCCCCTGCATGCGGCAGGTCATACCACGTGACTTGGGGGGTTCCCGTGACATAGTGCAAATGTCAACCAAGACTGTTGTATTAACCACACCACATATTACCCATATTAATTATTGGAGTCCTGTAGTGCTTAACAGTAGTTCAATGAGCACTCATCTAAATGTTCTAACTCCTCTGCCTGCCAGTGGAGATGACAATGTAGTGTGCAAATGGGTGTCCACTCAGCAAGCTAAGGTGAAAAAGGAATTTGACACTAAATGTGGCGTACACACACCTGTTCTCCAAAGAAACTACAATGGCATTAAACTACAATGGCATGAATCTCAAGGACATTCTAAGTTCTCATAGCCAGCAGAAATTAGAGAGCAAGTAGGACAGGGGACTTTTACTCTGGTGAATGGAAAGAAAATGGCACACATCAAAATTAGCACTCCCTAACAGAGTAACCTAAGTCAAATGCAGATGGGCCGAGTCATTCACACAGAAACACGCCTGGGCCTGTGTTACCTCACACTTCACCCTCACCTTGATGGGTCAGACACCCTCCCCTTAATTTGACCAATTATGTAATATGAAACAAATAATAGATAACAGACAGGACACATTGACAAACAGATGTTTAGGAAGTAAATAAGTATGATGACACTGAATGTTCTATATCTCACTCCTTTGGTGCCTTATATCTTGTTAAAACATAATCATCGCTAAAAAAGGTTAAACCAATTCCAGTGTGACTACCATTAAGACAATTATTGTGAATGTGCTTGCATTGCGAGTTAGTTATGTTAATGTCTATACCTATTTTGTTCATAATTAGGTCTGTTACCTAATGCATTGATAGAACTATGGGAAAGTGGGAAATATGCTGTGTCCATATTGCATGACAGACTCTAGAGGTCGCTGTAACACTGTAGTGTTCAGAGCGAGAGAGAGAGAGAGAGAGAGAGAGAGAGAGAGCGAGAGAGAGAGAGAGAGAGAGAGAGAGAGAGAGAGAGAGAGCGAGAGAGAGCGAGAGAGAGCGAGAGAGAGAGAGAGAGAGAGAGAGCGAGAGAGAGAGAGAGAGAGAGAGAGCGAGAGAGAGAGCGAGAGAGAGAGAGAGAGAGAGAGCGAGAGAGAGAGAGAGAGAGAGCGAGAGAGAGAGAGAGAGAGAGAGAGAGAGAGAGAGAGAGAATATGTTACCATACAGTAGCTATATATGTTACTATATTTGAAGACTAGAACTAAGCTCATCATCCTGGCTATTCATTCTACACAAGAGCATAGCGCTATAGAGGGTTTGTGCTACTATCTGTCATGAATGGATAAGATTGCCTGTTGGGAGCATAATGGGATTCATGTATCATTGTCATTGTCTTATTCAAATATTGCAACCCAGAAATGATAATGTTTTCATCTTTCTTATGTTGTCATTGTAAACTAAAAATTTTATACACACCTATGGCATCTTTTTCTAAAAATGCATTTTTAGAAAAAGATGGAGATCCTAAAACCTTTGAGTTTGAATCATGAGAAAAAGCTGGTGACTGGTGGTAAGTCTGCCAAAGACCTAGGTAGTGCGGCGACTATGCTGGACGTATAGAGGACGTTTGAGCCATGACAACATGGCAGGGTACATGTCTCACATGAAGATAAAGAAAGCGTATGGAGTCCATGCAGGAGTTTATAGTTCATCGGACTGGTTACAGGCGTGATGGGGTTTTATGAGGGCTGTAATGGTGGACTACACATTAAAATGTGAAGCATTGGGGTGAGGGTGAGGGAGTCTGGAGCATATAGAAGCCTTTCATCACATCTAGGGGACAAAGAGCTTTTAGCCACATATACAAAGTAATTGAAAAGGACATGAAAGGTAAAGGAAGAATGGCAGGACTTATCTGACGTCATCATTAGGCAGTACTCTAAAGGGGTATGGGGTCATCAATCATTACTGTCTTGACCATTACAAGAGCTTACTGGAGGTGAGAAAACTCTACAGAGCACTTATACCCTTTGACCATGTTGGTGGTCTGTTCCTCAACATCACTAAGTTAAATATAGAAAATATTAATGGAAATGGTACAGGGAAAGACTGAAGGCAGTGTTTGCTGGAAGAATTGTGTGCAATATAATACTTTAAACACCAGTAATGAACCTGTAAGCTCAGGAGTCTGGTGGAGACTGGCACCTTGTATGACCTTTCAAGCTATTAGGAAATGTCATATACTACAGGAAATACATGACCAAAGACATGTATGTAATGACCAAGATCATTCATATGAGCATGAGGGTCAGTATTTAGAAAAACTGGGCTTTATAGTGCAACAAAAATTGGTATTGTCAGGAATGTTATTAAATAAAACTATAGAATGCAATAAAATAAGGACTGTGTAAGGATAAAAACACTATACATTTTTATGGAAACAGCAATGATGACAAGCAATAATGAGCACTGTCAGCAGCCTAACAAGTTATCTCATTGTAACTCTACCATACTGTTTTAATGGTGTAACTTACCAAATTTCTGGCGCTGTTTCAGCTTCATCAGCTTCATCAGCCAGCCATTCACTCTAGAGGTACCAGTGTCATATAACAGATAACATCTAAATGGCTCAACAACTACATCAGAAATAGGATGAATGTCTTTACAGATGAACAAGACTATTCTGCATCATACAGAAGTGGTGTCATTTGGTTCTACTCAAGGTCACAGCGGTTGAACCTTAGACAAGACTGCAACCTTGCAGCCACTCAAGATTGACCACTGATAGCAGAATAAATACAAACCATGCAAGCCACAATTATGAGTACACTTAAGTGTGTTAAACAGAATATGGTGGTAATATTATTCCAAGCAGAAACAGATAGCCTCAGATCTTTAGTTTTCAATCTTTAGTGTCCAGTCAGTCTCCATTCTGTAGTTTCCAGACAGTTTTCAGTCGTCAATCAGTCTCCAGTCTCTAGTCAGATGGTCTCCAGTCTCCAGTCTCCAATCTCTAGTCAGATGGTCTCCAGTCTCCAGTCTCCAATCTCTAGTCAGATGGTCTCCAGTCTCCAGTCTCTAGTCAGATGGTCTCCAGTCTCCAGTCTCTAGTCAGATGGTCTCCAGTCTCCAGTCTCCAATCTCTAGTCAGATGGTCTGCATTCTCCAGTCTCCAGCCTTTTGTCTCCCCTCATTCCTAGCACAGTATCCATCTGAGACATCTCCACACCCATACAGTACACAATGCTTCAGAAAAGGAAATATATTAACCACTAGCAGAGTTTAACAAAACAAGTTGGTGCATATCTGTCAGAATTCGCCTGATTTTAGCTGCAGAATCTGATATCACAAACTCCAGTTCATGGATGGCAGCAAACCTTGCACAAATGCTTGAGCACTGTGCAGTCAGAGGAGTGTGAGACAGTTGTGTTATTCTGAATCCTCTTTCTTGAGCCAACAATAGCCAAACAACAATCTGTCATTGTGGCGTCATTGCACTTCTGAAATAAGAACAGCCCGACCCAGCAGGTGGCTGTGTGACCAACTGTTAAAGGCACTTGGGGCTGCACTGTCTGCCAGTTTTGGGCTTCATCAAAGCTCTGCCTTACTTAACCTCTAAGATGGTGAAATGGGACAATTCCAGCACATGTATATGTTCTAGTCATATAATTTTTGAGTAATGCCTAGTATATGTAAATACAGACAGATAGCACTCCACTAATTCAATTGCAAATGCCATCAGGGGCAACTCCCACTCAAGGTCTTACATATCACAGTCTCGTTGGCATCCAAAATGCATGTATTACTGAGTGTCAGCAACATACATATGGAAAGGCTGTTTTGCCATATGTGAAAAGCAGAGACTTCATTGTGACAGATTTTGCTGGTGCTGAGACTGCATGAATAGAGGAGAGTTGTGATTACAGCTATTATGACTAGATGTTTTAGCACAAGCACAGGAAGTGTTGGTGTGATATTCATAATCTTAGAAATGGGGCAGCCTCTCTTGAGTTCTCTTTCACTTACTCACAGACACACAGTCACACACACACACACACACACACACACACACACACACACACACACACACACACACACACGCGCGCGCGCGCGCACACAGTCACACACACACACACACACACACACACACACACACACACACACACACACACACACACAGCCGCTCTTTCTTTTAAAAATGAAAGAACAAACAGCTTCTCAAAGTAATCCATCTCATACTGTATGCTGCCCTCTCTACAACGCTCTAAATCTGCCTCTTCGTACTTGGGGCAATTTGTTATTCCCCTGACATAGATTCAGGTAGCACTAAGAGTGCTATGGTTAACATGGCTAACAGAAAGAAATGCAGTTAAGTGTCTTTCGGGCATTTTTAGGGATTCTACAGTATTTCATTAAATTAGTCGCCTTCTTTCTCTTCTAATTCTAAATAAGAATAGGTGCCTAAACTAACCTTAAAAAAAAGAACTAAGTAAAATATTTATCATTTTATTATTTCCGATGAAGGCATGATTGAGGGTGGTTTTTGTTTGTTTGTTTATTTATTTGTTTGTTTATCCATGCTGTCAGTCAGGCGTTTTCCGATTCTGGGATGTCACAACGAGCAAAAATGTCATCAGAGCCAAGTAAGGGCTAAACGTAAACCTCTACATCACAACAATGAAGTATCCATGACAACAAGGCTTTCAGTGGCACGCTGCCAGATGCATTTCACTCATTTATTACTATGGCAACTACTTCCGCCAGGTGATTACCCAAATCTAGCAGCAGCATGGTGGAAAGCTCGTATCTTATGGTAGCGTGGAAAGTGGAAATCGAACAGAAGACCATTTGTGTCAATGTAATGGCGGATGATAATGTGCTCAGAATCCTGGGAGGGGCACATCTACTGAAGGGACCTGCCCATGGTTGGACAAAATCAAGTCGTGAAAGTGTTTATTACCTTGAAATGGCCAATAACGAAATGTAATTGCCCAGGAGAAATGCTCGATTTTTGGGACTGACCTACGATGCTTTGCTGAGTGACAACTACAGGCTTCACAAAGAGATTGCTACCTGTTGTGCGCTCGAGCTCAGCTATTCCAAGGACCAATTGAATTGGTATTTCAGGCGCGCCATCATTTTTACAAACCAGTGTAGTTTACGATGAGGAGGCGGCAACTGTTTACGTTTTGCAATTCATGAGCCATTGATAAATGTTTCCGTCCATTATAAATACTGCTTTTGTAACCATTTGATAACAATCCAGTTACAAAAATGGGCTTTACTATCGTTTTAATATATCTTAACCAGGTGCTTCATCGACCACACAATGCGTTTCGGACACACCCTCTTGGTACAGTCGCAAACAGATCCGCGGACTTGAAGCATTACCTATGGCTTCTAACTGCGAGGAAATGTTTACGATTACATGCCGGTACACAAGACTGATCATATACCTTTATTCCAACTGTCATAAGTTCCTTACTGTAGTAACCTAAATTAGTACCTCAGGTTCTCATTAGCTACTGAAATATTAATCCATACATTTACGTCAAACGTATAACAAAACCTAAACATACGTATAGTCATATGTGTGACCAAGTGTAAAAAACAAACTGCAATCAACCATCTAACATCTTACCTTTGTTTTCCGATTAGTTGTGTAAGAAGTAAATGACGATGAAGAAAACAGTTTCCTACAGAGAGACGATGATTGCACAGCGCACACTCGTCGGAGATTTAGTAGGTGAACTGTATGACAGCAAGAAAAATTTAATTAAAAAAGGTGTGTAAGTGACGGCTAGATTTTCCCCAGACTTATGTCAGATAATATTGAATATCAACCAAGCGACGTTTCTCTGAGCTCTACGAATGACACAGCTGGCTCTTACAAATATGTCCCCCTCCCCTTTCCGACCCCGATCTCTCTTTCTCTCTCTCTCTCTCTCTCACACACACACAGAGAGAGAGAGAGAGAGAGAGAGAGAGAGAGAGAGAGAGAGAGAGAGACAGACAGACAGACAGACAGACAGACAGACTGAATGTTCCCACCAGTGGGTCAGTGTGAGTGAACCTCGATATGGATTTGCATAATAGTGTAATTACCATAAGTCACCTTAGTCTTACTAGTGAGAATGGGTGTGAAAAAGCTAACAATAACTTCTGTACCATTGCTATAGGAAGGTTGTGATATTGATTTATAAGTATAAGTTACGTAGAATTTTATGATGGACTTTTGCAGGAAAGGTTTGTTCCTGCATGTCGGACAGGTTTGTTTGTGCACATCCTTATAATAATATGAGAATTAAACATTTTTCATAACACTGCGTGACCTATTGTATAATTAATGAAATATTAATATTTCAATTAATGTTTTGCTTCAGGACAGGATTAAAATATTTTTAAAACTTTTATTTGTTTTTAAGGCTTTTGTGAAAAGATTTGTGTTCTTTTCAGTGAGATTGTGAAGAAACATTTTAGTTCCAAGCAACAAACACAGGGTTCTTGACATGTCACTCAGCATTGCAAATACAGACCTGTAAGCTCGAGAGAGCTCCCCAGAAGGCACCGTAGGATTAATGGAAGTCACCATCCATTTCCCCAGTGGATGTCATAAGTGCAGTGGAAAATCACTGTCCTATTCGAATGTGGGGTGGTGGTATTATTAGTTTCTGTCCTGTGTGGTCCCACATCCAGCACCACACCGCTTTGTTTGGTTGTTACGGATCATTGTCCAGTGCAGCAGGGCTGTGATATGGTTTTCTGGGTGGAGTGAATCCAGGCCACACAGGATAGAGTCATTTTACTTCTGTAAAAGACATAGCAGAAAATCGATTTAAAACAATGCTTAGCATACATATTTTGGGAAGGTTATCTACTACAACAAATCGTGTGTTTTTATGTGTGTTTAAATATAGTGTACACTGAAAAACATTTATCGAATCTTTTAGAATCTGCAGGTTAGTGAGCTCACAATGTAACTGAAATATGAGCTGCTTTAGTGCTCTTTCTTCATGAGCAGACTCTCACCTGCTTCATGCTGGAAGTCCAGAGCAGGAGGCTGCCCACTCTGGTGAGGATATCTGGTCTTTGGTGCTGACCCCCAGCTTGTCACACCCACCAGGTATCAGCACTAGTCACTGGCTTGGCACACCACAGGACCCCCGCTAACCCCTAAGCACCAGATCATCACAGCTCCATTCACATGTTGCTCCGCTCTATGCATTTAACACTATCAGAAGTCCAACAGAGTCCTCTTTTAAAAATGTGCATTATCTTTTACAAAATTTGTTAATACTTTTTATATTTGCTTTGAGCATTGACTGAAAATCAAGTAGACATTTTAACTCTGTTCCAAGCTCAATTCCACAGGTTTTGATGGTGTTATATGTTAAAGAAAACAGGAAAAGGGGATGAAGAGGAACAACACACCAGATCCCAGAATAGACCATGTCATAGGAAAACAGACTTTGGCAAAGCTTTCGGAACAACTGGACCAGTGAACCCAGTGGCTTGCTTAGGAAAGACATTTGCCAGGAAATAAGTTCGAAAAAACCTGCCTGTCAGGTGTCCTGTTCACCCCATATGTCACCTGCACAGATCATGTTGGTTAGAAATTCATCCCTGGTAGACATGGCTGCTGTTACAAAACTGTATGTTAATGATGTCCACCTCCACTCTCATGAGATCCACAGAGCGAGTGGACAGTGATACACATTCACAGATCCACTGCCTGTAACTAACATGCACAGAGCCATGTCTGTAAAACACATGCACCAAGCCAGTGTCTGTAACATACATACACAGTGCCATTGTTTGTAACAGACATGCACAGACCCAAAGCTTGTGACATGCACAGAATCAGTTTCAGTTAACACAACTGTATAGAGCCAGTATCTGTAACACACATACACAGAGCCCTTGTCTGTAACACACATGCACAGAGACAGTGTTGGTTAACACAGATGTACAGAGCCAGTGACTGTAACGTATGCAAAGAAGCAGTATTGTAATTCATGCACAGAGCCAGTGTCTGTAACATGCATATGCACAAGATTTTTTTATTCAGTTTCTTTGAGTGTGAGTTATTGTTTACTGAACCATGGGACAACTCTTCAAATATTTTTTGATGCCAGAGTGGTTCCAGAGACTGGGTTAGTATTCATATGAAATTCAAGTAGACTGTAAGTACTCCACTTGCATCCTCCACTGTTGTCCCAAACCATGATGTCCAGCACTTTGGTCTGTCAGGAATGTTCTTATCAAAAGCAGGAAGACTGTGCCTGGATTTCCAAGTTGAAAATTAGTGCACACCACACACGCCCTAATCCATGCATGTGCATATCCATATTACTCTGCCAGAGGAACTGACTTGAGTCATGGATAAGGTCAGAGGTGGAGACTCTCTGGACAGCTCTACAGAGCTCGTGACCTTCCGACGAGACATATCATAGTCACTGGTGTCTTTGTTGTACCGATTGTGCAGTAGGATCTCCCGCATGTGGTAGGGTTTCTGAAGCTGGTTCTGGGAGATGAAGCCAGCATACACATGCCGCTGTCTGATATCCATGCAGGACAGGTTTGAGCTGCTAGGAGAACAACGTGGAAGACAATGTGGCCACAAAAATCCACCACTGAGCAGACAAAAGTGTAGTGCCATTACTGAGCAGTGGTGCATACTGACTCTGGGAAGCAGTGAGCTGCCATGAAGTGCAGGCTGATCTGCCAGGCTGTGCCACACTGCCCTCTATGATTCTGGAGGACTGTGGCCTGCCACAGTCTGCAGTAAAGAGGGAAACTCACTCATGACAGGCTTCCTACAGTTTGACCTGAACACATCATATTCCTGTATAACGTAAGTCATGTTATCAGACAAATTTGTAGCCATTCACAAAGTGCTGCATTCATTTTACAGCCAGTAAATTAAAGATGTTTCATTCAAAGTCACAGATTGAACACTTCATAAAGGATTGCTTAATCAAAAGTCAAAATGTGAGAATGCTATGGAGTACAAGTACAATTTAGTATGACTCCATTTCTATAATAATAGTAATATTAATAATAACTCTAACAGGGCCTTATTAACTACAACACATTGTTTGAGGAATTAATTTAGCATCTTAATATCTGTGCGTGTGCATGTGCACACGCGCGTGCGCAAACACGTGTGCATATGTTTGTGTGTGTGTGTGTGTGTATACTTTTTCTAAACTCTTAACACAGTAACACCCCTACGTCACAGAATTAGCTAAATAGTTGTTTCTGCTCAAAACCATAATTGTTCATTAAATACATTTCAAACTGCAAAATAAATTCTCTACATACACCAACTCTATCAAAACATGACAAACGTGGCTCAAAATCAAGTCATTCTCTCAAAACACTGGCACATGTTTTCTGTCCAAGAGGAGAATCGAAGCACAATGACTGTCAAATACTAATGATGGGATTACAGAGACAGCATTACTTTTCATGTGTCAATTCTGCCAGCATACAAAAGACACTATAACATCCATTGTTTTGTTTTTTTTATAATTCACTGTCCTTTTACTAGAAACCACTACATTTTTTTTATTTGAGTGTCAAATGAGTGCATTTTTGGTATCATGAATGAATGATATGACTGTGTATTTACTGTAAACAAAAAAGAGTTCATGACAGACTTGGTGCAGTAAAAGTGTTATAACAGTAAGGGACACAAGGCCTTTGGTCCCAAAGGTGTAAAACTAAAATACACAAATACAGTAAAAAAAAAAAAAAAAACACAGAAGGGAGAAAAACAAAAACAAAAAATGTACAGTCCTGTTTTACAATAAATCTGTACAGTCCTGTTTTATAATAAATCTGTACAGTCCAGTTTTACAGTCTTCTGTACTGTCCAGTTTTACAGTCATATGTACAGTCCTGTTTTACAGTTATATGTACAGTCCAGTATTAGTCATCTGTACAGTCCTGTTTTACAGTCATCTCTTCAGTCCTGTTTTACATTAATCTGCACAATAATGCTTTACAGTCATCTACATTCCTGTTTTACAGTAATCTGTACAATCCTGTTTTACAGTCATATTTACAGTCCTGTTTCAAAATGATCTGTACAGTCCTGTTTAACAGACTCTTTTCAGTCCTGAGTCTACAGTCTACAGCTTTGAATAGAAGCACTTGGCATGTGGTGTCCACCCCTGGAAGTCTTCAGCTGAGATGTCTGAAGACATCCAGGGGTGGAATTCCCTTCAGCTGAGACATCTGAAGACTTCCTTCAGTTAGTCATTTTATCATACACCTTCCACCTCCAGACTGAAAAAAAAAAAAAAAATGAATCAATGGGGACACTATTACTGGATGAGCTGCAATACAGTTTGAGATAGCATGTGAATTGTGGAATTCTACATTGTCCCCTGCAATCACAAATGTCCTCATTTTTCTTCCCACCTGTTCCCATTATGCTTCTGGCACTAGTTGTTGGTAGAGGTCACCCCAAAACTGACATTTCTGCAGGAGCACACAAGCAGTTGTTCTCTGCTTATGTGTGTTGGCCATGTGTATTAAATCCTACTCCATCTACCTAAATGAATTCATGTGGGGTCTGATTAGCCGTCATGACTCTCTGTAAGAAATCAATCATGGTATGTGGACATGCTTTGTGGTATATCCTAATGTAAGCACTGCAGCCCATGTTTACATGTGGAGTAACATAGTGTAAAGTTCTTTATATTACAAGACATATCAGATGTTTTGGATATATGTATTTTTGCTGGAGTTCCTTGACCAATTCACTGTTCCTTTCACAAGGAAATGTGTGCAACTGTTTTATTCGAACTCGGTGTCCATAATTTTGGTACTGGGTAAGCTTGTATGTACAGTAAATATAAGCATTTTAGAAATAAAAAGATAAGAAGCCCATTCAGGGTGAGGGTGCGCACTGGATAAATAAGGAGACTAAATATTAAAAGGGGAACCTATGGGATAACAAGGAAGCATAACACTCAAACAAACAGGGTAGAAAACAAGGAAAGGGAAAGAAATCTAAAGGGAGCAAAGCAACGAGTAAAGAGACTAGACTACGACGTGGGATTATAAATGACGAAAGAAACTTAGGAGAGTACACAGAAATAACGTATAGTGGATAGGAGATCAGAATCAACTTAACGAACATTAACCGGGAAGGCAATACCAACAAAGAAGGCAACATAAACTTGAATACCAAGAGAAAGCATGTAGGAACCAAACAAAAGATAACATTAGCAGGAGAATAACAATAGTAAACAGAGAGAGTAACTTAACTTGAAACACCAAGAACGATTACAGCATAACCATAAGCGAGGCAGAGTCAGAACATCAAAAATACATAGAAATGAAATTAGAAATGACCAACAAAACTAAGATGCAGTGACTCGGTTTAAATATACAAAGCTAACAAGACTAAAAACAAGGAGCAGGTAAAAGCAATGATGGGTGTTGAAAACAAACAAGGAGGTGGAGAAAAATAAACTAAGGACTGGAACACACGGAAGAGATCATGAAGCCAGGGAAACAGGAGAAGTTCCAGTCCGCGAACATGACAGAACCCCCCCCCCCCCCTTAACGCGCAGCTCCCGAAGTGCAGAACCAACCAAATCAGGGTAACCTGGGAAAAAGCAGAAGGACAAGGGACACCCACAGGAACCAAACAAGCAAGATGAGGAGGAGGGACAGGACCAAGATGAGATAAAGAAATATTAGACCCCAAAGAAGACACAGAAACTGGGGCAACAGGAGAAGGCAGAGAACTCGAGATAGGTCCGGGGGAAGGCACACAACCAGGGACCCCCGCCAGGCACAGGGGTAGGGGCAGAACGAGGAACTGAACACGAGGCAGGACGGGACAAAGGAGTCGAACAGGAAACATGGTTGGAACAACATGTGGGCACAGAGACCAGAGAGGAAAGAAGAGGAGAAGGGTTAGGCTCGGGTATAGGTGTGGAAATGGGGACAGTGGCAGAGGTAAAGACCGAGGAGATTATCTGGACTACAACAGCTACAGGTACAGGAACAAAATGTATAACAGGCACGGCTACAGAAACAGGAATGGGCAGGGATACACTAACACCACAAGGCAGGGTCACAGATCTTATGGAGGTTACATAAACAGGCACTGACACCTGGACAGGCACGAGGATAAATGCATGAAAAGGAGCTGGCAAAGCTGGAACTGGGGACACAGACAAAGGAGTCATAGGGGCAGAACTGGGGGCAGGCACAGCAGAACTGGGAACTGGGCAGAGGTGTCACCGAAGGAGTCTTAAGTGTCTCACGGAGAACGTGTGGCAGCCTTCTTGGGCACAGGAGAGTCAATAGTGGAAACCCCAGGGACAAATCTGGCACAAGGCACAGGGAATTGTGGAGTGGCTTCTTCTACTCCAGGAACAGGTGGGTCTGGAGGCGTGGCTGTGTCGTCCAGCGGCGGGTTCAGGAGATCCAGGGGTGCGGCAGCGGCCATCAGCGCTGAAACACTGTAAGAGCAGAACTCCAGAGTAGAGTGTATTTGACAGTCTACACAGGAAACAGCACAACAGTGGTGGCCTGTGTCTGTCCTTATATGACATTGACCAGGCCTTGTATGAGGTGAGATGGTCTCCCGTGCAAGGTCAGGACAGTATGCAACTTGTTCTCCACTGAATTTGAAGCAAAGGACCTGTTTATGTATGAATACAGTGATTATGCGCATACAGTGATTAAGCGAAAACCTTACAGTCTTTGTTTGTCACATCTGTGTATTCCATGACTATACTGAAGGTGGACAGAAGTTTGTGTTTGTATTTGTTTTTAATATTGTTTTAAATGCAGGTTTTATAGTTTGAAGCCAAGTTGAGCACATTTAGTGTCAGAGTAGATCTGGATCCTGTCCTGAGAGCACAATTGAAGGAAGTGTTCATTCTGGACAATCCCGACCTGCAGAAATCTACCTTGAACAAGCCTCACTGGGCCAAAAAAATAGGACAATAAATAACAAAAGAATAATTACGTTAGAGGTTATTTTATGCTTAGTCATGTAGTTAATTTGTGTGTATTCATGTGTGGGGTGAGTGTGTGTATATGTATGTCAACGTCTGTGTGTGTGTGTGTTTACTACAGTCAGCCTCATTGCTGCCTTGTTGACAGTCTTGGACACTATCACACTGCACTGTGGAATTGGAGCAGGAGTCGTGCTCTGTGCCACTCCACTGCTGCACACATTTACCACTGTCCTCTTCACCACCCATGATTAAAGATGCATTCTTCAGCCTGGTGTCATAATGTACTGTCACAAAGAGAAGAAAAAGAAAAACAGATGGGGAGAGACAAAAATAAAGGAAAAGAGTAAGAGACAGAGATATGTTTATATCAGAAAATGAGCACAACCTGAATGTATTTATAAGGCAAAGCATGATAAGGCAAGAAAACATTATGTGACTTTTTATACACAGTAGTAATTCAAAGTGCTTCACACAAATATAAGTCTTGAGGTGTGAAAAATCAGGTACATGAATATGAGTTTCTTAGATGATGGAATATACTAGGTTTGAATTCATCTTTTATTCATCCTAAAAATAAGACTAAAATTACCTTTAAGGTTTAAAATTTTGGCTTAAAGAATTTAATTAACAGAAAATGTAGCATGTCATACACAGGTAACTTTATTTAGGTGGTGAAAATTCTGAAATTCAGCTGGAATTATTAGAAAGAACAAACAAGCCTGAATTTAATTGACCCCACGCCTAGTCAACAGATTCAAAATTACCTGTTATTTTTTCCAAGCGTCATGAATCCAATGGCTTTATCCAGATTTCATTGTTGCTTTTCGATGTAGCTACCTTGTATTATGCAGGTGAGGTATTTCCCTGCCAAATGAACACTGGGAGAAAAGAGAGCACTATTAGAGTAGCCCCTGTTCCACTGCAAATGTGAGAAAAGTGAGCACACTCCTTTCTCGTTCTGCTAGAGGGTGCTGCAGACAAAGAAATGATCAACTCAAACGTCACATCATTCTCTGATAGCATAACCAATATGCCATTGGACAAACTATAGATAAGGCCCATGTTTGTGTCATATTTAATGCACAAACATATGCATGTATTTACATGTGAGGTGTCTGCTCTGTAATTTTGCATGTATTTACATGTGAAAGGTGAGTAAAGCACATTGGCTGTGTCTTGAACCCACAAAGGGCAAGTTAGTGTAGTCACAGACTGCCAGACAGAGTATCTTGAGCAATGTCATACCCACAGATACTGCACTGGGTTATTATGGGGGCTCTAGCTGGGGTTGAGTGTTGGCAACTCCATAGACCAGCACTTCATATATGGGGGGCCGGGGGGCTTGCGTGGGCACTCCTAATCTGTAGTACTGAGAACAGGGAGCAGTCTACAGAGAGGGAAATCAAGCCAAGCATTCACTGAGAACTCCATGACCTTCTCTACACTACGACAGGCTAAATAAATAAATTATAAATAAATAAATGAAAATAATGAAAATAGTAAATAATGAAATAAATAAATTATTTATTTCACTGAGCAGTGCATGGCATTTCTTTTGCAAAGAATTGTATAGTCATTATAATGCCAAGTTTTCATGAGTTCCACAAAGAACTGCATTCAGTAACCCTTACATACAGATGGGTTCTACAGTGGCTGCAAAAGTATTTTCCATTTGAAACTTTTTTGTTTGTTTGTTTGTTTTACATTTTATGGAAACATGGACTCATGATATATTTAAAATCAATTTAGAAATTATCTTCAAAATATGGATACTCTCTTCTCCAAGTCTCATCATTACTGTATTGGAGTACACCTGTGTGTACTCGAGGTCTTACAGACACATCTAGCTTGCACGAATGGAAGGTGATCTGGGCTTGGGTTTCGCAGTTTGATTTTGCGGTTGCAATGAACTTTGTGTCACGGAACGCTCCCCTTTCCACTGGTCACGTGGTACGGGCCGCCGCGTTCTGTGGAAGTCACGTCGTCTTATTTGTAACCACGCCCTCCTTGATAGCACACACCTGCACACGATTTAGTGTTGTGTGTCTGTATGTATTTAAACCAGTGTTGGGGCGTGCGTCATTGTTGGTCGTTGTTCATGTCATCGTTGTGAACGGTTACGTAATGTGTGCTAGTTAGATGTGTATTTGTGTTTAACGTTTATTTTATGTGTGAGTGCCTTCGTCGTATGCGTTATATGTTAAACGTCTGTCAAAGTCGAGGGAGTCTATGCGTCCTGTTCCGTGCCCTGCGGCACTCGGGCCGTTACGAACTTTGCAATTCACCAGCCTCTGCATTTAGTTGTTTTGCATATTTAGTATCCACATACAATTTTCTGTGGTGAAAGTCAGTTCAAATATACCTGCATATTTTTTTATTTATAAAGTATGAATTAATTAATTCATTTTAAAATCAATTTATTAATGACCAATGACTTCCCATTACTAACTCCCATTAGTTGAAAGTGGATCTGAAACATTGAAAAGGTATTAATGACTTCAGGCCTGCAATTCTTACTTAGGTTATTATAAAATTCCTTGAAAGACTGATTTGTTGTGGTCTTCCCTGTCACGGACTGCTCCCAGTCCCACTGGTCACGTGGTATGGCCTGCCACCCTTGTTCACACACTCCAGCACATGGTTGAGTGTGATTGTGTGTATTTAATCATATTGTGTGTATGTATGTCTCAGCGCCTTTTTGTTTTTGTGCAGGCGCATCTGTTCATTGTGGTGTATGTTGTGTGTTTAGGCTGGGTCCCTACAAAGGGGTGGTCACCGCTGGACGTCATAGCCGCGCCTTCAGAACCAGTGGACCCGCCAAGGAGTATTTTCCAGCCTGCCCTGGGAGAAGCACGGACTCTGCCTTTCCTCCTCAAATGTCGATGACCTCCTTGGGTGAAGGCTACCAGCCCGCCTTGTGTTGGGTGGGTGCCAGGCATTGCCGTTTGATGTGTTTGTGTTTGTGTACATGTATACACGGCGGCCTGGGGTTCACAATCCCAAGAAGGACGCGTTCGGGAGCCGCGCACCTTGGAGGGAGGTTCTGTCACGGACTGCTCTCACTCCCACTGGTCACGTGGTATGGCCCGCCGCGTGCAGTGAGACTTCACTTTGTCTTGTTTGTAACCACGCCACCCTTGTTCACACACTCCTGCACATGGTTGAGTGTGATTGTCTGTATGTATTTAAACCCCTGCTGGTGTGTGTATCTTTGTCGGTCATTGCCTTTGTTCATGTCGTGTAGTGTTTGTTCACGTCATTTCTGTTAAACGTGTTGGGGTCTGTTTTTCACATTGTCAGTGCTCACGTTTGTGTTTATCATTGCATGTGAGTGCCAATGTTGTACGTGTCTGACAATTAATGTTTGTCTATGTTGATGGAGTCTATTCGTCCTGTTCCTCGCCCTGCGGCACTCGGGACGTAACATTCCCAGTGTTGGACTAGACCAGCATTATGATAGACATTTAAGATTTAATTTTAACATCAAGGCTTTTTGTTAAGCTTCAGAGGCATATAGTCCACTAGTCCAAATACAATAGCAAGCTGTTAAAATTGTTGCTGATTTCCACCTCTTGCACTCTTAGTACTGGTCCCCACCAGGTTTATGTTCTGTCTCCTCTTCTACACTAATTGTGTGTGTGTGTGTGTGTGTGTGTGTGTGTGTGTGTAAAAATCCAACTCAAATTTCTTCATGTTATACAAATTTGCATATGATACAACTTTAATGGAACTGGTCTCTAATGACGATGGAACAACACACAAGGATGTAATAATAATAATACATTGTATTTATGTAGTGCTTTTCAAGGACCCAAAGATACAATACTCAGTAAAAAGACATTGATAGACATAAAAGAAAACATGCCCAGTGTACATAACATTTACAGATAGCACTTACAGGACATGCACATGAGCTGATGAAAGGGGTGTTTAAGAAGGCAAGGGAATTATAGGCAGGGGAAATTTTTTTCAAGGTTAGATTTGAATATAGAGAGAGTTGCAGTCTGTTGAACCAGAGGGGTAGAGAGTTCCATAGTCAAGCAGCACATCTAGGAAAAGCACAATCACCATAGCCACTTAGGTTGTAGGATGGAACAGTAAGCCGTCTGGATGAGGAAAATCTGAGAGTGTGAGTAGGGTTGTAAGGTAGGAGAAGATCAGAAAGGTATGAAGGAGCAAGGTTATTTAGGGCTTTGTAAGTGAGTAGGAGTATTTTGCATTGTTAGATATAGTTGGAACCTTAGTAGAGTGGAGCACAGTGAATAATCTAAGCCTAAACATTAAAAGCCAGAGGAGCTAGGGGTGACATCATGATGAGGAAAGTTGTTCTACCCCCTCTGACCTTTTCTGATTGAGAGTGAAGTGTTTAGTCTTTAAAAAGGTTCAGTAACGCTGCTACAATGGATTGAGCTCCTGCCCACAACCGTCAGCAACTCTTCTTACAGGGGAAGTCTTATGTAAATCTGAAGTTTTTTGTTGCTGCAGGAAATGCAGTGTGTCTAGAGATTGTATGGTACACTTTCACACATTTTCTGTTGACCTTTATCATGCTTGTCCGGTACAGATGCATAATCGTATAACCTTATAAGACAGAGCCGTTAGAGAAAGTGGAGTGAACCATCATCCTCTGGTTTCAGACTTTCAGTTGCCACCTCAAAACAGACCAGCGGGATGGGAAGAGGTGGTGTTAATGTGCTGCCAGTTCTCACTCAGCACAGTACCTTTTTAATCTGCTTCTCTCTGGTAAAAGGTTGCAAAGCATTTTATAGAGGTCATTTTCGTGTCATATCAGCACTTACCCTTTGATGTTCCACTACTGAACAGCACTGGCTTAGCTAACTTTGCTAATTTATATTAGTTTATCTTAAATGCAGTTTGTTGTTGTTTTTTTTCCTGGATCAATGAATGTGAAGTGTTCAAATGTTATATTAGATGCTGTTTGTGTGTTGAACACTGAAACAAATTCTGTGTTTAGCACTGACTGATGTGGCAAGGAAGTACTGAAACTTGAAAAGTGTTTTATAAGGACTTAAAGCTCGAGATCCCAGGCCACATACAAAAACCACAGACGTTATATTTACAGTCATGCGATCTACGCTCATGAGATCCACAGATCAGCAGTCATCAGCATGAGATAAGCGTTGCTTTGGCATGTATAAGAAATATGTGGAGAGCTAGTAAAACAGATGAAGAGAATAATGCTCTTGTATCACATGAATTATTGACTCAATTGCCTTAGTATCATATCTCACATTTTGTTTGTTTGTTTATTTTGCATACAGTCAACCAATGAAAATCACAAAAATTAAATTATCTGTATCTTCTTTGGTGTTGTCACGTTATGGCCCCGCCCCCTCCTCAAACGTCTTGGTGTGTGCGTGTGTGTGTGTGTTCGTCCATGTTGCCGCGCCCTTTTGTGTTGTCCACCTGTTCTGTATTATGTGTAATCCTTGTGTGTGTGTGTGTGTGTGTTTATGTCTCTTGTGTTGTAGTACGTGTTGTTGGTGTTTGAAAGGTGTTTAGTGAGGTGTGCGGAGTCCGCTGGGTCCTATATGGACTTTGCGCAAGGCTATGCAGAGTATGGAGAGAGAAGTGAGTGCAGTGATATCACTCTGGAGTCGGACAGGGGGTCCAATCGCGAGGAGGACCCAGTGATGGAGGTGGAGGGGGTACCAAGGGAGGAACCGCCTTCTGTGGACGACGTCATGAGCTCCGAGGACGACAAGACCCCAGCACCCAAGGCTCCACCTAAAGCTCTACCCAGGGCAAGGCGCTCTGGGGGGTATCTGGGGGGAACCTCCCCCTCCGAGTGACATCACGAGCTCTGAGGACGATGAGCCCCCCTGCACCCAATGCTCCATCTAAGGCTCTGCCCAGGGCCAGGTGCTCTGGAGCAGTCAAGCAGCTTCTGGTGACTGCTAGAGCACAGGCGCACAGGAGCACAGGAGGAAAGAGGACAGCGGCACAGGGGCCTGCCTCACAAATAGGGAACACAGCCGGGACTCTCCACCATGCGCAGGCGGCAGGGTCAGGTGAGCCGCCGCCAACCGACCTGGCGATGAACACGCCTCCCCAGGCTGGTTGGCATCTGACGCAGCCGGCAGCTGGGGTTCCCCCACTCTTCCCCAGACAGTTTAATTCGTGTAGTGTTGTACCTGTTTCTGTCACCGTGTCTCTCCCTGTTACCATAAATGTGCCTGTCCCTTTGCTCTCCTCGGTGTGCATGTCAGTCCCTGTCAGGGTGTGCATTCGACTGCGTCATCCATCAATGCAAGCTTTAAACTGTAGAAAGATTCAGTTTTTTTGTTTTATCTCCTGCTATGATCAAAGCAATGGTAGCCAGTGCGCTCTTTATTGCTGTGGTGTGTTGAGGTGATTGAATCACGGCTGGAGAGGCTAACAGACTGAATAAGCTGGTGAGGAAAGTCAGCTCTGTGGTGGATGGCACATGTCCTCCTCCTAACCAGCACCCCCCTCATACAATAAATCAAGAGCCTCTTTCTCCAAATTTATACTGCACTAGATTTTTTGTTGATCATTATATAGCACATATATATGTATATATACTGTTTATTCTAAATATATATATTTTCCTGTAGCTACATATAATAGTATTATACTATAACTGCACACTGTTTATAATAATAATAATAATAATAATAATAATAAGTGTGTGTGTGTCTGTGTCTGTGTTTGTGTGTGTGTGTGTGTGTGTGTGTGTGTGTGTGTGTGTGTGTGTGTGTATAGATGTAGTGGAAGCTGCAGCCCGCTCCTGCAATTAAACTTAAGGTACCCCAACACCCCTCACAGAAAGTCTCCTTATCAAGATGCTCTGGAATACAAGTCGTTGCCCTGTGGAGCAACCGGACCCTCACCCCTGGGACAGCTCATGACACCCACTCTGAGTGGCCTTGTTTGAATATCACAGCACCTTTTGCTCTGCTAAAAGGGTACTCCCTTCCCTTATCAGGTCTCCACACTACTTTGTAAGGAAAGTTTATTACCCCGCCAGGACACATGGTCCAAACTTTACAACCCCATCCCTGTACTGGGAGGCAACAACGTCATAAAGCATTTCCGGTGAAATTTATGGATGACTTCACCTGGAATACTTAGACCAATACTTAGACTTCTCACAAGCATCGCAATGAGACCATGGTCATACAGAATACAGAATATAACTTTTTAATTGTTGTCGTTGTTGTTGTTTTCCTTTTTAACAAGGTTTTGCATTTTCGACGGATTGTATGGACAATGGATCCATAGCGCTGCTCAATGACTATAACAAACTATAACATCTGGAATGGTTAACCATGTATGGCCAACAATGCATTTGTCACGGTACGGCCCCTCCTCCCAAATGTCTCCCCATGTGTGTTTGTCTGTGTGTATGTTTGTCCATGTGGCCATGCCCTCCCTGTGTTCCACACCTGATCCTTATTGTGTCATTAGTATGCATGTATAAAAGTCTGTTGTTTATGTGTGACGATTGTTGGTGTTTGACCCAGATAGCTTGAGAGCTACATCTAAGTGTCATTATAAGAATAAACGTATGTTTCTGTTCAATGCGACTCGTCCGTGCATCCTGCTTTACCTACCCATGGTACAGCATTGTTATATACATAACAGGTTCAACACGCTCAATTTGGGGTGAAGTCTAAATAAGCTATTATCGCTGTACTGTTATGAAATCTTCTCTTGCGCTCTCTCTCTCTCTCTCTCTCTCTCTCTCTCTCTCTATTTATGTTACCTTTCCTAATGTCTGGTTATTTTAGTCAGTCAAGAAATTATTATATCCATGCCTTAACCCTATTATCCTAGTGTCTGCATATTAACCTTTATATATGTATTACTTAATGACTACCTTATCGCAAATATAACAGATAGAGGAAGATTATTTGAATAATTAATACTAGTACAGTAACATACATGTGTAATAATCATGCTTTCTACCTTTCCCTATCTCTCTCAGTAACCAACTTTGCTTTTAAATTACACGAAAGCCTACAAACCAAAATAACTGATAACGTGGGAAACACAGGGCTTAAGTACATGATCTAATGGACAATAAACAAGACACAGGTACAAGTCTTGAGGGGCAGAGGAAACAAAACTAAGGAATAGAATCACAACAAGGAAGTAAAGGAAAACAAAGACACAACAGGAAAACCATGACACAACACATCATGACCCTCCCCCCCCCCCAAAAAAAGTGCAACCCCGGGCCACGCAAAAACAAGAACTATCAAAACCAAAAACAGGACTAGGAATAAACACCGACAGAAACAGAACAGGGAAAATGTGGAACAGGGACAGAACCCAGACAAGACACAAGAACAAACAGGCCAGAAATGGGAGCCGAACACAGGACACGATGAAGAGCAGGTACCAGAGCAGAAGAGACTGCAGATACAGAAACTGGAGACTCACCAGGAGCAGACAAAGGAACAGACACAGAAACCGAGGGAACAGGAGCGGTTACAGGAACAAATACAGAAGGCACTAAAGACTCAGATGTAGACAAGGGAGCTGAGCATGAACCAGCAACAGGGACAACCACAGAAACAGACTCAGGAGCAGGATATGAACCAGAAACTTGGGGTAACTGTGGGAGTGGACACAGGAACTGAATCTAAGAAAATACAAGAAGTTGAACATGGGGCAAGGTAAGGAACCGGCACTGGAGTGTGATCAGCATCAGGAGTGGATTTAGGAGACAAACCTGGCTGAAGAGTAGACACAGGTGGAGGGGATACAAGGAGAAGACACAGAACCAAAACACGGATTAACACTATAAGTATGTTATTAGATATGTTAACAGGGACTCAAATATAACTAGGAAGTGAAGCAGGCAATATTACAGAGGCAGGCATGACAGAAGGAACAGACATAGGTGGTGGCAAAGCAGCCAATGAGAAACGCCTAAGGGTTGAGAGTACAGGAAAAATAGGGGTCTGGGGAGCCAACAAAGAGGCCTCACAATTCATTAGCCTGCTATGGGAGGTGGCCTCAGGGGTCCTGAACATCATGGGAGGCCCACGAGAAGTAGTCTTTATGGGCACAGGAGAACCTTGAGGTGCAGCCCATGTGACAGGCCTGGGCGAGGTGTGGGGACAGGCCTAGCGGTATCCGTCACGCCAGGAACAGGAAGTGGATCAGCTTGTGTGGCATCTTTCATGCCGGGTACAGGAACTGGCTGGGCAGTATCCTCCACACCAGAGACCTGAGCTGGCAGAAGGTCTGAGAGTGCAGGAGCTACAGAAGTCTGGTCCATAGACATGGCTGCTGCGGACATCAGATCTGGAGGGTCAGATGACTGATCCTGGAGTGCACCTGCTGCAAACAGCGGGTCAGGAGGCATCGTGTCAGTCAGCTGCAGGTCATGAGGCATAGCTACTGCTGACGGCATGTCCTGTGGGGCTGCCGCATGGCCTGAGCCTCCCCAAGTGCGACAGAAGTGGCCTGAGCTTGCCCGAGCATGGTGAGGTCTGGAGGGTGTTGTGTAATGCCCCAAAAAATCAAGTTCTGAACTTCAGCTCACTCTAGTGCTTTACCCCTGAGAAATGTTCTCACTACCTTGACTATCTCTGGGAGATTAGGGCAGGTCAGGTTCTGAAAGTATATGCGGCATCGAATAGTAAATCTCCCAACTGAATTGTCCTCCCCATCATACTCACTAGTAGTTGCCATCAATGAAGGGAGAACCAGCCTTAAGGGTAGAAAGAAGAGCTTTAAGATAATCCACCTCCTGTCCTGGTGCTAAGCCAGTGTCCCTCGTAGCTTCGAGTGAAGGCTGCACTGATGAGGATGGAACATGTTGCAATTCAGCAAGGCCCTTCTGGTGTATCCTTGCTTTACAGTCGGTTATTCTGTAACAATTAGCATGGATGAGGCAAGAGGCATGATGCAAATTCAGGAGTTCTTTATAAGAGCGAGAGAATTAACAAACAACATGGGAGGCTAACATGGAGGCTAAAACAGATGTGTATCATGAGGGACACACTAAGGCAAACCAAAACATGAATTTTAAAAAAAGGCTAGGAAAATATATCAACAGAGAAATGTTTAAAAGGCTGATTAACTAAATATTAACTGCACAGAAGTAGATGGGATTCAGGAATATACCGGTAAGTAACAGACAGCAAATACAATAGCAACATCAAATCTACAAGAAACCCCACAAACCAAAATAACAGACAACATGCGAAACAAAACACAGGGCTTAAATACATGCTCTAATGGCCACTAAACAATACACAGGCGCAAATCATGAGGGGCAGAGAAAACGAAACTAAGGAATGGAATCACAAGAAGGAAAACAAATACACAACAGGGAAACCATGGAAACATGGATGCCAGGAGGGTGGCCAATCATGACAACAACAAAAATCTATAATTTTGGACCAGCTTGACTTGACTACATGGCACTCTCAGCAAAGAATGAGGGCACAATGTACAGTCATAGGCAAACGTTTTGAGACTGACACAAATTTTGTATTTAACAAAGTTTACTGTGTCAGTGTCATGGGACACGCCCCCTCTCATGCCCCCCCACCCCCCCACCCCCTACGAGTCATGTGATACGGCCTGCCACGTGCAGGGAGGTTCACTGTCATTTGTAGCCACACCCTCCATGATTGCACACCCCTGCACGGGGTTACCGTTGTGTGTCTATTTAAACCTCTGCTAGTGTGTGCATCGTGTTGGTCATTGTTTGCTGGTCTGCTAAAACATTTGTGTAGCCATTGTTAAATGTTGTGTAACCTGTGTCCAGTTAAATGTATAGAGATGTCCGTCATTAATATTGTGTGTGAGTGCCATTGTTATAGTATGTGTTCTATGTTAATAAATGTACGTCACTGTTGAGGGAGTCTTTGCGTCCTGCTCCACGCCTGTTGGCACTTGGATCAGCGGCAACATTACACATGTTTTTTTTTAGATCCTTTTGTCAGATGTGTATATGGTACAGTGAAGTACAATTCTAAGCATTTCATAAGTTTTTTAATTGTTTTAATTGACATATACATCCAGTTTAAGCAAAGACTTAATATTTACAGTGTTGACCCTTCTTTTTTAAGACTTCTGTGATTTGCCTTGGCATGCTGGATATCAGCTTCTGGGCAAAATCTTGACTGAGGGCAATCCATTCTTGCCTAATTAGTGCTTGGAGTTGATCACAGTTTCTGTGTTTTTGTTTGTCCATCCTTTTTTAGGACTGACCACAGCTTCTCAATGGGATTGAGATCTGAGGAGTTTCCTGGTCATGGACCCAAAATCTTTGTTCACCGAACCACTTGGTTATCATTTTTGCTTTGTGACATGGTGCGCTGTCATGCTGAAAAAGCACTCTTCATCACCAAGTTCCTACTGGATTGTTGGGAGAAGTTGCTCCCACTCCCTTGGATGAGAAGAAAACCCACACATGAATGGTCTCAGGATGCCCCACTGTTAACATAACACGGGACCCGTGTTTGCAATTAATTGCAATTAATTGCAATTAATCTGATCACTCTTCACAATGTAGAGTTCATACAAATTGTCACCATAAAAACTGAAGCAGCAAACTTTGAGAAAACCAAAATTTGTCTAGTCTCAAAACGTTTAGCCATGACTTTAAGCTAAGAGCTGTTTCTCTCTGCTCCATGCAGCCTTCTCTACATGGATGTGCTATGGGCACATCCATGTAGACTGTGCTCCATGTCAGGCAAAAAAAAACCCAGAAATGGTTACTAGCACTACTGAATTCTCCACACCCATACTGCATGATCTAAACAGAATGCCATTAAAAGACAAAGCCAGGATTTTTCCTATAAAGTCTCACCTTTTAACCTTTGATCATTTTGCTTTCAACTCGTAGCACAACTCTACCCTCAATGTATGAAATAAATTTGGAAAAAGGTTATGTTGTATACCACACAACGTCAGAATTCACAATCCTCTGAAGACTCCAGATATGATATACAATTAGATATGTGTTATCTGATGATTAGCTGTTTTATGTATCTTATGTGAATATGAACATACTGTAAAAACAAACATTCTTTCTGATGACAAACCTGAATTACAGTGTAGTGTTATGTAGTAAACTAATTTACATACAAGTTTTTCATGTGATGCAACAGCCAGAAATACTCTAGATAGATAGATAGATAGATAGATAGATAGATAGATAGATAGATAGATAGATAGATAGATAGATAGATAGATAGATAGATGTGTGATTGTCCTCCAGTTAGGAAGGGTGTGACCTCTGCTTCTGCATTCTTTTCTAGCCTTTTTTTTAACATTGCATTTTAAATTATCATTGGATATAAAAGTTATTTTGAGTGTACTAAGTTGGTAATAGGCCAAAATCAATCAAATATTGCATGACACTTTGTCTCATTCTGTTAAAAACACACTAAAACCACAGATCACAGTTTTGGAGAGAAAAAAAGTCCACAAATGAAGTGAGAAAGCAGATTTCCGTTTGCTGCAGAGTTGAGCCGAAATCATGACTCTTAGGAGGCTGAACTTTGAGGCAGGGGTGCAAGGTTTCTGCAGGCTTACACAGCTGCGCTGTGCTGCAAAGCACTGCCAAACCCAATCACATACATGAAGGGCCTCAGAACTGACTGATAGCTATTTACATTTGCATTTATGGCATCTAGAAGATTCACTTACTCAGAGCAACATACAAAGGTTCTTCATTGCCTAATCTGATAAGTATCCAAGTAAAAATAGTTTAGAGAAAATACACTTAAAGCATGGTACTGCAAAAAACATCCTATGCAGCAATATGGTGGACTTCATGGTTTTAGCAGATATCAAATGTCTAGCAACACCCCCTTCACCCACACACACTGTACCAGACTAGATAAAAGGGAAATGAATCTTTGGGTATTTCAGCAAGCTGCTGTATGGGAAAGTTAGTTAAGTCCATCTGCTTCTTTAACCATAAAGGCTGACGCCTGAATTATAAAAGAGAACAAAACCTGCAAGAAATGAAGTGAAAATGCTCACCCACAAATTTACACACATGTGCAAACACACATGCATATTTACACACATATATAAACACATATGCACATTTACGCAGATGTACAAACACACCAGCACATTTACACACATGTACAAGCACACCCACAGTCTACCTTAAACAATAAGTGCTATAAACAATAAGTGCCAGAGTTTGTTAAACAACATAAACAATACCTTACAATAAGTATTAATTTAGTCAGTCAATATGGGAGCAGTGTCAGTTGTCCTTTAAATATTCTGCAAATAGATGGGTCTTAGAAGACTGCAAGGGACTCTGCTGTCCGGACAGCAAATGGGAGTTAATTCCACCATCTTGGAGCCAGGACAGAAAATAGTCTCGATGCTTGTTGTCCATGAGACCTGAAGCAAGATATTTCAAGCTGAGCCATAATTGAGGTTCGAAGTACTTGAGGTACAGATCGGGCTTTGACCATTGACTTCATGTATGAAGGGGCTGGTCCATTTTTTGCTTTGTAGGCAAGCATCAAGGTTTTAAATCTGATGCATGCAGCTACAGGGAGCCAATGAAGGGAGCGCAGCAGTGGAGTAACGTGTGAACTTCGGAAGATTGAAGACCAGTCGTGCTGCTGCATTCTGGTCAAGTTGTAGAGGTTTGATGGCTCTTAGAGGAAGATCAGCAAGTAGCGAGTTGCAGTAGCCTAGCTTTGAGATCACAAGAGACTGCACAAGCACCTGGTAGCTTCCTGCGAGAGAAAGGGTCGAATCCTTCGTATGTTACAAAGGAGAAATCTGCAAGACCAGGTTAGATTAGAAACATGAGTTGAAAACGACAACTGGTTGTCCAAAGTTATGCCCAGGCTACGGGCAGGTTCAGATGCTGATACCAGGGAGTTCTCAAAGGAAACAGTGAGGTCATGGTAAGGGTTGGGAGTACCCAGGATGTACAAGTGGTGGGCTGTCATCCATGACACAATGTCATTTAAGCATGCTGAGATACATCTGGAGACCTGCATGTCAGAGGGTGGAAAAGAAAAAAATAACTGAGTGTCATCAG
Source organism: Electrophorus electricus (assembly GCF_041902795.1). Lineage (NCBI taxonomy): Eukaryota > Metazoa > Chordata > Actinopteri > Gymnotiformes > Gymnotidae > Electrophorus > Electrophorus electricus. The sequence continues at coordinate 3,683,020 of NC_137513.1, forward strand.
CATAGCAGTGGTAGGAGAAACCATGAGAAGATATTATATCACCAACAGAATGAGTATACAAGAAAAGGGGGCCTAATACTGAGCCTTGTGGAACACCAGTGGAGAGTCTACATGGTTTGGATGCCATGTATGGATCCTCTCCATGTCACCTGATAGGACCGTCCCTCCAGATAGGACTGAAACCATCTCCAAGCAGAGCCAGTCACACGAAGCCTGGAGAGAACAGACAGAAGAATGTTGTGGTTCACTGTGTCAAAGGCTGCTGAAAGGTCTAAAAGAAACAAAACAGATGACTGTTTGGCAGCTTTAGCAGCATGAAGTTTCTCAGTCACCGCTATGAGGGCCGTTTCTGAAGAATGTGCTGGTTTGTAGCCAGACTGATTGGGATCATGCAGCTGGTTCAGGGTGAGAAAAATAAAAAAAATTGATTATAAACTGCTCGTTCAAGGGCTTTTGAGAGGAAAGAGAGAAGTTATACTGTAGTTCGTAACACTGGAGCTGTCAAGTGTGGCCTTCTTGAGGATTGGTACCTCCCTGGCGGTTTTGAATGCAGTAGGCACGTATCCAGAAGATAAGGAGTTGTTGACGATGACGTGTACAAACACACCTGCACACTTACACACATGTACAAACACATCTGCACGTTTACACACATGTACACATTTACAGATATGCACACACCCACATTTATACACATGTACACACCTACACATTTACACACATACACATGTACACACACGTATACACACACATTTATATACATGTACAGTTAAACACATCTACACAAATATGAATTACTGTTCAGTTGAGGTTTTGTGAAATCTCCATAAACAAACACTCTTCTTTAATCATCCTCTTAAATCCTAACACACAAACACCCCCAAACACACACACACAAATACACACACAGATACACACCCATGCACCCACATATACACCAGCATACACATACACGCACACACACAAACACACACACACACACACACACACACACACACAAAGGGAGACACACATGCTGACACACAAGCCTACATACCCACACGTACACACACTTGCAGCCACATACACACATTTGCACATGCATACACACACTTGCACATACACATGTATGAGTACACACACACATACACACATGCACTCACGTATCTACACACAAACACACACACACATGCACACACAATGTAGTTCTTTCTCTTCTGCTTTACATGTAGAGCCTGAATTCTTGTTTGGTACTGTTGTATATCCTATTAGAAAAGAATGACAACAGTACCTGGATGAGAAAAACCCATTTCTGGGTAAGGGGATGCTTCTGTGCTGAACTGTTACTTGTCTGATTACTATAAGTGTGCTGCTAATAGTTCACTGATTTTATGGTTAATTACTGTCATGGGAATTATGGAAATTATTAGCTAAAAGTATTTTCATATGAAATATTAGCATACCTCAGTTCATTTATCACATCTTGAAATCATTTGTTCCTTTTAAACCAATGATATATTAAATGCCTGTAAATTCTGACATTTAGCTCATTTAATCTGACAAGCTAAAAATGTTTTAGTTAATTCAACTTTCACATAATTTGTCAGTAACCTTCTTCATTTCAGTTGTTTAACTTGGGCTTGATCTAAAAGAAACCATGCAAAAAACTGGTTGAGGAAGTGAGAAGCAAAAAGCAAAACAGGAAGAGACTACGTGGTAGCGTAGGCGTGAGTGAAAGAGAGAGCGAGTGAGAATCAGCACAAGGGGAGTTTGCAGTGAGAATCGAGGGACAGTCATGTGACTGTCATATACATCATTAGGGAAGAAGTAGAGCCAGACTGTTAGTGTCACATATGAGGACATAGAACAACAGAAGCAACTCTCACAGTAAGCCTGATTTATTAAGAGGAATATGTGTTTTAGTTATCTTGTATGTTTTTAAGACAGGCTTTTTTTGGACTTCGATCTTGAACTGGATGCAATTGGTACTGTTCAATATGAGACCATTATACTAACTGAAACATGGACAAGAACCCCTGGATTTCAATGCTTCTCATATTACTCCAACTAACGCTTTACATATCAGGTATGAAAACTTTAACACAGAAAGAAAGGACCTAATTTTTTTATTTTCCTTCCTTTTTTATTTTTCTTTCTTTGTTTTCTTAAACAAGTATATTAATATTCATTGTGTTCAGTAAATCATTTTAATAATTCTACATGGTGGAATTACTGGAGTAACAATTTAAAAATATTACGGAACTATCATCTGCTTTCTATGTGTAAAAGATGAGTTTCTAAACCTAAACAATGTCATCTATATTTTCCGGAATTACAGTGACGTAAAAGGAGGTTCCTCCTTCTCTCTTCTGTCATGTTGCACTATATGTTCCATTACAATAACCAAAAACTGTCCATATTTGACATATTTTACAACAAAATTAGAGTTTTGTAAATCGACACTATGAGGGGCACCTGACCACAGTGTATTTTCTTGTGCTTTAGCAAGCTCAATTATGAGATTGCACTTCTGTTTAGGGAACTGAAATTTTTGGAAAGTTTTTAGAAAATCCAGTTTCATTCTTCACATGTAAATAATTGATCTATTTCTCAGGTGAAAAAATTAAATCACCAAATATTATTATAGTGGAGGGAAATGTCACGGTGACCTGGAACCCACCCCAGACAAACCCTCTCGGCTGGCTCTACCAAGTTCAGTGGTCTGAGTAAGAAATCATTATTTTCATCCTCATTTACACTATTTCAGTGGCTGTTCTACTCTACAGGCCTGACGGTAACCCTTTCTTACCTAGTATAGCTCTTACAGTTCATACCTATTATGTAGTTTGCTTCATTGTACCTGTACACTGATAGACAAACCTTTTTATCCCCCAGGTACACAATTCATCCAGCACAGTGGATCATTGTGCCACAGTGTAGTCTTCTTCAAACAACCACATGCAATATTGGAATGATCACGAACAATGCACAATTACAGGTCCGAGTTGGAATACTCATGCCCGAAAAAAATTTTTCCTGGAGTACCAAAAAACTTATTAATATTAAAAGAAGTAAGTAATTAATGTACCCTAATTCTGCTGAAATTAATAATGCAATAATATAAAACCTTATTTTACAACAATTTCATAAAATTATACAGATCGCCTTGCATTAACTTAATCTCCAGTGTTAATACTATTATCTTACTCTTAATTACTAATGAAATAACAGAAAATCTCATTTCCATGTCATAGGTCAACTGTTAGCTCCATCTTTTACTCTGTCTTCTACCTCACACTCTGTGCAAGTCAAGGTACATAAGAAACAATGGCTTTACGAGATTTTCCCCTATGGTCTGCAGTATACTGCATATCTGTGGCCAGATGGTCAGGAAAACCAGGTATGTTCGGAACTAGAGCATAATCATCAGTGACCACACTGTTGTCGTCAAACATAGAAAGTCATATGCACATTTAGCCTAGAACATATGTCTAATTTTCACATATTTGATTCAGTGTGTTCTGGTTGGTTAAGCGTTCCTGTTCATTTGTTCCATGTTACAGACACTGATCAGAACTGATGACAGTGATGATGGTGAGATGAAGTTCAACTACTTGCAAACCTGGCACGTATACTGTGTGCGTGTGAAGGTGGAGAGTGCCTCCACTGATGCCAGTAACATCTCTTCAGAAAGCTGCATACAGCTGCCACTGGGTAAACTTAATTGCAGTAGTTTTCGATTTATGCATTCCAAGAACATGGCTGAATTGTATTCAGCTTTTTTTATATTTTAATCAAATGTTAGATCTGTAATCATGAAACTTGATTCTATACTGCACAAATAAACTCAATTATTATTTTTGCTCCTTCCTTTCAGATACAACACTGATTATATACTTTGCGTTTCTTGGAGCTCTGGGCAGTGCTGGTTTCCTCATGATCTTTGTCTGTTTTATAAGACGTCCTGGGAAAATGCCTGCTTCTTTGGTGAGTCAACTCAGATGCATTTGGTTTTATCAAAGCTAAAAGCATATTAACCTTAAAAAAACAAACAAATAATAATTAAAAAATAGAACAAAGTGATCTGTGATCATGTGAGAAGTGAAGCTAATCTCAGATGCCTATGAGCACTGAAAGAGTCATTTCTCATTTCTTAGAAATCAGACCAAGGAGGGGATACACAAACTTCTGCTCCCAAGCCTATCTATACACTCTGACACTTCAGCTAGATATTATGACAATCGATTCATGGGAGGTGTATTATTAATATGTATATGTAAATATGTATCTTTTCCTTCAGAAACCTGTTGTGCACAGCTGGAGCCCCATGATTGTAGGACTGGACAAAGTAGAAACGGTGACGGACAAGGGATGGTTACTCATCGCCAACAAAACAGAGATAAAGAGGCAAATGTCAGAAGAGAAGCATGCTGTTACTGAGGAAGAGAAAGAGAGGAGAGAAAGCTTGGACAGTGGAGTGAGCATGGAACTGTCACACCCTTCTGCTCTCAATGCATCGACTGGTGGACAGATGGGAGACACACAAGTGGACAGTGGCTGTGGGAGTCTGAAAGGACCCGAGGGCAGTGGAAATGTTGGTGCAGCCACAGCGGAGCTTCTTTCTCTGGATGAGAGAAGTCGTCAAGACAGAACTGAGAGAAAGGAAGACAGTGGTTTGGGACTGGCTCCCCATGAAGCATCTGGTTGTCTAGACAGGGAGGACATTGAGCTGTTGTCTGGGGTTGGGGTCAGGGGTGGATATAGGAGTCAGAGTCCTGCCAGCGTGGACATACTAAATGAGAGAACTGATCCCTGTGAAATGGACACAAACATGGCTGCTCCATCAGGTGGATATAGGTCTGGTCAGGGCACATGTACGTGTTCAGACTATGAGCACTGTGTCTGGTGCAAATTTAGGAAATCCATAGGTTGTCAGTCAGGGACTCAAACAAAGACATATTTTAGCCAGTTGGACAGTGACAATGGTGAAGGTGCCTCTGGAATTTCCACCTACCTGAGAAATAGTATTATCCAGACAGTAAATGTTCTAGGTATAGAGGAGGACCCACAGTCAGTGTTCCCTCAGTCAGATATGAGCACAGTGGATTGTTCTGAATTGCTCTTGTCCTGTCCTTTGCTTCTGCACTGTGAAGAAAATCAGCTCTTTACAATGGATGCTCTGTCTTTCACACTTGATGACGTGGAATTCGCCTCTCCAGAAGCTGCTTGTGTGTGACCTCTGTTTAAAAACATACTGAAAATGTGAAATCTAGTTTTCCTCTGGAAACTAAGTAGGAGGTCATGAACTCAAACAAGTGACTTGAACAAACATGCTTGCAACTTAACTACTCTAGCCGTTAACTTGTTAACTATAAAAAAAAATTAGATCAGGAGAAATTTTATCATTTGTTGCGGATGCAATAGGTACTAAAATTTGCACTGTAACTAAAACAAACAAAAAACAAAATGTATGCTGGCCTAGAGTAGGGGCGGGGGGAGGAAGCAAGGGGTGTTGAGAAGAGCTGTGTATAATGGGTATGCCCTGTGGGACCACAGACAATCATGCTTTCCTCACAAAATATCCCCTCTGCGAATGTGGCATAAGAAACAGTAAGGGCACTCAGTTCCAGGTGTTCTTTTGTACTTCTGCATGAACTGCTATCTTTTTGTAGTCCAGGGAATCCACCTTCATGTCGCTGTTACAAAAATACAGTAATGGTGCTAATTACTTGGTTAACAATAACATTTGGTTTGTTAATGCTCAGGTCAATGGTTTGTTAATGTTAGCTAATGTAAATAATGCTAAAATGGGAATCCTAATATGAAGCGTTGCCAGTACTTAGTTCAACTCACCTACTAACTATCAAGTTTCTTAATAAGAGTAATCACATGTCAGAGGAGGGTAAACACTAAACTGTGTGTTTTTGTTGTTCTTCAAGGCAGCAGATGGTCTTGATGGAGAGGCAGGATAAGGGCATAATACTTATCTGAGGTCATTCTCTATGTAGACTTCCACAAGAAAAACTAACAATGACTTCCTGATTGAGTTTCTTGAAGCTCTGGATATGTACATAATGCATAAATTGATTTATGTTTTTATGATGATTTTTGTAGGAGAATGTAAAATACACACACAGAGAAAATAAAAATATATGAATTTTTAGTCACCATTGAATTTCAGTACTCCTGTTCCTACAGTTCCTTGCCATCAAGCAGCAGGGGCATAGACACTGTAGCTTTGTCATTATACAGCTTGTCTGATGACGGTTTTTCCCTTTCTTAATCACCTTGATTTGATTGGAAAGTGCACATGACAAAATTACTCACTTCGTCCTGTTGTATTAATCATTATCCATGTACTAAACTGCAGATAAAAAGATGCAATCACATAATGTGGATTATGTGGTAACTGAAAACCTATGATATTTCCTTTATTCTTTGAAGAACACCACTGCATATAAATGGATGTCCCACTTAACCTGTCCCAATTTTTCAACAAAGCATAATTTTTATGACAGATAATTACATCAAACAAACATTTCATACAAATCTTTTTTGTATGAATGTCTGTGCCTGCACTTTATTGAAAAGGAGAACCAGCACTCTACTAAAAGAGTTTTGTTTACTTTCTGTGGACTATCTAGAGATTTATCTTCCTGCTGTATGACATATTTGGCCTCTGCTCATAAGTCTATTTTAATGTTCTCTGAATCAGCCCCAACATTTCTCAGCTAAAGATTTTGATCATGTTCCTCTTTACATATGGGATTAATTAAGTATTTGCTAGAAATCTTTCCCAGTATGAATAAATAATGTTTTTTAAGTACATTAAAGACTCTCTCATTTACGATGATCTTAACTACAATAATTTTGGGAAATGGGTCCCTGAACAGTTAAAAATGAATATGTTATGAAAAAGGGGGAAAACCTCTCTGTACTCACAGGAAGGATCATGTGCAATTGAAATTTCAATAACACACCAAGATAGCACAATAAAGAAAGAATCTAGTTATAAAAAATTATAACACATACAACTGCCTCTGACAAAAAAAAAAAAAAAAATTCATTGGGTAATGTCTGTAATTTTTAAGGTCCCATTTAAAAGAAATTGATGTTCAAGTTGATAGAAAACACCTCTGGAGTTTCTGTGGTTTATATCTATCTATCTATATATATATATATATATATATCTTCCTTCCTCTAACAACATTTGTAAGCTTAGCCATGGTGTTGGTTTTTAAACACTGCTGCCCACACGAGAAGTATGTGTTGCTTTGGGTACAAACAGCCATTAGCTGGGCTCACCACTGGAAAACCTATTCACATTCTGCTTAGGGTTTTCTGAAGTAGATCACTGAAACTCAGTTAAAGAATATGGCAATTAAAGAACATGGTTTAGTTTGAATTTCATTTGAAAAATGGAGGGTTTAGGCAAATTTGATGGTATAGCAGAAACTATATAGTCCAAAGAATATTTGTTTTATTGGCTGTTAGCATTTATTTTAAGAGGCAATTAAAGGAAAGGTAAACCTACAGCTTAAAAGAAAACACATCTGTGGAGTTTCTGTGGTTTAGAGCAGGTTTCTGTCCTCTCTACATTTAGTAATGCTTAGTAATGTGTTTCTTTAAAAGCATGACCACCCACACATTTGACACAACTCATTATTTGTACTGCTAGTTTGACTCAGTATAAAATGAAAAAAACAAAAACACTACAGAAGAAATGCAAAAACAATGATCAACATATTTATTTTAGATTTAAGATAACATGTCTTTTTAAGTAATGCAGTTTACAAGAAACAATTATCTATCGGTACAGTCCATTAGACAATACCAGTTACTGACATAAATCATTTCCTATTTCTTATAAATAGTTAAGCATTTTAAAGGTTAAACCACACTGAGGTTCTTCAGAACCCTAAGTTAAATGATCATCATGCCAAAAACATTTGATTCATAGCTTCACAAATTCTTCAACATTCACATTTAAGTTACCTTAACCTTTAATGCTAATTAATTAACCTAACTGCAGACTAAAGGTGAGGAAAACAGGAAGTTCATGTTAGTTAGTGGGTTTTTTACAATTATGTGAGCTACCACAGGTGTACCACTACTAAGCATGTGTGCTAACTACACCTACTCGTTAACAATAGCTTTTATTAAATTCCCAAAATATTAATGCATATTTCTGTTAGCATGTATCTGGTGTTTAGGTAGTTTGATACATTATTTTATATGTCCACTAAATTGTGGGGACACATTTAATATATGTTAGCATGCAACATTTTTTCTTTACTTTAATCCATTGTAAAACTAGTCATATATGATGTGGAGCGGTCAGAGCCAGACTCCCAGAGCTAAGCTACAGAAAGAGCTTATTTTAGCTCAACTGCTATCTACATAAGGGAAACCACTATTCTCTGAATCCAATGGTTCCAGTGCCCCAAACCACATTTTGTGACCTTAAAAACTACAATAATAAATGTCCACTTATAGATACCTAACCAGATTTTAGTAGAAGAAAATATAAATAAAACCCAACACTACAATCTATAGCCAGATAGAATTTAGAGGCAAAAGAATATGAACAAATGTGAACAACTATGTGTTCACACATAATGAAATGAAACATGAAACAGCCTTTCCATTCTACTTAGCCTGCAGGTAAGGTACCTTGATTTTATATATTTATACACACACAACTTTTAAACATGAGAGAAAATGCCTAAAATTACTTATATGCTTGACATTGTTAATGTCATTTTTTGTCTATAATACTGCTAATGGAGAAAGGAGGTTTAGACTTCTTCGAGCCCACTTTTCTGCAAGTATAAAGAAACTTTAATTAGTAGATCAATAATTATAATAGATAATGTAACAAATCACTTTTATGAAGCCTTTGGAATTATATGGATCCCTCACTGATATATATATATATATATATATATATATATATATATATATATATATATATAAATTTATTATTATTTAATTTCTTTTTTTTGTCATAATCGCACAACATATTTTAAAATCATCTGAGAAACCCAGCACAATGTACTATTATTCTTTATTTTTATTATGACAGAAAAACATCCAAGTCATTTATGCAGAAATCCAGGTGTATACCTATACACTTTAAGAACACATGCACACCTGCTCATTCAAATGTGGCATGTCATGTGTCAGCAGCATAAGGAGATCAAGAGGTTCAGCTAATGTTAACTTCAAATATCAGAATGAAAGAAAAATGTGATCTGAGAGACTTTGACCATGGCAGAGTTGCTGATGCCAGATGGGCTGTTTGAATGTTTCAGAAACTGTTGATCTCCTGAGATTTTACATACAAAAGTCTCTAGAGTATACAGAGTAGTGCAAAAGCAAAACAAAGTGAGTTCTGTGGGTGGAAATCCCTAGTGGATGAGAGCTAAGATGAGAATGGCTAGATTGTTTGAAGCTAACAGGAAGGCTACCATAGATAACCACTTTACATCTGTGGCGAGCAGAAAAGCATCTCAGAACATGGAATGAGCACCCTTTACATCGGGTCCAGTATATCTGAGTAACTCTTTATGTCCAATGTACTTGTCATATGGCCACTTGATAACATCTTAAGCACAGCACGTCTCAAATTGGTGCTTAGGAAGCCTTCCTAATAGCCAGATCTGAATCCAATAGATTCCCCCTTATTGTTGTGGTACAACAGGAGAGATGCAGCATGAGCAACATGAACCAAAGAATAAAAAGAATGTTTCCAGCATCTTTGGAATCCATGCCACAAAAAAACTGAGTAAGGTATGGTGTTCCTAATAAAGTAGCCAGTGAGTGAATGTATGTGTATATTACTATAGTAGGTAGTACTGGGCTCACATATTTGGGCCCTACTGCACCCACACACACACACACACACACACACACACACACACACACACACACATATACATAATTAAAAATTTCGTATCACTTACTTGCAGATTTTATCTTTCAGTGAGGGCTCTTCAACAGGGAGATGCAAAAGCAGTAGCATAATGTTATTCCCCAGCCATCGGTAAGATAAATTAATGGATAATGACTCAATGTTAGGTTAAAGACTCACGTTTTCTTATGCAGCATTTCTTGATCTTCTTCCAGAAGGTCTGTAGCAGACAGACCAATAGGAACAACCCAAGGATAGAGAATGCCACAGCTATTCCAATAGACACTGATAATGATCTGGTATCTGAAAGATGCAATCAGCTAATCACTCTGAGTTCAATTCTTTAGCAGAAAAACATTTTCTGCTAAACCAAACATCAACAACAATATTATGAATAGACATATATTCTTTCAGTCTGTATATATGGAGTTCAAGGCAACTAAGCAAACGAGTGATGGCTTTGTGTTGGTCCACACATACTAGCTACATTTATCTGGCTCACATACTGCCATGGAATGCTGGTGCCAGAAAACAGATACAATTTAAATGTCCAGTTTTCTCAAATAAGAAATGCAGATCGAACATTTCACATGGTAAACTGCATTTGGGCTACATGTGGCCCAGAGTTCAAATGTCAAGACAAAGGTATGTTGCTAGTACAGCTGGGCCAGTTTTGGCCCACAATATACTTGTCATAACTAACCTGCAAATGCTGTATTTGGTGCTATCAGAGAAAGGTTTACTTTGAAAATGTAGCCCCTTCAAGACCTATACCTTGTCATGAAATTTTACCATGAAACTGATTCACTATTAATGACATTTAAACATTTTGTAGCCATAATGATATTATCTCAAATGAAGCCCTGTTTGCTCTGAAAATGCGTCTTTGTCTATGTTCTTATTTCTTTCTTACCCATCTTTTCCCAGTGAAGAAACAGCAGTTTCCTGTCATCCAGTGCACAGGAGAGTGGAAAACTTGTTTTTTATGAATGAAAAACTATATATATATATATATATATATATATATATATATATATATATATATAAATGAATAAAATGTACTTTTATACGATTAGCTTTTAGAAATCCTTCACTTCTCTCTCTATATCCGTGACTCTGTTGACTACAGATAATTTTGGTATCTTCCAAACAGGTTTGTCCTCATTATTGACATTTTTCAACACTTACTGGTCCACCCTCTTTACTTTATTTTCAATCTGCTTTTATCCCTTAAAATACATCCCTTTAAACAGTTCAACCTTTTAAATCTTACTGAGTCTCTCCCATGTCTTTTCTGGGGGCAGTTATAGCCCTCTTAATAGCAAAAGCAAACGGTCATAATATAATGGTTTCACATCACAGCTCTTTCTCATTAACATGAAGTTGTAAGTTTCCTATGTGTGAAAATTACACTCTTTGTTTAGGCAAAAGAGTTGACACAAAAGTGGAATATTTCTGCCCTCTGCTGCTTGACATACCTATTACAAATGGCTTTCTCAATACTTATGCAGAAAGGTGTATAAAAATGTAACTATTGTGTACCCCTGACTTATTTCCATTGTAGGGTTTCACAGCAGAAAAAGTAGATGTAATTGCTAAAGTGTAGGTGTTAGGTGCTTACCCTTAATCAGACCCGTAAAAATCAGACACTCACAACCACTGATGTTAGGGTGAAGGAAGAGTAAGAGTTCTGATTTTCTTCTGTTTACTAGAAATTTGTCCCATAGCCTCCATTTGAGCATTATTTGCGCAACAAGTAAATAAACAAAAAGAAATAAGCAGAAAAAGCTTCACATCATGGTTGAAGAGGTTCCTGTGTGTCTGTGGACTGATGCAAGTTAAAGTGTTCTGAAAAAACCTTCCCTAAGATAAACATTTCCCCTTAAAAAGAAAGTCAAGGGCATTTTAGGAAAAGTCTGTACTCAGAGCCTGTTAAATGTGCTAGAAATTTTCCAGCAGGATACAGGTTACAAGTATATATTTTTTTATTTAAATGAGCTATAAATCAATCTTCAGTGTTTTTCACATTATGAGATGTGACAGAGATTTTGTAGATGTAACAGAGATTCTGTAGTAAATATATTTTAAACATGGCCACCTTCATGTGGAGGACCAGTTCTTTGAAGCATAAACATGGGGACTACAAAGCAATCCGATTCTTAATCTCATGTGAGATACCCTTTATATAAAAACATTTAAAACAATAAATAATCACTTTTTGTTTGCTACTTTATTGTGATAAAATGACTGATTATTCCTTTACATTTTTATTTAATTTTCTTATTTAAAACTTGGCTTTGGTTCTATATTAAAGAATGAAAAGGAGCGTAGAACCAACAAGTGTCAGAGAATAAGTATTACTGGGAAATTGGGGCTGTTAGAGAACCAGTGGGTTCTGTGTTACGTCTTTTCAATAAATACACATAAAAGTGGAGGAAAAAAAATCAGTCTATTGTCATGATAAAGCAACGAAGATAAAGATTGGATTCAGGATTTGAATGAGTTCTTTTACTGTTTATACTGTCTGTGCACATTCATGTCATACTAACTGCATGACTGGCTGGTCTTCCTAACAGGAAGAGATCATCATATCTGGGTGTTTCCCCTGTTACCCTTTCTGCTCGTTTTCAGTTACAGTGCATTTGATACGGTTTAATTTGTTTCAGATATTACTAATTTAGCTCTATAAAAAGTTTGTTCTAGCCAAGCCCATGACAAGCAAGCCAACAGTGACAGCGGCAAGATTCTGCCAAGAAATATACATTGGGAGGATCCAGATGGCAAATTAAACCCATCCTTGTTTGGGCATAACTAGATAGCAGCATATATGAACCATAGCTAGAACAGACAGATGTCACACCAGCTCTGGGTACTGGATGTTAGCCTCCCTTCTCCCTTATTCATTTTTTCTAATCAGTATCTTTTTATTAAGCCCCTGTGTCACTCTGGTTCCTTGGGAGGTCTTACACCTACTTAGGTTCCTGCATTTCTGAATGTTTCCTTTTTTTGTCTGTTTCTACCTAAGTATGCTATCTCATGCTAACCTACAATGCTGGATTTTGCGTTTTGATTTTCTTTTGCCTAATGTCTCTCTGCCTGTTGTGTTTTTGACCTTCTGGAGCACATTTGTATTTTGGCTTTGTCTTCCACTATACATGCATCCATTAAACTCTTCACTTAGTGCCTTGCCTAGTGTGCAGCAACTTCATATATTATGATAGTTAAATTCTGGGTTGAACAGGTAGGATTAACCTTCTCATTAAGCATGTCAGAGGTAAATGTAACTGCATGCTTGAAGATACGCATATGCTTAGAACTTGCTGGACTGATTTACTTTTGGTTGTCCACTTCCTTGTTTATGGGTGAGCTTTTTGATGGCTGAAAAGTCTAATCCTGTATGTACGAGTCCTGCAGCAGATGAAGCATGTGAATGTAGTAGTAGAGGTGATGAAGAGTGACTGTGGTCGTTTCTCCTGGCCCTCTTCTTTTCCCATGCAGATCCCATCCTGATGGAGCTGTTGCCAGGCGTGGAAGGTTTTTAGCATGGATTTAAACTATTCCTTTTTCCTCTCCTGCTGAGCATTCACTAAGATATAGCTGGCCATATTAATGTCCATGAGGCAGCCAATTTGGTGGTATCCCTATTTCATTTTCCAGCCATCTTAGTTAGTGCTGGGTGATCCTGGCCTCAATATGCCTGCATCTGGTTCCTGCAAATATTTCAAAGAGAGGTGCATGATCCTGTCAAGTAATATCCAAAATATGCTGGAAACAGTGTATAAGGAAATGCTCCAGGGAATTAATGTAGCCGCTTTAAGTTCCATATCATTTTTTAACTCAATTTCCTTGTGGAGAAGCTGGTTGAAACACAGGTGTATATCTAACCCTCCTCTCTTGTCACTTGGGAAGTCAACTCATTTTGGCAAGGGACCATAAAACCTTTCTGAAAAGTATCAATAGCTTTCAACAAAGGCTATAAACGGGTCCTGGTGTTGCTCCCGGCACTTTTCCTGGAGCTGCCATGCTGGGAAGATATCAACTGTGATCCTATTCTTCCTAAACATGCATTGTGACTCAAGCAATATTGATTCTGTGATGTTGCTGATCAGCCTCTGAGACATCATCTTAACCAGGACCTTTACTGCAATACATAATAGAGATATAGCCCTAGTATTTCCGCAAATATTCTTGTCGCTACTGTTTTTATAGATTGTAACGATATTGGTGTCTCGCCACTATTGTGGGAGGCTACCGACATATTAACACTATAGAGTGTAATTCTAATAGTATAAAACAAATGTATAGAGAATTACACTCTATAGTGTTAATATAAAACAAATGTTTTATACTATTAGAATTACACTCTATAGTGTTAATATGTCGGTAGCCTCCCACAATAGTGGCGAGACACCAATATCGTTACAATCTATAAAAACAGTAGCGACAAGAATATTTGCGGAAATACTAGGGCTATATCTCTACTATGTATTGCAGTATTTAATTACTTCTACTCAGCTAGGGTAAATTAATGATTTTCAGATAAACAAACTAATCTGAGATTTACCAAACAAAATCATCTTGTAACAGGTGGCTTGCAATGCCAGTCGCAGTAACCAGAGATAGGCCACGATCTGGAAGCTAATCATGGCTTGTTAGCCTGATCTCCCACAGGTGGCCTCACCCTATATAACAGCTTCATAAAGGCCACTCTTTGTGAAGCACTGGCATGTGACACATTGGGCTAAGTTTGTTGGTATCTGGTATTGTCTTTGGCAGTTGTCCTCTGTTGACTTTCTTTCCTGTTCTCTGAGGGACAGTCTTCTCTTTGTGTGGCTTCAGCTGTTGTTGTTTTTTCTAGCAAGAGTTCCCCAGTTTGTCTGTCTACCAGTTGTTTTGTCTATATACCCCATGCACCTCCTCTGTAGCAATGGTAGTTAGGATAGAGGTCCTTGATTAGTGTAGACAAAGCCATCCTCTTCTCTTCTTCTGAGTTTCTTTCTCTTCCCAGGAGTGTAGTGGGCAGAACAGTGTGCTCTAGTGCCCCAACTCTTTCAGTTCTATCCATTTTCCTGTAGTGATTTCACCTTTTGGTTGGCTTACTCCACCTCTCAACTCCCCTTCCTTGCACCACATCATCTGCACTTGGATCCACCTAGGTGGTCCCTCTCTCCTAGCGTATCCACCAGGGCGCAGTCTGTCAGGGTCCCTCACCCCTGAATACCCTGACAGCCTTGCTGCCCCATTACAGATCTATACAGATAACAAACAAGCCATTATATAACTCAATGCCACATGCATTAAAGTAATCCATGATGAAAAATTAAATGTAAAAATGTAACAAACTACTTTAAAGAAAAGCTGTTGATTAGCTGAACCAGGGCAATGGTAGCTCAGTGGTTAAAGTACTTGATTTGTAATTAGAAGCTTGCTAGTTCTAGCCCCACTGTTGCCACTGTGTCAGCTAAATGCAATAAATGTAAATGTAAACAGCCTCACCACAGCAGTTCTCCTGGGCTCTGCTTAATACCTGTAACATTAATGTTGTTTACTGTGGTTTAAAGAAATGTACAGATATTGCATAAAGTTTCAAGTGGGTTTAAAAGATTATCAAAAAATCTGTTTAAGTCCTATATGCCTTCTGGAGTGCAATAACAAAAGCATTTGGATTTCTGTTTCACTCACCGGTGACTAGGAAGCAGGGCTATCGCATGTTAATTCACTGAAGAAAAGTAGTACAGTTCCCGTATTTGAACAATGGCGCATATAATGTTACTGATTAGCTCTGGTGAAGGTTTTTCCACGCAGTCACACCATATATCCTTTTATGTTGAACAGTTTCTGGTAACAGTTCTCAGTTTCCTTTAGGTCAGATTTTCCCACATTATGTCTTTACAGCTTACTGAAAGTAGCACAAACAAATTGATTCCAGGTTGTAACTGCAGTGGGCTGAAAAGAAAGTCCCTACAAACAGAGCATGAATGCCGACACTAAGCGGAGAAAAAACAAACTTTAAATCCTCTACATACATAAACAGACGTTCTACTCGTAACCTAGGGCTAGACAGTCTCATCTCTCTAATATAACTGACAGGAACATCAACAGTACATGCCTTTTATTTATTATGATAGAAAATCAAACAAACCCCCAACAGCAATCAACCACCAAACGCCTCTCCACTGAAATATGTAGTGATTTTTTTCAATTATAAAATTGGAAACATTGTACTTACCATTAATAACTTACAGTCAAATAAGGACTGAATATTATCTCCATCACCAACCAATAACAACCATGTTATTATACGGTAATTTAATACAGTTCGGGAACTTAAATGTTCTATGTGCTTTCTTGACACTTTGTCCAGTGGATTTCTTTAAAACATATTCAGCTCTGATAGCAGCTGATCTGCTGCTATTAGGTATATTCCCAAAATCACCTCAAACAACTGCAGTTGAAAAAAAAGATGATTCTTTACTTAACAATTTACGATTAGTCTCAAGTCTCCCTTTTATAAATGGTATAAAACCATTCACACATTCCTCCATTCATCTTCCAAACCACATAATACATTTTAGGGTTGTGGCAGGATGAGAGAACCAACCTTGGACAGTCACCAGTCCATCACAGGGCACATACATGCACACACATACCACCATATTCACACCAGCTAATTTAGAGATGCCAAACAACCTCACATGCAAGGTATTAGAATGTGGGAGGAAACCAGAGTGCCCAGAGGAGTCATAATAATTAACACAGTGGGATGAATGTGTTAATCCCTAGAAATGAGGATGAGAGAATTTAAGGTGCAAGATACATGGACAAAGATTAAGTAAATAGTGTACAGTAATGTGAACTGTAGATGTCCTCCAGGGCTGGGAGCAGTTTCGCAGTAATGATCTGTGTGCTGGACACGACCTGCTGAAGAGCTTTCCTTGCAGCTGCTGTACAGCTAAGATACCATACAGAGATGCAGTATGTAAGGATGCCCTCTGTGATACAGCAGTAGGTCACCAGCAGCTGTTGGGGCAAAGAAGCTTTCTTCAATGTCCTCAGGAGAAACATTGCTGTGCTTTCTTGACCAGTGTAGTTGTGTTAGTGGACCATGTGAGATCTTCTGAGATGTGAATGCCCAGGAAACTGAAGCTGGGCACTCTTTCCATTCTGTCAACATTAATGGAGATTGGAGAATACTCATCATTCCAAGACTTCCTGAAGTGGGATGGTCAACTTCTCAGTCTTCGTGGTATTGAGTGACAGTTTGTTCACTCAATATCGCAAAGACCAAGGAGTTGATATTTGTTGTATATCAAATCACATCAGGTTCCATACCACACAAATGTAGCCTTTAGTCATATACAGTACTATTTAGAACTATTTGTTATTTGTTTGCTTGCTCGGTAAATGTGGACAGTCAGGACACTTAATCTACACTTTGTCCCTAATTGCACATTGAAGGGTACCTCAAAGGAAATTTCTCTTCATTTTCTCTTCATTTGTGCCTGCCACCAGGGTTAGTTCAGAAATAGTAATGGACTTGAGCAGTACTTAATTGTTTGCTGCAAATTAGAAGTCCTTTATTGATGTGTCATGATTACTCTCTCCCAGCTTCCACTGTCATGATTAATCCCTCCCAGCTTCCGTGTTCCATGTTTTCCCTGTCTTGTTATTTTAGTTCCATGCAATAATGTCGTTTGTTCTGGCCCTCGTTTGATTGCTCACACCTGTCCCTCATTTCTACCTTGTTAAGTTCATGTATTTAAACCCTGTCGTGTGCCCGGTGTCAAGGCTGTTCATTGTGTTTCTTTGAATCCATGCGTTTGATGAAGACTTTTGAAAGCCCGTGTATGCATATTTATGCAAATGGTTGTGTTTCTTTGTACTCCGTGCCTTTGTGTTTATCCTAGCCTTCATTATGGCCTGCTTCCCCTGTTTGCCTTTGTGTGTTTTGTTTGTTTAATTATGTATCCCCATGCTCTCAGTGTTGGCTTTATGAGCCTGGACTGTTACAACAACTCTGATTCTGAATTTGCCCATGATAAATCTCGTTCTTCTCCGCACATGCATCTGCCTCCTAACCGCTCATTGTTACAGAATGAACAGCCTCGACACCAAGCACACCACAGGGTTTAAATACGTGAACTTAACAAGGTAGAAACGAGGGGCAGAGAAAATGAAACTATGGTATAGAACTAAAATAACAGAAGACAGGGAAAACGTGGAATACGGAAGCTGGGAGGGACTAATGACAGCATGAGATAACAATGACTCTTAAGTATTGCAAAATGGTTTTGTACCCCTCTAAATACCATTGGAAAGGAAGGTCCTGTTCACGTTAAGATTGGTACTGTGATCATACAATGTAGGTCTATTACTAATAATTTGGATGAAGCGGAAATACAGTTTTGTTCTGGTTTGAACATTTAGATATGATTAAATACTAATTAAAATTTGACTTTTGCTTTATGGTGCTATTGCTGATAGAGGTGAGCTTTGTAATGTAATGTATGTTGTGTATAAACAAGACCATCAAAGTCCAATTTCCCTGTCAACGTCTGATATAGCTAATAAAAAGAAGGGATGTAATGAGATGTTGCTTTGGGTATCTCTGAACATTGTGTGTTTTATTCATTATAGGTCAATATAAGTACTATGGCAAATTAATAATGTGGTATAAGAGTTATTTTTCCCATAAGCCTGGCATTATAAATGCTACTCTTTCCCAACCAAATATTTGCTTTTTCTCTTATAATGTTCAAGACATAATAAGCAAACACCAAGCATAGGGTGTAATACAGTGCAGAGAATGCAAGTTAAATTTCTCTCAACCAGTACTTTTAGAGGACATTTAGAAGTATTTATAGTGATTTATATTTGTACTAAATCTTCACTCTTCAGTGTATTTTTAAATTGTGACAATAGGTTTATCTGGGCATAGCTTGTAATCCATTATGCTACAATTTTCCTGTTTCATTATACTACACACATGTTTTCAATATTAAATATTATTTGATTGTTTATTTAAACCCTGGCCCACATTCCTGTTACAAAAAAGACCTTAATTGTTGACTTCATGCTACAAGTTCATTATATTAAAAATAGAATATACACTTGAACACTCATCACAACTCAGGAATACAACTCAGGTATGTTTTTCTTTATCCTCATCGATTGTGTAGTATTACAGTAAAATCTTGTTCCTGAAGCATTGTCGGTGTATTAAGTGAAATATGAGAACAAAATCATGATAACACAGTTCTCTCCACTTTCCAGTGTTATTATCCTCCTAAGCATTTCCTTATATCAGATTCCACAGTCCTCAAAAGAGGAACATGTGACAATCAGTTTGTTATCAGCAACTCTGGCATAGGTCAGCAAATGAGAAATGAATGTGAGAAGGAGGGGAATATTTAAATAGCAGAGTTGAATCAGGTCAGGGCAATTGGGTTCTAACGGAACACAAAGAGTATAGAGGCAAGGGAAAGGAGCGTGGAAAAAAGGAACGGATATAACTCTCTCCAGTCCTCACAGACAACAAGAGTAAGTAATAGCTATAAAGTAATATATTCTGGTTTTACAATGCTTAATCTGTTGATTAATAACAAAAATATGTTATTCAATTTTCTCTTTTTTACAGATGAAGTTAGTCAAAATGTGATCTCTGTAATTTATTCTAATTAAAAATGCATTGCTTTATGATGAGTAGTAACTTAGATTTTATTCTATCAGAGGTTCTGCCTGTCATTTTGGTATGCATTCTCAAAGATTGCTTTGAAATACTTGGATACTGTAGTATGTATGAATTCTATGACAACTGTGATACAAATGCCTTGAAATACCTGGATATTGTAGTAAGTCTGTATTTATTATTATTATTAGTTGCATTTATATAGCGCCTTTCTCAAATTCAAAGTCGCGTTACAAATATCACTTTTTTTCTGTCAACTGTGATGCAAATGCATTGAACATTATACTTGACACAGTCAAGGTGACACCTATAGGCCACATATACTAGTGTTCATCTTTAGTTGTTTAGTGTGTGTGTGTGTGTGTGTGTGTGTGTGTGTGTGTGTGTGTGTGTGTGCATGCGTGCACATGCATGTGTGTCTGTTCTGTATACTCCAAGTAATACAATGCAAGGTAACACAGCTTTCACCCTGAAATAATCATTTCAGCTTTTATATGTGAGAGAGAGCTTTGTTGAGAGAGTCTTGTATATGACAATATGATGAGAAAAATGCAGATACTAGTAGGTCTATTTAGAATTTTACATTCATTACTGCTGCGAATACAAACATTACTGCTGCTGAAATCACATGCATTGCATATTTTATGATACAGTTTGTAACTTTAACCATGTAGCACATATAATGAGTAACTAATATATTGGGGAGGGGGGGGGGTTCAAGTGAATTTTGTGTGCAACCTCCATAAGTGAGAGAAGAGAGTCTCTTAGTGACACTGAAGATAGATAAAAATGACAGAGAAGAATGGGAAAGTTCGAAAGTATAAACACAGAGAAAACACGGCAGAGTTTCTGGCATGCTTTCTCCCAAATGTCAGTTATTCTGTAACTCCACACATTCTACAGGGCTGGAGGAGTTGTTTGTGAGACTTGGGGGGCCAATAAGCTCCCTGCCCCACGTACAGAATGAGAAGGAAACCAGTAGGGAGCAAAAGAAATGGGGTTAACCAAGAAGTAAACAGAGGCGAAGTGAGACCCAGTGGCACAGGTCACAGGTGAGAGCCACGTGACCCACAGACACATAGCAATACAACTCCAGGTCTAGCTGGCCTCCATAGGTAGAGATGTTCCACTGCTGCAGGCAGAAAAAAGATGGTTGGTAGTCATAGAAATCAGAATCTCTGAATTAGATGCCAAGGTCCAAAATGATGGCCAGGTAGTCACAGGCAGCTGGGTCTGGGTCTGGGCCATTATACCTGTACTAGAGAGAACATGGAAAGCCTGATGACAGAGAGTAGGAAGAAAGGGGCAGAGGGGGGGGATGGGCGTGGTTGAAGGGGGATGGGCTTGGATGAAAGTGGGAGTGGCTTTATTATGTAAACCCTTGAATCACACTACTTTTGTCATTGGAATCTTTGCATATTTTGCCTCTTAATACAGAGCAAGTAAGTAATATGTACAAAAAACAGAGTTTGCTGAGCTTGCTATTTTTAAGAGATGATAAAATCACAATTAATCTGTTGTATCATGCTCCAGCATATTGTCATCCTTACTGACACTGAAGTAAGCGCACCATTAAAAGTTTTAATCAGATTACGTGTAAATCGATGCTCTTAATTCATTGTTGTGATCAGAGTACAAAGCAGTTCAATTAAAATGTTAGGGTGTATTAATTCAGAGCTAAAATTTCTTGCATAACTTTTATTATGAGCTATTTGTCATTTACAGGTTAAAAATAACTATTAAGATATTCTGGACAAAATAGTATAATTTAATATAAATTTAGTATAAAAATAATAAAACATTGTTTGGCCAACTTTAATTTGTACATACATAATAAAAAACAAATGTTAAGTCTAAGAATCAGATTTTCAATCTAAGTCATATATATATATATATATATATATATATATATATATATATATATATATATATATATATATATATATATTCATATAATCATGTGTCATTCATATATATTTTCTTAGAACTGTTGTGTAACGGGTAACGGTTGGGTACGGAATGAGACGGAGGATCGGACTCAATTGTGGGAGTCTTATTAAAGACTGAAGAACATAAAACATGAGGCATAGCAAAATGAAACAGGGAAACGATAATTACTAGAGCCAGCGTAGTAAGAAAACTAAAGTCTAGGAAAACATAAAGCATAATAAACAGAAAGAAACAGAACAGGAACAACAGAGAACACGCAAATCATGGAATACCTCACACACACACACACACACACACACACACACACACACACACACACACAAATAAATAAATAAATTTTAAAAAATGTGAACCGACAAGGAACTTAAATATAACTTAAATATTTAAACTGACAAGGGCATAACAAGAAATAAGTGGGAACAGAGTCACTGACACAGAAACCTAAACAAGGGGCAGAGCAAACGAAGCCAAAAACCAAAACAAGGAGCATGTGGAGGCATCGCCGTGGTAACTGCAACGCCAGGCAGGGCGAATCCATGATGTGTTGTTGTGTGACATTGTATGAAATGGGCATTTCAGGCTGAAAGCTTTGTTAGCTTGTATTACCTGTATAACCTAGAACATTCGTAGGATACACACACACACACACACACACACACTCCACTTTTCCCGGTAACATGTACACACATAAATACAATGTATATGCATTATGACTTATGACAGTTACGTATGCAGTATGACACATTGCACAGAACTTGTTCTGCCACATTGTCCTGCGTCAGTTTGCCCAGGTCATGTACGGTAAAAACAGCCAAGTGGGGGAAACTGCCATTTCATTAGAAAGCATATTAGGACTTCTTAACTTTAATTGGAAACTTACATCTTAAGGGGAGAAAATGACTAACATCCACATATATCTGAAATTTTATACATAGGGATGAAAGCATAATATCAATCTGTGGTACATGCTCTACAAAAGCAAATGTTCCGGTGGGGGTAAACAGTTTTGTTAATTCTCAATAATTCTAAAAAATATCTGACCACTGGAAATTTGCATGTAGAAATAAGTATGTACTGAGCATTACACTCAGTAGTCCATGAATGAGGCAGGAATTCCCAGTGCATTGGAGAGAGATCTGGACAGACATCGAGGGCAGCACAGTGCCAATGCCTCAGTCTCTAAGTGGATCACAGACATAATAGCACAGACCTGGACAGTGGAGCAGACCTTGATAACAAAACCATGCTCTGTTTTGGATGAAACTGAAATGTATGAAAGGTGGCTAAAACTTCAAGGTTAAGATCATCAATCTGGCAAAGACTATGTGCAATCAGGTAGGGCACTATGACTGGACTTGATTGTTTCTCTCTCTCAGTTGTGGACAGGCCTGGGAAACACAGGAAGCCCATGACAGACACGAAACCACAGAGGAAAAAACAATCATGGAAATTGATCCTCATCACCATCCTCTGTGTACTAGTTATTCTGGGTATTCTGGCTGTAGCTGCATATTTCAGTGAGAACCATTCACTACTTTTTCACATTCAGAATGAACTTTATTTTGGCCGAACCTCTTTCAAAAATAAGATTGAATTTAATCTAAGGCCAACGTTAAGATGGATTTGTGAAATAGGGCCAACACCACCCATGTACAATCTTGAACAATCATTTATTTATTGTAATTCAAATTAATATTATCAAATTAATAATTATCAAATTAATATTTATATAAGCATGAGATGTAAATTCTTCAGTTAATTTGTTGTAATAAAATCTTTTTTTTACATAACATTGTCCTCTCATCTTTTTCTTTGTCATGATTTAGTCGAGCAGCTGATTAAAAGTAAATACTTCTTCTGCTACAAGTCATTGAAGTTCATTCCACTAGACC
Organism: Electrophorus electricus; assembly: GCF_041902795.1. Classification (NCBI taxonomy): domain Eukaryota; kingdom Metazoa; phylum Chordata; class Actinopteri; order Gymnotiformes; family Gymnotidae; genus Electrophorus; species Electrophorus electricus. Next base: position 3,706,442 of record NC_137513.1, read on the forward strand.
AAGCCTGCAATGGCAAACCAGATTGCACAGGTGGAGAGGATGAGTCTACATGTGTGTCTGAATTTGTAGCCAATTCCACTTTTCCTGGTAAGACGTTTTACAACATAAATCTGCACACATTAGCACAGGTACATGCAATTACATGAATACAATATGCGATAACAAACAACGGCACTAGCAAGTCATCACAAAAATCATCTAGATCATGTCTAATTTCACATCATGTCAACTTTTAGGATCCAAATATAGTTCTCAAAACAAATGATAAAGTATCATTAAGTGCCCTTGCCAAATCTGCATGAGGTTATTTCTGTTTAGTATTCTTTCCTTGTAAGAAAACATTATTTCTCCTACAATTTTTAAGATAGAACTGCCAAACGTTCCAGAAACCTTTGTCCCATACCTAAAGTTCTTGTGCTTTTTAGAACAAACAAGCACTTGCATCTCTTTTCCTGATGATGATCATCGTTTCTTTTATTCCTCCATACTCCTATAGAAACTCTTTCATTTAGATACTCCTTGAATGTTTAGGATACAACCTTCAAATTCCATGTTAATATTTAAATTATTAAACAAAATCTGCACTTCGATCTGAGCTATACTAATATTAAATTACTATTACTATTAAAAGTCATTGGAGCTGAGCAGACATCTGAGCAGGCCATTACATCATAGAAATAGCAAAGAGTTGTAATATAACTAGACTATAACATAGACAACTCGCTACTTTCCAGTCTTCTTCTAAAAGCCATCAGACCTCTACAACTTGTGCAGAATGCAGTAGCAGGTCTTCAATCTTCATAGGTTTACACATCACTCCACTGCTGTGCTCCCTTCATTGGCTTCCAGTAGCTGCCCACATCAGATTTAAAACCTTGATGCTTGCCTACAAAGCCAGAAATGGACCAGCCCCTTCATATATGATGTCAGTGATCAAAGCCCAATCCCTACCTTGAGTGCTTCGAACATCAAGCTCAGCTTGAAATACCATGATTCAAATCTCATGAAAGACAAACATCGAGATTATTCTTTGTCCTGGTTTCTCTGTCCTGGTTTCTGAACGAATTTCCTTTTGCTGTCCAGACAGCAGAGTCCCTTGCAGTCTTCAAATTCAGACTGAAGACCCATCTATTTGTGGAATATTTAAATGACCACTGATCCTGCTTCTATGTTGACTAACCAAAACTCTTGTACTTATTGTAGGGCATTATTTATTGCACTGATTGCTGTCTGAGATAAAGATTATGTATTTTGCACTTCTAGGCATCAGCATTGATCCCTGTATTTCAACAGCAGTCTCGTTCATTGGTATCTTGGACTCTAACCTACTGTACTGGCTAGGATTTATTCTATGAGTAAATGACAAAAAGCACTTTTGTAAGTCGTTCTGGATAAGCACGTCTGCCAAATGCCATAAACGTAAATGTATAACTTCTCAGCTGCTTTCTTCCATCCAACTAACCACTTTCCCAATGTGTCTCCACAGTACGGCTGGTCTCAAATCTCTCCATGCTTCAGATATACAGTGCTGATGAAAACAGGTGGAGAAGTGTGTGTGCAGAGGGCTGGACTCAACAACACACTCAGGTGGCCTGTCAGCAGCTAGGATACACAGCGTGAGCAGAAAGATCCTACAGCTCTAAAGCGGCAAAATAATTTTAAAAAGACATGCAAAACTATTATTATTAATGAAACATTTTGCAATGTCTTTCTGTCTTTCTTTCTCTTTAGTAATCCTTCTTACAGTACAGTCTTAGTGGATGACCTGTCACCAGAACTGAAGATGTTTTTCTATGGGGTGGAATCAGTCAGCACACACACAATTCAGTCCAATGTCACCAAAAAGTCAGTACTCATGCTTTGGTTAATTTTACCCCAACTTGAACATATACCTTTTTACCTTTTGCTACCATGTTGGGACATTTAAGTTTTGATTTTATTGTCTGTCACTTTTTTTCTGTATAAACATGTTATATTGACAAAGAGACAAGAAATGCACCAACAAACAATTAGTGGGAATCATAGTTAATGATACATGATGAATCAAGCCTTGTGGTGTACTTTTTTTGTCTGGTTTACTATTTACACTAAATATGTGAATAGTCCAGAGTCATATCTAGCACTTTACCTGATGTTCTTTTTTTGCAATTTAGTATCAGTTGTGTTAACTTTTACACAAAAAACAACTCCATGTAGAGATGATCTTTTGAATATGAGCCTCCAGGGAATGTCATGTGAGTCACAACATTCTTCCTCTCTTGCAGGAATACATGCAGTTCAGGTTCAGTTGTCACCTTAACCTGCTCAGGTAGGCTACTAAAATTGCTTTTAAAAATAATGGAAAAAATAGATTTTGACCATTTGTGGTGTACACTCTGATCCACCTTAATTTTTAAACCACTGACAGGTGAAGTGAATTCTATTTACTCTCTCATTACAATAGCATCTTTCAAGGGGTTGGATTATTTTATTATGCAGCAAGTGAAAAGTCAGTTGTGTTTCAAAATATAAAATACAACACTCACTGTGTGCAGTGACATCACATTTACGTGATAAGTATACAAATATACTGTACGCATATGATGATAGCATCTCCGATAACCTCTGCATGTAATCTATCAGTAATTTAACTAGCAAGCTTGCTTGTCTATTGGCTGTTTCTTAAACTGGCTGTGGATAATTCAGAGTAAAGACTCACTTGTTTTGTTTAGCCTAAAAAGTTTAGTGGGACTGTTATTTACTTTATTTTATTATATTTTATTTTCTACATTCTTTGGTTATTTCATTAAATGTATAACTGGACACAGACATGAATAGGAGTGGTTTAATGAAAAAGCAAAAGTAAATACAAACATAATGATAACAATGATGGTGACATCTAAACAAGGACCAACAATCAAGGGTTACAACTGAATGGATTTTATTGGGGGAAAATCAAAGCACAGGTGTCACGGCTAAGTGATGGGAGTACACGAAACACCTGTGTGGTTGTGAAGACAAAAGCAAAACACAACGCATGTGAAAGTGTGAGAACAAAAACAAACAATGGGCCGCATGGCTGAGCTCATCCATGTGGAAGGCGCTAGCAATTATATTACATCAAAATAACATGCTACATAAATAAGGGTTATTATTCTTCTTAGTATTGTTGTTATTAACAACTATAACAACATTGCCATTATTATTATTATTATTATTATTATTATTATTACTGATACTACTATGCTTGTAAATGTTATGAATAGTCTACTTTTTATGCAATTCATGTAAACACCTTTATTTGGTTTCATTTGTTGGTTCTTGATTATAGGACAAAGTGTGTTATGGGAGTTATAACGAGCAAAATCCTGATCTCTAATGGCAACAAAACCAAACTGTAAAGGCGAAAGGATAACATAATGTATGTTAAGGTAATTGAAAATCGGTTTATGTCTGGTGCCCGAATAAGGGTCTGAGGATTCGAGGGGTCTTTCTGACTGTAGACTGTGGTCCGGAGGCCCCGGGGAACCGGATCGTTGGGGGCCAGGATACACTCATCGAGAACTGGCCATGGCAGGTGAGCCTACAGTGGAGTGGCCAGCACCTGTGTGGAGGCTCCCTCGTGTCCCCAACCTGGGTCATCACTGCGGCCCACTGCTTCTCTGGGTGAGGGCATCAGCCTTTCTCTCATGCACACATCTGCCTTTGTATGCTATGTGGTTAATCTATCTTTTCATCAAGACCCTCAAAACACTCAAAATCCAAGAATTAAGACCCCACATACCCTGACGTGCTAACAAACAGTTAATAAACACTGTATAATAAGGAAAGTAGGGCATCTGCACATAGGATCCTTTAGCAAAACTGGTATTGCTAAGCATCTACAGTAAATACTTATATATACATGCTTAAGCATAAAACATGCATCTAGGTGGGATTATAGAATTTGTTACTGCAAATTTAAAGGGGCCAGCCATCAATGTACATTCTCATCCACTCATTTTAATGGTTCCTATCTATTAGTTCAACATAACAGTTATAAATGTCACCTTTGGACTCTTGGGGAGCAGGAACAGGGAGGTGAGCAGATGGTGGGTGTTGGCAGGCAGGACATACATGGGCTCTCTGGGAGGCTACTCTGTAGACAAGATCATCGTGAATGGAGACTACAATGCAGAAGTCAGTGACTATGACCTGGCCATGATGAGACTCAGTAAACCAGCCACTCTGGGAGGTAAGCTAGAAGTTACTGGTCTTGATTCACTTGCAAACACACACACACACACACACACACACACAGTAACTGGTGTCACTGGTTGACCACTTCGGCATCACATCCGTATTCCAGGTAAAGCAAGAGTGGAAAATGTATAGTTCCACAAGTTCTCATATTTCCCTGATCTATGATCTGTTGTCTATGATCTAGGATCTATGAACTATGGTCTATGATGTAAGAGCCACCATTTAGAATCTATTGCTTAAGCTCTATAATCTATAGTCTATGATTTAATATCTATATTCCATGGACTATGATCTATATAGTGTACTGTAATATTTAGAATCTAAGATTTATCATCTACAATCTATGATCTAGAGTCTATGCTCTATTGTGTGTGATCTGTGGACTTCACCATCTATAACAAACATAAATCATTTTTCTCACTGTTAATTCCCTTTAGTCTCGGTGAGACCAGTGTGCCTCACAAAGCATGATCTGGGACTCAGAGGAGGAGCGCCACTGGTAGTGACTGGCTGGGGTACTCTGCAGGTGGACGGTATTATAGCAGTATTTTAGTACCAGCTTCACTTTATTTACTGATGTTTTCCTTTTTTGAAAAAGTGAAAAATCACTGTTTTATTTGTTGTATTAGACAATTTCACTCTGTGTACTATGTGTTCTCATATTCATTTTCTTTGTGTGATGACTTTGAGTATTCATTCTAAACTTGATGGTATTTGTGCACCACCTATCCTCAGTGAGTCTCTCCTATGGTATTTCCCACGTTCCCCTCTCTCATCTATTTTTCTCTCTCATGCAGGCCAGCCAGCCTCAACTCTGCAGAGGGCCAATATTCCTCTCATTGACCAAGCTCAGTGTTCTGCAATATACGGTGCAAGCCTCACTCGCAGGATGCTTTGTGCTGGGTACCTTCAGGGTAAAGTGGATTCGTGCAAGGTATATAATTCAATTTTATTCCCATTATATATATTTTCTTTCCTTTCCATAGCAAATTATTGGGTTGGAACATTCAGTCTGATTATTTTTGGTATTTTAGATTGTGCAAAGTATTACCATTCTGTGGTGACATGTAGACTAAATCAGTCATTCCATTGACTCTCATCCTTATCATTGTTTCTTTCTTTCTCTCTCTCTCTCTATTTCTCAGGGGGATAGTGGTGGTCCTCTGGTGTACTTTAATGGTGAATGGATGTTGGTGGGCGTGGTGAGCTGGGGGGTGGGCTGTGCTAAAACAGGCTATCCTGGCGTTTACTCGAATGTTGAACAGATGCTCAACTGGGTGTACTCTGTCATGCAGGTATGCTTTAATGTCTCTATAGCAGTTTGGTTTCATATAATGATTATTCAAATTGATAATATACTGTATATACTATAATAATGTGGATGCAGACAAACTTTTCGTGGTCTATACACAAACAGTTTCTTTTAGTCCAGATTAGTCAACATTTTTAATGTCTTGTCTTTACTGAAACATTAGAAAACTGGAACTGGGTGAATATGTCTCTAATTATCAAAGGAACGATACATCTTGCTATGGCAATAATTAATATTTATACAAATTTGCTATCACATAACCAAAAAAAAAAAAGTTTTTCTTTTGTAAGTGACAAACTAAGTAACATGGTCATGTTTAATACCAAGTAAAACCTGAAAACCTTATCAAATCATTCTGTGCCACAACAGAAACCACAAAAAATAGACTAACTTTTCTTGTCCCCTTTTCTTTCCAGCAGAACTCTTGAGCCAAAGCTAGAGGATGCCATCTCACTCGGCGGAACACAGTGCAGTGTAATCTATTTCCCAAGATTGCTCTCAGTGTAAAATAAGGACAATTATTCTCTAAAGGTTTGTAGGAGCTGCTTGTATGCACTTGGCATTTAAGCATTTGTCCATATATCCTCTGTGTGTCAGTGTATCTTCTGAGGGATCTAACTGAAAGATTGCGGTTGTGGCCTAAAAGTGGCCTAATTTGTTAAACCCAAAGTATTGCAATATTTAAGTCTCTGGATAAACAGTTACCTTTTCTAATAGCCTTTGGACAGTAAGTGTACCAATTCCACAATTCTTATTTTTCTAATACAATGAAAGTATTTAAGATGAAATCTTTTGATGAGAAACAGGAGGAGCACAAACAAATTGCAGTGCAATGCATTGCATTTTTACAGTGATGTCATGACACTGTGTTGTGGTCCTCACATTCAGGTTTGTATGTGCACTAGTGAATTCAGGATTACTTAATGTGTATCAGTCTGTCCTTTTTTTTAAAGAATGCAGGTCTATGTTTTTACTGCATGAACGCAGGTACCATAAATTATGAATGAATAGACAAAAGAGCTTGGTCTGGATATAACAGTCTATTCATTCCTGAAGCATCTTTTATGCCATATTCTGTTTGTCATTGGTTTTTGTTTTTAATGATGTTAAATTAATATTTATCTTAAGTTTGTAATATATGTCTTAAGTTATCTATGTTGTTTTGCACATGTGGGGAAATTGATATGTCAATGTACTATAAATCATGAAAAAAGTTAAGTGTAACATTAATACACGTGAATAACGTTGCAAAAACGTTGATGCTATTGCTTTCAACAACATTAATCCATAATAAATTAGAGCTTCATCTTGAGACTGCAGTACAACTATATAGACGGCAGGGGGTGGTAGTGCTCTGATGTGGAATGTGTGGCGGGCTGAGCAGAGCTCACATTCTGGCGGCTTGGCAGTGAGAGAAGGAGCTGCTCAGGCAGTAAAATCCCATCAACTAGTCTCAGTTTGTTTTGCTGAAGAACTGATCACATCTGGCAAGGATTAGAAGAAAAGTAATACATTCTTACAATATGTTACACTTTCTCAAATAATTAACATATTATTGAGAGAGAGAGATTGCAAGAAAGAAAGACTGTCAGCAAACTGACAGATCTCCAGAAGGCTATAAAAGTCAAAGTGCATAGAGAAAAAATAAAATTGTCAGCCCAAATGTGAGACTCTGGAGTCTGCTAAGCAAAGGTTAAACACACTAGCATCCAGATTGCAGAGATACACAAATGAGAAAATGCCAATCCAAAGTATACTCTCAGAAACGGAGCAGTACTAGAAGGCCATGTGGGAGAATGAATCACAACACCATGGCTTAGTGGTTAAGAGATCTCAGTGCAGAGTACCACATTTTCCCAGAGCAGGAACTAGTCAGCATTATAATAGCAGATGTCCAATATTGGGTAGAAACATGGACCTAGGCAGCACCTGACTGACATGATCCATGCCTACTCTAAAAAAAAATCTAATAGCACTGTATGGGCCAACTAGCAAAACAAATGAACCAGCTGCTAACAAATTGTACTAAAGTAGCTAAAGTCAATACAACCTTAAGAGCCTTCATCTAGATCTCAGTGGAACACTGAAGGATAACACTAGGTCAATTCGGAGGCAATTGATCATTAAAGTGTGGTCTGTTTCAAGGACCTGCTCTGTCCCCACTGCTGTTCTGCATAATCCTCTTGGCCAGATAATCAATAAGAACGGGTACAGGTACAGGAGCAGAACTATCAGCAACCTCCTGCACATGGATGACATCAACTGTTTGCCAAGATTAAAAAGGGATCATTTTAATCCATTTTTACTTCTTCACCTGACTGGGATCTATACCAAGGACACAGGAATGTCATTCAGCCTGGAGATGAGTGGTTGACTAGGAAAAGGCAGGTCCTCAGAGTCAGTTGCACAGGAACTATAAAAGGCATGAGATCCACTGTCCATTGTGAGGCATGGAACATCTGTGAATATGTCCAAGCAGTGGCTCCCAAGGATGAGGTGATGGAGTACTTCCGACAGCTGGAGGATGTGGTCACTAAGCAGGTGAGGTGCCATGGCAGAAACAGCCCCTTCATATAATGTACCAGTAAATGATGTTAAAGCTGGCTGATAAGAGAAACCTACCAAGGCGGCCTGAAGGACAGCACAGAGGCACAAATCATGGTAGCACTAAGTACTAAGTTCAAGCACTAAGCACTAGTTTGATCAAAGCGGGGGCATATCACAGCTCTGAGATAATCCAGCACCTAGTAGCAGGATACAAGATGCTGGCAGGGAAAGCATACACTGAGCGACAACCAAGCGTCAGGGTTCATATATATAGGAACATATGCAAGGCATTTAATCTGGACACACGCAAGTCCAAATGGGAGGAACCAAAGAGAGCTGTAAAGAACAAGGTTAAGATCCTGTGGGACCTCTAGATCCAAAAAGAAAAATAAGTCATGGCAAGCCAACCAGACATTGTGATAAGATTCAGTAAACAGCAATGGTAATAGATGTGGCAATCCCATATGATGGAAACACCCAAAAGAAGGAATATGGGAAGTTGAAAAAATAACAAGGAACTGAAAGAAGAAATAAAGAGCATTTGGAAGGTTAATAAGGTGATATGGGTACATAGGGCTGTGACCTTTAAACTGGAGGAGTAGTACAACTGATCCCAAAAATGACATCAGTCTCAATCTAGAAGAGCACAATCGTAGGAACAGCAAAAATATTGAGCTGCACCCTCATACCCCAGGCCTCTGGTAGAAAGCCAAAGTGTGAAAAATATATAAGCACCGACTGGAAGGCTGAGACAGGAATTTAAAGGTGTATTAGTCAAGCTTCAAGAAACACCACTTCTTGAAGTTACATTGGTGAACATAACACTGGAGTGGATTCACTCACAATTGGCTCCTAGTGTCCTGTCTCCATGGTAATCCTTTCTGTGTCCTTGTTTACTTCCCGGTTAATTTGTTTTCAAGGAGACTTATTAGCAGTGGCACTCAGCCAAAGTAGGTATCAAACTCCATTGGGGGGTGTCCACTGAAAACATTACTTTATTTGCCCCTAAATGATAAAGATTTACCTACTCAATTAGTCATGCAAAGTCTGTCAGTCAAACAATTTACATACATGTCCAGGAGGAATGTCGCTAGTTGTGTCCAACTTCAGCCCCTTTGATTTGCCTGGAAGATTAAACTTGTGATTAAATACATTTTTAAAGACACAATTTACCTAACTGACATTTTGATGAAGTAGCAAGAGAAGCAGGCTGAGGACAAAATGTAACAAAACAAGATACAGGAATTTGACAAGGAGATGACTGAGAAGTCACAGAGCCTTTTGGTTTTGTAAGAAAACCACTTTAAAAAGCACCAACTGGCTGCATCTGTGCGCTTAAATAAGGGAGGTAAAACAATGTACAGGTGAATGCAATGATCAATAAGCGGGTTATTGGAAAATGGAAGTAAATGAGTGATGTGATTGGTAGGTGATTGATGGGATGAAAGTGTCTGAGTGGGTGGGTGATGAAGATTGGCTATGTGTGAGTGTTTGGCTGGGTGTGGCTTGAAGTGTGACAAATATAATTTGAGTGCTTCAGGTATGATCATTTATTGTTGATTTCATACACCGTTTGTTATATATCAGATATCATCAGTCCTGCACAGCACAAAGGCAGTCATGCAGTACAGTACTATTAACAACTATTTGTATGCTTGTTGGGTAAACAAGGTCAGTCAGGATCAGGTGCACTTTAGCATCATGGGACACTTAATCTTCATTTTGTCCCTACCTGCTCATTGAAGGGGAAGAAAAGAACCTGAACCCCACGGAAATGTTCTGTGTGAACCATTCTTTGTGTCTGCCTAATGGTTCTTATTCAAAAACAGTACTGGACTCGTGCGGTACTTCATTGTTGCAAATTAGAATTGCATTATGCAAGAGAGTTACAGAAAAGTTAGAAAGGAACTCCCTGTTTAGGTTGGTAGTCTTATAATACAATGCACGCATGTTACTAATATTTTGGAGGAAGCTGAGAATAAGCATGTATTGGTTCAAATCGTCAAGTTCTGATTAATTCCGTCTTCAACTGCGCTGTGTCTCAAAATTCACGAGGTACTGCGGAAGGCACTAGGACCTTGGAGAGGTGCTGCTGCCGTACAACAACCCTGAAACCAGAAACAGAATTTGAGCATGAAAGATTTAATGTCTCGGCTATCTGTGACACCTTTCCTGATCGCTCTGAATTGTTTTTGCTAAAATCTCAATCGCTTTGTGTAGCGCTGTGTGTGAGGCAGAGGATCTCTGTGTAACTCCAACAAAAAAGTGTAGAAAATGCATAGTTTGGACATCTGTTACAATTGTCCGAAATGAAATTACATTGACATGCTAGTGAAAATACCATTAAGCTGGCAGTGGAACCCTGATGACTGATGAACATATGGTACTGTAACGTTACAGCAAACTAATAAGAGATGTTTCTTTTCGTTTTTTTAAAGAAATTCTCCTGGGGGGGGGGGGGTTAGCCCCTGATTCATTTATTTATATATATATATATATATATATATATATATATATATATATATATATATATATATATATATATATATATATATATTAATGTATATAATATACAGGTTTAATACTAAATGAATACTGTATACTATATGGTTCAATAGTAATACTAACTTGGCCTCAATGATTGCCTTTCTACTTTATGGTGCTATTCTTGGCTGAGGTGAAGCTTCAAAGTCCAGTTTCCATGTAAGAAAGCTGTCAAAGTACAAAATAGCTCTAATAAAACAAATTGTACTGAGATGCTGCTTTGGGTGTCTCTGGACATTGCATGTTTTTAATTATAGGTGAGCATACCTATGTGGGCAAATTATTAGTGAGATATAAAGGTTCTTTGTCCCATATGCCATGAGATATAAATACTTGTGTACTTGAAACAACCAAATGCTTGTTTTGGAGACAAAAGAGGTAAACATCAAATGTAGAGCATAAAATAGTGGAATGGAAAACTAAAACTTGCATTGCTGCAAAACAAAAACAGAACCTCTAGTAGTCCAAACAGCCTCTGTAATAAAATTTTAAATTCTGCAACTCTGCCTACAACTTTTGATCTTTTCTAAAACCTGGCCCTCATTTCCTACACAGAATATAATAGTTGGCTTCACACAGCAAGTTGATTGTTAAAAATCAAATGTGCACTTGCACACTCATCCCATACATGCCCCCATCATAGAAAACTTACATTTCCATTTACCCTCACTGACTGCACACTAATTAATGCAAAATCACATTTCTGAAGCATTGTTATATATGTTAATTACATTTCAGAACAAAATAATTCACTCCATTTCCCATTTTCCTCCTATCATTTCCTGATTTCAAATTCCACAGTCCTCATAAAAGAACACGTGACCAATCAGTATGGAGTCAGCAACTCTGGCATATGTCAGCAAATGAGAAATGAATGTGAGAGGGAGGGGAATATTTAAACAGCTGAGTTGAATCAGGTCAGGGCAACTGGGTTCTAACAGAACACAAATGCATAGAGCCAAGGGAAAGGAGTGTGGAAAAGAGGAAAGGATATAACTCTCGCCAGACTTCAGATGACAAGGATATCCTTAACAAAAGTAAGTAATAAATTCTGATTCTACAGTACTTAATCTACTGCTTAATTACAAAAAAAAAAAAGACTTTTCTAAGTCATTCCATTTCCTCACTTGGTTAGAGTTTTTTTTCGGTGAGGTTAAAATATCTCTGAAATTTATTCTAATTAAATACATTCAAGTGATAAATTTAACTGAAATGTTATTGTCCTATATCAAATTTTCTGCCATAGCTCATTGTATGAGATTTGATAAGCTTTATCAAAGATTGGACATTTGAGTTGGTAAATATCAAAAATGTGTCCTTGAGGAAAAGTAGGGTTGGACAGCAGAGTTCTAAGCACTGTAACGGTCTGAAATTTTACCTCATGGTTGGAAGTTTGGGAGTTAAAGATGCACTCCTCTTTGTCTCTCTTGATCATTCATTGCTTGTGTGAGCATTCTGATTTCATGCTACAGAACTGGTGGTGGAAGATGCCTAACGGTGCAGATATCAGATTAAGTATTTAAAGTTCAGTTTCGGCCCAGTAGTGAGTAAGAGCTATATTATCATTACAACCCCAACAAAACATATATGTACAGTACATCAGTCTTGTTAAACTAATTCTACATCAGTATTAAATGACAATATGATGAGAGAACGCATAGCATGACACTGTAGAGCAGTTCTTAGTGAACTTGTAATTTAACACAGATAATTGTTAAACAGAAAAGCTATTCCAGGTAGATCTATTTGGAATGCCCACAAGAGCAATCATTTCTGCTGATTTCACAAGATTTGTTGTTGCTGAAGTCGCAAGCATTGTTACCGCTGGGTGCTTGATTTCTCCCTTCCTCAATACTGGACAAATTTGAGAGGCAAATTAAAGTAGTTATTCAAAGGTCTTGCCACAGCTGTCCCAAATCCATCAACTTTCCCATGCTGTTTTGTAGCTGCTTGCATGTTTTCTATTCAGTTTTTTAACCTTAAATATTTAGGACTACTGAAAACATTTAATGACAAATCTAAATATAATAACAACATAAATGCAGAAACTGATTAACTCTCTGCTAGCACCAGTATATCACATGTATGAGGAGTTTTTATTCCAGACTGAAGTAATCCAGGCAGGTATATAGAGACAGGACAGAATCAGGAAGAAACTAATCGTCTTATTACAAAATACCTAATATTATAAAACTATACCTCAAATTCTCAAAGAATGAGACAAATTATATATTGGGTAGACTGGAGGCATATAAAGCTAATTAGCATGTTGGAAGTTCTGAAAGCTGACAGCCCATGCAGAGGTCAGAACAGGTAGAGGCTGCATCATGTCCTTACATTCAGACAGTTATGATCTCAAATGTATCAAAACATCATACATTTTTGTTCCAAAAACACCATTTCCTTCCATGGGTCAGAAACATATTTAGGATCTGATCCTCGCTCAAACCATCCATTTGTTATTCCAGCAAACAGGAAAGGTCAATTTTGTGAGGTTGCCATCCAAAATAAAATCTGCAAGGTTTTGAGATTTTGAAAAGAGCAGCCAAAGAGTTAGTTCATGATTAGGCAATAGTGCTGACTTACTTCAGCAGGGCTTCCTGAAACACCCCTCTCTGCTATACCTTGCTTTGGGATGCACCTTGGCCTCTGAGTCACTTCTGCAGATTGAGGAAATGGTGAGGAGATGAATGTACATGTGGTGTTTAGTTTCTGCCCACTACTCTTTTTACTGAGCTTGCTCACATTAAGTGGCCATACTGTGGATCTTGAAAGAAGCCAGTCCTCTTGCTATGCACGATTCCAAATGCTAATACAGTTAACTTTGTTTTTGAAAACCTTCAGCTATTAACAATACAGTACATTATACTTCTGGGGAATAAAATGTAAACAAGAACTGCAGTGCACTCACTTGAGCAGATGTTCCACATTCACTTTTTTATACTGCTTCAGCTCCCAGTGGCAGGTAATGAAGGTTGCAGCCATTCTTTACTTGGTTGAAGATGTATGAGGCTCTGAAACAGAACAAAAACCTGGCCATGAGGACTGGACTGAGAGCCTCTACTTTTGTATATTTTGTATAAGCTGTATATTCTTGATTTACTAACATACTACATCTATAGAATAAAGTGGTTAATATCATCAAAATGTTTATACAGCACCTTAGACTCTATTCAGCCACAGAACTGCACTAACACTTTCAAAATAGTGTTGTTTTAACACAATGTAGTGCTATCATTTGAATTTATTAATGGAACCCCACCCCCACACACACCTATTTTTTGTTCATTATGCTCAACATTAAGCAAATGTGAATCACTGTGTTTCATAAACTAAATAATTTAAATGACAACTTAAAGAACACAAAGTAACCTCTCATGGGTTTTCTTGGTCCAGTGAAGAGCTTGCATGGGGAAGAACCAAGGCATTATCAGTGGGATACTTTGAGACTGATGTTTTCTTGCCCATGTGTTGCATATCATGGTGAACAGCAGTGATCTACTGTACTATGATACTAACAAGACTGAACATGCTAACAGTGCCGGAATGTGACAGTCCCATTTCCCTTACGCTAAGTTTCAGTGTCACTCAGTATTTACTTGACCAATGGCTGGAGATTTAAAAAAAAAAAAAAAGAAGAGAATTCTGCTACCTGATCCTACTTCCTTGCTCCATCATGATGAGCATGTTGGAGGTTCACTTTCTGATTTCTTATAGGTCACCTTTACCACTAAAGATTTATTGATTGGAGATTTTTGTTTGTTCTGACAAACAATTAAAAGTTTATTAAGTTGCATGTGTGAATTTGTTTTTAGGATCTGAACACGATACATTTGGCTGCAATGGATGACAACTCAAATAACAGATCACACAAAAAATAGCAAGCAATTAAATAAAGTAAATCTGGGTCTTGGAGTTTCTATTTTAAGGTCAGGAATGGCAAGAAGGGCAATTCTTCAAACATGATTCATTCTGAGTCAGTATCATATGGAGCATTGTCAGCTTTTGGCAACAGAAACTGACAGATATGACTACACCCAGAGGGGGGGGGGGAGTGAGGTGGGAGGAGGAGACACCCAGGTGAAAGAGGAAGAGAGGTGTCCTGTTGCGTTAGTGAACATATCAGAGTGGGGGCTGGGCCTCTCAGAAAATAAACATGAGGGAGTTGTAAGAAAGCAGGTTTCTAGAGTCCTATGCAAGTCACTGCAGTAATTCCCAGCGGAAAATACAAAACCAAGCCAAAGCAAGTGAACAGGAAGAACAGGACAGCAAAGTTGACGGGCACTGAGTAAAAGGTGTGTAGAGAGGTTGAGAGTCATAGCTGAGAGGCCTGCTCAAAACCTACAGGCTCCTATTCACAGGCGGTGCTACAAGCCAGCGCAGCAGTACAGCCATGAGGGTGAGTCTGCATTCTCTCTGAGAGTTGAAAAAGGGGATAGATTCAATTCACAGAGTACATCCACGTTTGTCAATTGTGTTATATTTTAGATTTTTAATTTAGACTTTATAGATTTGAAAATTTGCATTGCGTTGGTGGACTAGCACATTTTCATGCTTGGACATGAAATAACCATACAGTGAGATTTAAATTGTGCTTATTGTTTTTGTTAGCCATTAGTGAATTTGTATCTCTTTCTGAAAGAAAATGTAAACTGAAAATGAACTGAAATTTGAAAGGGCACAATTACAGGTTTTTAGAGGTATATTTAAGAGCTACAGCAACATAAAACTAAATAAAAATAAATAACCACATAAATCATGTCAGTAAACAAAAAGAACAGGATGGTAAAAGACTATGCCATAGAAGAAGACAGAAAGAACAAAAGGAAAATTAATATTAGCAAAGAAATTATTTCCATTACTTTTGTCTTTTAACCTGGTTTAGAATAATTTACTCAACATCTGCATACTTGACTTTTGTGTTGTCTTCTTGAACTAAACAACTATGAAACTTGAACTATTATAATATACCAAATTATAAGGATTTCATAAAGTCAATCACCAGCTTCAAGGTCAAAATTACTATGGAAAGCTACCACTTAGACTACTATTTAACATATTGAACAATGTGTTTCTACATGTAATATACAATATAAACTCAGTTTATTACACCTACACAATTTATTCATTATAGTTGCCCTCTAAATCAGACTACTTAAGCATTCTAATTTCAATAACACTTTGGGTTGTCATTTATAGATAATTTATAAGCCCTCAACAGAGCATCTGTAAAATTGTCATGAATGAATCAGAGGTGAGTTTGGATACAATCTCAGTAAAGCTTACTCAGTTCGAGGAACAGTGGAAAAGTTCAAGGGTCAGAAACCAGTGATCAGACCTCAAATCAACCCAACAAACCTTAACATCAACCCAAATCATAACCATAATCTCAACCCAAAACCGTAAACCTAACCCTCACCCTGGACCTAATCTTGGCCCCAACCCTAAATCCAGTTTAAAAATCCAGTTACAAAATGTTAACAGTATGTCTGTAACAGTTTGTTGAGTATGCCCAGATGGTATGTATTATACCTGTTACATGTTCAGTGACTTTTCAGGTTGACATCTACAGACATGAATTTAGATACTATGAAGTAAAAAAAATAACTGAATTTATCAGATTATAAACACATTTTATTTACACAGTTAATTAAGTCTCTTGATTTAATCCACTGAATATATTCAGATGCTTCACTACTGCGACATCATTGATATGTTGGACCACACTAATTTCCAATTCCAAAGGAATTTCTTTCTTCTAGTCCAAGTCATGTCTGAGACATTAACACCTGAAAAGCTACTGTCATGTAGTTTTGCAAGAGACCTGTACCTCAATGAAAACCTTAAACTCAAACTCACCTGGCCAGTTCTAAGTACCTGCTTCAGTTCCAAGAAGATAGAAGTTTTCAATTCAAAGAATCTTCTTGTTTTGTGATGCACATATTATGGCCATGCCTATGAAGCATCTGGCATAGCAAATAGTGCCTGTAGAATTATGTGGCACTTTGGAAGACCTTGTTTTCAAGGCGTTTCTTTTCCTGAGGCATTACCTTTTTATTTGAAGTATTTGTTTTAACTATAGGCTGAAATTCCAGGTGTCAGTATCACATGGACAAACAGATCTGAGGCCATGGAATAGCCACTCTTGTTTAGAGAAGTGGAGTGTGCTTCACATAGTTAGTCATTTTTTTTCTAAATAAATAGATTTCCTCAGAGGTAGGATCTGATGAAGGATGTTTTCAGCTCCCATCTATTCCAAAGTGTCAGTGTCACATCACCGTGTATCAGATCACATCACAGTGGAACTCTTAATAAAACCAAATAAAGTATGTATAGTCCATTTCACAATAATTAAAACAATTGGCAGCTGTGTTTAAATAATATATTTCCATTATTAAAGAACATTTCAACAATCTTCCTAACTGAAAACAAAACAAAAAAATAAACACAAACCCAAAACACAGTAATCCAATTAACTGACCCTAGCCCTAATCTCATTTTCATTCAAAGAACTATTCTCTCATAAAAGTTTAATAGTTCATTAAATTCATTAAATTGTATGATCATAAACAATATGATCTTTGAGTCTTTATATAAACCCTTTACTCACATTATTTTGTAGTTGGAATCTTTGCACATTTTGCCTTTTAATGCTCAACAAGTAAATAATAATAAGAAACAAATTCTACTGAGCCTGTATTTTGAGAGATTTTTATCATTTAAATGTACTTCACTGCATATATTACAAAAATGTTTTCTTTTAAAAAGCCTAACAAATTCTCAGCCTAAAACACATTAATATTTTCTTATTACTGGTGGTGTGAGGTTGTATTTAATGGTTATGTCAGTTTGTATTACGCAGAGTATAAAACATTCAAATGGTAGACACGCATGTACAAACACACACACACCCATACATACTTAAGACCTCTAAACCTAACACAGAACCTGTTCTGCCACATTCTTTAGCCAGTTGCCCTGTGTCAGTTTGGCCACGTGGAGGGAAATATTGTACTATGACAAAAGTATTCCAATAATTTCTTATAAAAATCTTGTTTATACAGAAATTTTCACAATAGAGGTCTGCTGCTTACCTGAAAACAACTAAACAACAAATATCTGAAATTCTATATGTAGAGTTGACGGCATAATATCATTCTGTGGTGGATGTGCTGTTCTGGTGCGGGTAAACGGTATTGTTAATTCTACAAACTCTCTGGCCATTGCAAATATGTATATGGAAATGTATGTCCTGAGTAGTCCATGAATGAGGTAGGAATTCCCGGTGCACTGGAGAGAGACCTGGACAGACAACGAGGGCAGCACAGTGCCTCTAAGTGGATCACAGACACACTGACACAGGCCTGCATACAGGCACAGATTTGATAACAAATCTTCATGGTCAAAGGTCTGGACACTGACTATTTTTGAGAGAAAGCTTCATAACATCCTCATACAGGAACAGACCTGCACTTCTTAGACAGCAAATTGTTAACAAATTCTAGATAGTTTATACTTTGGTATAAACAACTTAAATTCTGAAGATATCTTTAGTGGTGCTACCAAGGTAAGTATCCTGAAGATAAATAGAATAACATTTAGATTGGGCTAGATAATTCTAAAATGTAAAGGTGACAAGCACATATTTGAAGTCATATTTGTTAAACCACAGCATATTAAGATAGGGAAAGGTCTGCTCATCAGAAGTTGCCCAGTCAAACTCCAGTTAGTATGTAAGTGGATAAATGTGGAGGTAGTTATGACTCATTATATATAAGCCTCTAGTTAAATAAGTTCCACATTTGGCCAATTAGCAAAGAGAATTGGTGTAATGAATAAACTTGGTTCCGCTTTGCCCAGTATGAAAACATTTTTGCAACTCAAAATTCACAAATGATTTGCTATAAGCAATTTAACAAGCATATTTATTACCTGTAACATAAGAAGGATTAATAATGTTTTACATTATGGCAACAATGTCTCAGATAAGACAGCCAAGTGATGTAGGAGAAAGAGGAAAAAACAAGAATAAAACAATGTTTTATAGTCCCTTAAATGTGAGGGACCATTTGCACACTGGTCAAACGCACATAAACCAGAGATGCAAGGAACTTCATGTCTTCCATTTACTGATAGATTGGTTTTAACTAAGGGTTATAAACCCCAAAGTGGACTAATATTATGTGCAGCAGATTAGTTTGCAAGATAGCAAGTGTCTATAAACCAAGAAAGTTTCTGCAGACAAAGAAGACCAATCAAATGCTGTGCTTTATTCAGAGATTCCCAGGGGTCTCAGGTATCATAGCAGACTGCTGACACTATCGTAAATAATGCTGCATGGCCAATAGCACATCAACTAGGCCGGCCAGTTTAAAATCCCCTGAAATCATGGCAAAATATCTGAACATGCTGGGTTGATGTTTTGGGACAGACATGTATAAAATGAAAGATCATAGAGCTTAATGGTGCTTTAAACACCTACATTAGCTGACCACTCTCCTGAAACATCAAGAATAAAGGGGTGCGAGGTGGGGGTGAGGGGTGTCTGAGATGAAATTCAGGTTCCACCCTTAACAAAAGCACTCTGATTAGTGCTGGCAGGAAAAACCTGCAAGCAAAACTTAACGGCCATGCAGTCTATGGAAACTACAAACTAGAACAACAAGCTATTTAACCAGAGAGCCCTGGCATATCATATTACACCCTTATAATCAAAAGAAAAAATAGGATAGTGGCTGTATGAAAATCAAATGAGTCAGTAGTGGGTCATATGTCTTATATTCATCAGTTGCCTCTTTTATTTTATTTATATATTTTATTTGCCTCTTTTATAAACAGCATTGAACTCTCTTTGTGTACACAAAAGCACATCCAGTAGTTATGGCTTGTTTTTCTTTTTTTCTTTTTGTTCCATGCCATAAGTAGACTTACAGGAATATGCTGAGGTTTCTGGGAAATGGAAACTTTTTATTACAAATTGTTATTTTGTGCACATTCTTTAGAGACTCATCATTGATTGAAACCTATGCTGACCATCATTGTCAAGTCACAATTGTCATATGACAATGACATATATACAATAATTTGATGCATTTAAATATTAATTAATTATTTATTAGCTGTTATTCCTTGTTAATGGTAATTAGGCTCTGATAAAAAAAATTATTCAGCTACATTCTTCTCATATACAGACTAATATCGAGCTTGCTGAAGAGAGTACAACACCCCTAAATCCAGCAAAACGAGGTAAAGTGTCATTTGTCAAGTTTGTCATGAAAGCTTTTTGTTATTGGGTATGATGGAAATTATTTTCTCTCAATGGGGAAGTTTGCTGAGTGTGAGTGCCATTGCTCCCAGGTTGTTGATGTGTTTTCACACTATGTGCCATTTTACCAAACAGGCATACATTTGGGTGCAATGAGGCAAATGAGTCTGTTGAGTGCTTTATCAGTGAATTTGTGCGTCACTCATATTGACATGTAGTAGTGCATGTGCTCCATTGTTTTACTTCCTGGTTGAATATATGCCATTGTACAGGCTGCAACTTCCCTTATGCAAACTGTACCACTGGTTGACTGGAACAGTGTACAGACCATCATGTGGAAATGAACTCATGAATTGGTATAGAGTTCACAAAAAGGTTTTAGGTTAATAAATGTATGCCAACCATAGTCTGGTTTGGACAAAACTGTCAGTGTGTAAGGTGGCTAAAGCTTGTATCATCTATTTGGCAAAGACTATGTGCAATCAGGTAGGGCACTATGACTGGACTTGATTGTTTCTCTCTCTCAGTTGTGGACAGGCCTGGGAAACACAGGAAGCCCATGACAGACACGAAACCACAGAGGAAAAAACAATCATGGAAATTGATCCTCATCACCATCCTCTGTGTACTAGTTATTCTGGGTATTCTGGCTGTAGCTGCATATTTCAGTGAGAACCATTCACTACTTTTTCACATTCAGAATGAACTTGATCTTGGCTGAACCTCTTTCAACAATAAGATTAAATTTAAGCTAAGGCAAGCATTAAGATGGATTTGTGAAATAGGCCCAATGTCACCCATGTTTGATCTTGATCAGTCATTTATTTAATTGGTAAAAGCATGAGATGCCTCAGGTTGTTAGCATTAATAAAATCGTTTTTTACATAACATTGTTCTCTCCTTTTTTTTAGTCAAGCAGCTGGTTGAAAGTAAATACTTCTTCTGCTCCAAGTCATTAAAATTCATTCCAATAGCTGATGCTTGCAATGGCAAACCGGATTGCACAGATGGAGAGGATGAGTCTAATTGTGTGTCTAAATTTGTAACCAATTCCACATTTCCTGGTAAGCAATGTTACGATATACATATGCACATTGTAGCACATGCATACAATGTGCAATAACAAAAAATATCACTGGCATTACATCATAACAAAAATCATCTGCGTGTCTAGTTTCTAAATATAATTCCCCTTCCAAGGTGCATATGTTTTGACACATTTCAAGCTAAAACCACCAAACCTACTGTGGACGTTTTCAGTGGTGGCAGAAATGACATATCCATTCTTCACACCTTCACTGATCTGGAATGCCTTCTTTAACTCTTTTTGACTTTTCATTTAAAAGTCTTCTGTTCTTTTTTTTTTACATTACATCTTACTCTTAGATACAAGAGACATCAAAATTCATTTACTGTATAATCATTTCTTTTCCTTTGCTCCTCTTTTGGTCTTTCTTTACTCATCTGTTCTTCTGTCCAAACTTACTTATTTGGCTATTCCTTGAATTTTCAAATTATAGTCATGTGATTTATTATTAAAATTTCAGAGGCACTTTTGATGACACTTTTAAAGCACGTAGAAACCCTTTCATTTGGGTACTGCTTGATATTTTAGGTTTCAGTTGTCAAAGAACATTAATATTTTAAAATATTATTATTATACAAAATATCTATCTGTACATCATACTGATAAAATTACTATACTCAACAACTTGGGGTGGACCAGACATCATAGGAATAACCAAAAGCTGTATCTGCTCTCTTCCGTCCAAGTGAATGTTTCCAATTGTGTCTCCACAGTACGGCTGGTCTCAAATCTCTCCATGCTTCAGATATACAGTGCTGATGAAAACAGGTGGAGAAGTGTGTGTGCAGAGGGCTGGACTCAACAACACACTCAGGTGGCCTGTCAGCAGCTAGGATACACAGCGTGAGCAGAAAGATCCTACAACTCTGCAGGTCCAAAATATTCAGGAAGACGTGCAAAACTATTATTATTAATGAAACATTTTGCAATGTCTTTTTGTCTTTCTTTCTCTTTAGTAATCCTTCTTACAGTACAGTCTTAGTGAATGACCTGCCACCAGAACTGAAGATGTTTTTCTATGAGGTGGAACCAGTCAGCACGCACACAATTCAGTCCAATGTCACCAAAAAGTCAGTACTCATACTTTGGTTAATTTTACCCCAACTTGAACATATACCTTTTTACCTTTTGCTACCATGTTGGGATATTTAAGTTGAGATTAAACTATTGTCTTAGTCACTTTTGTCTGTATAAACATGTTATATTCACAAAGAGACAAAGAAATGCACCAACAAATGATTTATGGGAATCATAGTTGTTACATGATGAATCATATCTAGTGGTACTTCTTTACACTAAAGATCCTTATGTGAAGGAGTCATATCTAGCACTTTACCTGATGTTCATTTTTTGTGGTTTGCTACTAGAGCAGTTAACCTTTACACAAATAAACAACTCAGTGTAGAGATGATCTTTTGAAAATGAGCCTCCCACATCTTTGTCTCCTGTAGGAATACATGCAGTTCAGGTTCAGTCATCACTTTGACCTGCTCAGGTAGGTTACTCAATTGCTTTTAAAAGTTTTATCAGACCCAGTTTACACCTGATCATTTCAAGCAAGTTGTATCTGTATTGTGTCATAAGATATTAAACATATGCCTTTATATTTGAAGTTAAATTCATTTTCAGTTAGTCAAACTGAAATCCGTTTCTAATCCTACATAGCGTGTAAAATACAAATTTGCACATACCACAAGGCTCATACGTCCCGTGTTCCTCTAAACCTGTTACTCTATAGGTTTTTAATTTATTTCATTGTTGGGTTGAATCTTAGACATAAGATTCAAAACAATTCTAACAATTCAAAACATTTTCTAAAACAATTCCTAGCATATTTTTGACTATCAAACAGATGCATGTGTAGGTATAATATGTGGAGGATGCATGCAGAAATACTTAAGTTCTCCTCATCAGACAAAAATGTGTGAAAACTCCACACATGGGCCAAAGCTCAAGTGCAGTTATCTAATGTTTTCTTAAACTAAATAAAACAAAGACCATGAAATGTTCAGAATGAGCAAAGTCTCTGATGGCAGCCTTCACCAGCACTGTCACAGGCTTCCATGGACCAGAAAGGGTCAAAGGAAAGGAATGGAGGTACCTGTGGGACTTGAATAGAAAAGGAGAGGAGGGGTATGTACAAGTGATGATTACTTCATAGGTGGGTGACTGGAAGTGAGGGAGAGAAGCGAGTGTGCATGTGTGCGCGCTGCTGTGTGTAGCCCAGGGTGTGACAAAATGTTGAAAAAATAAATTTTCTACTGTTTTTTTTTTTTTTTTTCTGTTTATCACCTGTACTAATATATGAAGATTTACTGCCAGAACAACACTGAAATACATTCTAAACTGCTTGAGTATGATGATAGCATACTTGATAACGTCATGTAATCTATCAGTAATTTATCTTGCTAGCTTGCTTTTCTATTGGTTGTTTCTTAATCTTGCTGTTAAATGCATCTTGCTTTGGTAGGTACAGTTTAAGGTTGTTTTTCTCACTGTGATTTCTAAACAGTCAGACGGCGCAGAAGATAATGTTTTTGTGGTGACTGGCACTATAGGGAGACTCTTACCTGCACAATGTGCATTTAAATTTCATGAATATTCATTATTTAATAAATGTACTTTATGTTTTGTTTGTAAATTACTTGGAGAATTTAGACTCAAAATTAAATGTGCAATGTAAAAGATTATTATTGTTAATAATAATAGGATTATTATCATTGTCTTCATAATAATAATAATAATAATAAAATCATTATCTTCATAATAATAATAATAATAATAATAATAATAATATTAGTAGTAGTAATATTATGAAGACAATGATAATAATGAAGACAATGATAATAATCCTATTATTATTATTATTATTGTTATTATGAAGATGATAATGAAGACAATGATAATAATCTTATTATTATTATTAGTAGTAGTAGTAGTAGTAGTAGTAGTAGTAGTACTAGTCCTACTACTAGAATACTTTTATATATGATTCATGTAAACACTATTAGAATACTTTTATATACGATTCATGTAAACACCTTGGTTTAGTCTAGTTTCCTAAATGAATTGCATGACGGAGGATAGAAAGAACAAAAACCTGACCTCTGCTGGCAAAAAAACAAACCCGCAAAAATGAATGGAAATGGCACTTCAAGACCGTTTTTGTCTTGTACCTGAGTAAGGGTCTAATAATTCAATGTCTTTTTGTCTGTAGACTGTGGCCCAGAGGCACCAGCGAGCCGGATTGTTGGGGGACAGGATGCGGCAATCGAGAACTGGCCATGGCAGGTGAGCCTACAGTGGAGTGGCCAGCACCTGTGTGGAGGCTCCCTCGTGTCCCCAACCTGGGTCATCACTGCGGCCCACTGCTTCTCTGGGTGAGGGCATCAGCCTTTCTCTCATGCACACATCTGCCTTGGTGTGATAGCTCTTAGTGTTGAAACTATTACTGTTTACTGCTAGAATAGCAGTAACACATACATTTTGCACAACTGGGTCCCACAGAATATTACAAATACAAGAATTTAGCTGCCATATACTCTGAAGTGCCAATTTACAAATAGTTAATAAATACTGCATATTAAGAAAAGTAGGATATCGGCACACGAGATCATTTAGCAAAACTTCTATTGATAAGGTTTCAGTTTTATGACCTTCATCACAACACTTAAGTAATTTTATGTTGGAATGACCAATTATACCCGTCATTATTATCCACAACTGTGGAGAGACCCAGCTGGAAATTCATCAATGATGAGTCAGGAGAATAGACTAGGAGAATAGATCTGAATGGTATTTACTTGCATACTTTGACGATCCTCACATCCGATTTCTCACATCAGGCAGTGAGTCTAACATCAGCACTAACTACACAATGTAGAGTTCACATTTAAGTGAACATAAAAAGGTTCTGCCACAAACACATTGGATCATGGAACAGGATAAATGCTCACCACTGTAATGCTATTGGCCCGAGTGCCGCAGGGTGTGGTTACAAAACAGTACACATATGGATCCCCCTGCATGCAACAGGCCGTACCACGTGATTTGTGGGGGGAGGAGCATTCCGTGACAACCACCTGAACACAAAAAAACTCACCACCTGGCCTAAACATAAAATGTACAAGCATCTATGTGTAATAGGGAAATTTTCGCAGAAAATGTAAAGGGGCCAGGCTTCGATCTACACTATACTCTCTCACTTATAAATATGTAAATAAATAAATACATTTGTGAAAATTATATAGGCTACTGCGTTTCTGAGTTGTACATTTTGTGAGAATTATCCTAAAATAATTAAGTTCATAAGAATGAAAGCTTAGCCATAAAAGTTTGCAAAAGAATATTGTGTTCTCAATCTTCATGTCTTCATATTATGTTACCTATCATTTTAATGGATCCTATTTATTAGTTCAACATAATCATGTAAATGCCATAGACCATCACAGTAATGCACATTTGGCCTCTTGGGCAGTAGGAACAGGGAGGTGAGCAGATGGTGGGTGTTGGCAGGCAGGACATACATGGGCTCTCTGGGAGGCTACTCTGTGAACAAGATCATTGTGAATGGAGACTACAATGCAGACGTCAGTGACTATGACCTGGCCATGATGAGACTCAGTAAACCAGTCACAATGGGAGGTACGCTAGAAGTTACTTGTATTCACATGCATACACACACACACACAAAGACACCAAATAGTCATGAGTTTTACAATGCTAGAAAATTGCTTGGCTAATTTTTTGAAAAGGTTATACCCCAGTCTAAAACCATATATTAAACTTAAGCTTTATTTCACAGCAAGCTTAAATACCTTGTTAAAGCATTGAAAAAGAGTGACCTGTTCAAATCTACTCTCAAATCCAAATCCAAACTTTTTGTAATTGCTGGTGGTTGACAGAACTATTAGTGTCACTGGTTGGCCCCTCTGGTATCGATGACTCAAATACCCCTGATCTATAGTCTACTATCTATAGTTAATGATCTAGGATCTATGGTTTATAGTCTATTATATATGGTGTATGATATGATATATGATTTAGGATGTATGATCTTTGGTCTGGGATCTATGAGCTGTAAGCTATGATTTATAGTCTATGACTTAAGCTCTAAGATCTACAGTTTCTGATCTTTGGTCTATGATCTAGGATCTTTTTTCTGCAATCTATCTGTGGACTTCACCATCTGTAGCAAATATAAATAATTTCTCTGACTGTGGTGTAATTCCCTTTAGTCTCGGTGAGACCAGTGTGCCTCACAACTTATGATCTGGGACTCAGAGGAGGAGCCCCACTGGTAGTGACTGGCTGGGGTACTCTGCAGGAGAACGGTATTGTAACAGTATTTTTCACTTCATTTCACTTTCATTTTTTGAAAAAGTTAAAAATCACTGTTTTATTTGTCCTAGGCAATTTCACTCTATGTACTATTTGTTGTCATATTCATTTTCTTTGTGTGATGACTTTGAGTATTCATTCTAAACTTGATGGTATTTGTGCACCACCTATCCTCAGTGAGTCTCTCCTGTGGTATTTCCCACATTCACCTCTCTCATCTATTTGTCTCTCTCATGCAGGGCAGCCAGCCTCAACTCTGCAGAAGGCCAAAATCCCTCTCATTGACGAAGCTCAGTGTTCTGCAATATACGGTGCAAGCCTCACTTCCAGGATGCTTTGTGCTGGGTACCTCCAGGGTAAAGTGGATGCATGCCAGGTATATAATTCAATTCAATTTGATTGCCATACATTGTCATAGAATTGCAAGTTATTGGGTTGGAACATTCAGTCTGATATTCTGGATATTTTAGATTGTGCAAATGATTACCATTCTGTGTTGTTATGTACTCTAATGTCCTTCCATTGACTCTCACCCCTTTTCCTTATTTCTCTCTCTCCATTTTCATTTTGTTTCTTTATTTCTCAGGGGGATAGTGGTGGTCCTCTGGTGTACTTTAATAGTGAATGGATGTTGGTGGGTGTGGTGAGCTGGGGGGTGGGCTGTGCTAAAACAGGCTATCCTGGCGTTTACTCGAATGTCGGACAGATGCTCAACTGGGTGTACTCTGTCATGCAGGTATGCTTTAATATGTTTCTATCGCAGTTCTGCCTATCGGCCTGCCAGTTAGCCATAACGTTAAAATCACTGACAGGTGAAGTGAATAAACATTGACTATGACATTACAATCGCACTTGTCAAGGGGTGGGATATATTAGGCAGCAGGTGAACAGTTTTTGAAGTTGCATATGGGACACATATGGGGCTGCATAGCTTCAGACTGGTCAGAGTACCCACGCTGACTCCTGTACACCACCCAAAGCACTTACAATGGGCAAATGAGCATCAGAACTGGACCCTGGATCAATGGGAGAAGGTGGCCTGGTCTGATGAATCGTATTCTTTTTTTACATCATGTGGATGGCAGGGTGTGTGTATCACCTACCAGCGGAAGAGGTGGCACCAGGTTGTACTTTGGGAAGATGGCAAGCTGAGGCAGTGAGATCCTCTGGGAAATATTCTGCTGGGAAACCTTGGATCCTGGCATTATGTGGATGTTATTTTGACATGTACAACCTACCTAAACATTGATGCAGATCAAGTACACCCCTTTATGGAAACAGTATTTCCTAATGTCAGTGGCCTCTTTCAGCAAGATAATGTATCCTGCCACATTGTAAAAATTGTTTGAGGAACATGACCAAGGGTTCAAGCTGTTGACTTGGCCTTCAAATTCCCAAGATCTAAATCCAATCAAGCATCTGTGGGATGTACTAGATAAAAATTAATCCATGGAGGCCCACCTCACAACTTAAAGGAGTTAAAGGGTCTGGTGCTAACAGGACACCTTCAGAGGTCATGTGGAGTCCATGCCTCAATGGGTCATACCTGTTTTGGCTGCATGATGGGGTCCTACACAATATTAGACAGATGGCTTTAATGTTTTGGCTAACTGATGTATGTTGTAACAATGTGGAGAGAGAAAATTATTGTCTGTAAACAATCTTACTTGAATTCTTAAATATAGTCCAGAAAAAGTTGCAATAGATACATTAGATACATTTTAATGTCTTGGGTCTGTCTTTGTGTTAAAACTTTAGGAAACTGTAACTGGGTGGATATGTCTCTTGCTTAATTATCAAAGAAAGATATATCTTGTTATTGTAAAAATGACTATTATTCATACAAATTTGCTCTCCCATTACCAACAAATGTTTTAAGTTTGCTTTTAAAAGTGACAAAATAAGTAACATGATGATGTTACCAGGTTGAACCTAAAGACTTTAACTTTGGCATCCAATCGTTCAGTTCTAGGACAATAACTATGAAAATAAACTAACTGTTCCTGTTCCGTTTTCTTCCAGCAAAACTCTTGAGCCAAAGCAAGAGGATGCCATCTCACTCAGTGGAAAACGCATACATATCAGTGCAGTGCAATCTATGCAATCTATTTCCTAAGATTGCTCTCAGTGCATAATAAGGACAATAATCCTAAAGGTTTGTGGTAGTTGCATGTATGCACTTGGGATTTAAGAATGTGTCCAAGTACCTTTTATGTGTCAATGTAATGTCTCAGGGATCTAACTTAGTAGATTGCAGTAGTGGCCTAATTTGTTAAACCCAAAGTAGTGCAATACTTAAGTCTTTGTGCCATGCTATTCTCTGTAGCAACAGTTTGCCATAGCCTTTGGGCAGCCAAGTAAACATGCTGATACTTCTACAGATATTTATTACATGAAATCATTTGACTGCAAACAGGAGGCCACTAAAACAACTTGCAGTGATGTAGACACATTTTATAAAGATCTCATGACATTGTGGTCTTCACATTTATGTTTACTGGGGTTTTTTTTATATATATATGCACTAGTGCATTTTGGGTGTGTATCAGCTTTTTTTTCTTTAGTATACAATAACAGACAAGATTAAACAAGATTGTTTTTATTATGCAAACCTTTATTTCTTTTGTAGTTTATTGTTTTTATTGATTTTACAGTAACTAACTGGTGCATAGTCATGGGGGTTAGAGAGCATGAAGGTCAGTTACAGAGAAAGCTCTTAAGAAGGAGCGCGGGTTGCACACTAACTTTCTAGTAAAGCACTTTCAAGGGCTCAAAGACAAGAAAGACAGGACTTGTGGTTAAGCCATTGTGCCAGTGTTTCCCACACAGACATTCTTGCTCAGAGGCTCTAGTAGAGGGTGGACCCTTTTTCGGACTCAACAGATGACCTGTGCCATAAGGGAAAAGCTGTAGTATCATGCATACAATTTTGTTCCAGCACTGAAAAGCTATTATTAAAGTGTAAAATGAATACATGTGAATAACATGTTGTTAAAATTTTAAAACCGTGTCATCTACTACCTTTATTTGATGCTACTGTGTATGATAATTGGTTTAAGCCATAATAAATTCATCCTGGAACTGCTGTACAACTACTGGGCTTCATATTGGGACTGCAGTACAACTATATAGACGGCAGGGGGTGGTAGTGCTCTCTGATGTGGAATGTGTGGCGGGCTGAGCAGAGCTCACATTCTGGCGGCTTGGCAGTGTGAGAAGGAGCTGCTCAGCCAGTAAAATCCCATCAACTAGTCTCAGTTTGTTTTGCTGAAGAACTGATCACATCTGGCGAGGATATTAGAAGAAAAGAATAATACATTCTTGCACTAATACGTTACACATTAAAAAATGCAAGTTAGATTTTGTGTCGTACTAGGTCTAAGTATTACAACATAATGTTGTCTCATAATGTATTCCAAGGCTCTTGTTTTCCAGAGAGTTTGGGCCACTTGAAAGACCACATTTCTTCTATGACAAAAACACAATAAAATCATTATCATGCTTAGTTCCAAGACAGGCTGATCCAAATGAAAAGCATTTGGATAGATTTAAAATATGTCAACCCCATATGCCTATGAGCCAGTGAGACAGTCAGTCTGTTGACTACAGAATTGCTTCTGTGATGCAGAACTGAGACACATGTGACAGCAGTGCTGCACATTGAAGTACTGCAGCTATGCAGGCTGCCTCTAGCGCAGTCGCTGACCAGACATAAACAGTTGAGCCCAGAGTACCTAGCCACACAAGGTGCAAATAGGACATAGGACATAATCAGTGGAGCTCAGAAAGAGCAAACTATGCAAACAGCTACACCATAATGTATATCAAGGACACTGGACATTGTTCTGAGAAAATTATGTGGTTTAAGCACAATAATAAAATAACTGTTTAAAAAAGTACTTTCAGTTAAGGACATAAATGCTGGAATACATCAGCATGGATTTCAGACATGCAGGCACTCAAATATCTTTTAACACTATTGCTTTTTTGGAAGAAAAAAAAAACTTTTTAGAATTTGCTTATTATGGAATTTTATCCTGTTACCTGATGTTATGCTAAGCCTATAATTGCTAAAACATGCTTAATTGATTCACTTTAGAAATTGTATCATGTAATATGATGTTATATTAAGCATATTAATGCCTAGGCATACTTAAACAATAAAATAAATAACAAGAGCAACAACAACAAAAGGGTTTAGTAGTGAAGATACATGGCAATCTCTACTATAGTCTCGGGGTTTTTTTTTCCAAAACAATATGCATTAATTTTTCATCCATATTCACGCCATACGATTTTGAGTTGATTTTGTAGTTTCTAATTGGGTATGGCAATTGAGATGGTACCAAAAGTATCATGATTCTGATGTTTTTGCAATAGGTGAACTTAGAATGAACTAGAGTTCCCCTGCCCACACAGAGAGCAAATTAGGTAAAATGAAAAGAAAAGGAGAGACAGAGAGAGACGGATAAGACGAGAGAGGGGAAGAGAGAGAGACAGAGACAGACAAAAAGACTGATAAGTATCGTCTTTCTTCCTTCAGAGTTTCCACATAGTTTTGAAGCCATCAACAGCAGGGATGGTTAATGCCAACTAAGTCAATATAAAGGTTTTATATAAGACATTGCACATGACTGCATTGGACAAACAGAACGGCACCAAATCACTTGCAGGTTGTGCTGAAACAGTACAGCACAAACATGTTTCGTAGTGTTTGCAATCTATGAATTAACATTCTGCAGTTATTGCTGTCATCTTATAAGACATGAGGTAAAGCATATATCTATAGTCTTCTGTCCACATGCTTCAGTTTGACAAAAAAGAGAACGAAACCCATTCACCGTCAAAACTGAGCACATGATAAATCATTACGATGGACTGAGGCTTGAAAACTGCTCTGTCTGCAGCATCTCAAACAACTGAGACCACCAGAGCCCCTGAACTGAATTCTGATAGGCATTCAAGTGTAATGGAAGACAGTTATATATGTGCACTTTAGAGAGATGGCTGGACAGCATAATGTGATACTGTGAGACTATTAAAAGGAGTTCTGCTCTGCATCTCAATGTAAGATTCATCCTAGTTATTCCATGACATTCAGAATGTCTGCAATACATCCTAAAGTTACATATACCCTATAGTTACATTCTGTGCAGTGCAATCTATATTTACATGAGTAAAGTGCCCCAAATTATCAACATAAATCTCAGGGTACATCTTGAGAAACAAAAAGTACAGCATTACTCTCATGGGATGCCACCCCCCCCCCCCCCGCCCCCCAAGTCACGTGGTATGGCACGGAGCGTGCAAGGGGGTTCACCCTATTTGTAACTACGCCCTCCGTAAATGCATGCACCTGCATAGGGTTACCGTTGTGTCTATTTAAACCTCTGCTGGTGTATGCACTATGTTGGTCATTGTTTGCTGAAGTCTGTTTAAACGTTTGTATATCCATTGTTCAATGTTATGTAACCTGTGTATAGTTAAATCTATCGTTATGTCTGTCGCTAATGTCATGTGTGAGTGCTACCGTTATTGTTCGTGTTTTACGTTAATAAATGTTTTACTCGAGGGAGTCTGTGCGTCCTGCTCCATGCCTATCAGCACTCAGGCCAGCAGCAATGTGACAATTACCCTGTAAAGTAATACACTGAAGGGTAGTACCCTGGGGCATTAGCCTGTAAGGTAGTACCCTGGAGCACGAGCCTGTAAGGTAGAACCTTGTAATGTAGTACCTGGGGTATTAGCCTGTAAGGTAGAACCTTGTAAGAAAGTACCATGGGGCCCTAGCTTGTCAGGATGAACAATGTATCCTTAGGCATGAGGCCTTCCCAGTACACACTAATGCCTAGGGTTTATAAGGGGTGGAGCTTATAAAAGTTAAATTAGAATGTTAATAAAATCTTCTTAATTAGAATCAGACTAGATAAGAGCAATAAGCATCAATTTAAAACCATCAATAACTATTTTTATTTTAAAGTTAACAGTTATTTCATTTAAAAGTAAATGTACCTATACAATTAATCTTGTTTAAATATACTTTTTAAAAATAGACTTTAACTAATTTAATTACAGTGCTCCAGGTGTGCTCATTTATTATTAATTTTATACTACATTTGCATACTTCATACTACATTTATATTGTTTGCAATTTTTATTTTTTCATTACTGGTGACTGTGAGAGCAATGTTTACTTGTGTGCCCTCCAGTTCGAACATTTAGAACCACCGACACATCTTGGGTGGCTCAGTTTGTTGTTTGGCACTGAGTATTTTGAAGAGGTTTCAAAAAGTTGCTTTGATTTGGAATCACAGGACAAATAACTGTTCACAAAATGCTACAACCAAAAATCTGATCAGCTCTTGTAGGTTGTTTTGATGAATGAATTAACTAATTAATTGCGGGAGGAAGTAAATTCAGGGAACTTGGAGCTGCTTCACTCACTGGTCCATTTCTAAGCTTTTAATTTTCTAATGTTCTAGTGTTCTAATTTTATAATATTTTTAATGTTCTATGCCTATTAAAGCAGCAGCAGGTACCAGGTTTACACTGTACTAGGGGCTCTAACCCAATTCTCTCACGTCAGCATCCATGTACTGGGTGTTTTAATGTGTTTCCTTCTCCAGCACATCTAATACAACTGATCAGCTTTTTCTTCATTTGAAATGGATTTTTTTAGAGGGGGAAAAGCTCTAAAATGTCCATTACAGAAGTACACTAAGATCATGATTGGGAAACAGTACATTAGGCTAATTTTAGGATGTGACACTGTAAATAACAAATCCTGTAAGACTGAGCCATGTTCTGAGCCTGGACATATGGAGAAGGCTGAATGAAGACTCAGCTTGGCATGAGCATTAAACAGTACATGTAGACAATTATTCACATGCTCCTTTTTTCAATGTATTGATTAATATGTTAAAAGCAGCATCAGAAAGGATCATTCTCATTTTTTGCAGGGAGATGTTTTTTCTTTGTATGCTAAACAGTTATCTTTATAAGAAGCTTTTTTTTCATAGCAGTTAAAAGCTCCTCAGAAGCAAAGAGGAGTTAGAAGCGTTTGCAGGCACCTGTGTTTTATCTAAGCGGGATGTCAGACTGTACTGTCCTAGACATTCATGTACTGAAACAGTTTCTCCTCCTTTACCATACCTATTTTAAACTGATCAGCTAATATCAGTCATGAATAGTGTGAACTTGACACAGCAGGGAAAAGCTCTAACTGTGGAGTGGATGGCTTTTGTTTCACCCCTCTGGTCTAAAAACAAACAAGCAAAAAACAAAAAAACAAGAAAATAAATGCTGGGCTGGATCTCCCTTAAATGTTCTCTCTATGAATAAAGCAATATTAATCATTTGTAGAACCTTATTACATAATACTGGACAGATCACATGGTATGTACTCGTGTTGCTCTTCTCTGCTTGAGCCACATATGCAGACCAGGATGTCTGGATGATACCTGGGCCACATACTTTAAAACGGTTTAAATTTGTGGTATAAATTCTATTCCAGAGGCACCTTTGACTTTATGTGAATTTATCTCACAGAAACCTTTTTTCTATTACTTCCAGAGAAGTTTGACTTTATTTTGCCTCTGAAGAAGCAGGCATAGGAACTTTTGGAATGCAGTGTTGGTGTTTTCTCAAAATTTGTCTTAAACATCACTTATTTCTTGTGCTGTTTAATTTAGTAGTGTGGCAGTTTGCTGATAATGGCAGTGCATATAATTTGTGTGTCACAAACAGAGCAGAGTACATTACATGCATGAGTAGCATTCTGAAGGTAAAACAGCAAATTGCAGGTCTCGGTGGGACTTTTTAAAAATATATTTTAAAATAAACACTGGTAAAAGGTGTATAATCCAGCCCAACTATTATTTTTGCTAAATGCCAAGCACTATTTAAAATATATTTGAATATTTTCACATTTCATTTGTTATTTGCAATAAGACAATAAAATAAAACCAGTCCATTGATATAGCTTTTTCTGTATGCACTCAGTATGTATGTGTGTGTGTGTGTGTGTGTTTGTGTGTGTGTGTATATATATATATATATATATATATATATACACATTTGTTCACATGCACACTCTTTTCATGCCTTTGGTGATGCTTTGGTTTCTGCTTTGGAACCAGAAAGGCCATTTTCTGTGTTGTCATTCCCTGAAGAACTCACGAGGCACTCTTTACTGCAAGGAAGAAAGAAATAAGGAGACATTAATGTAAGTGACTAGAAAAGGTAACAGTGTCTCTCACCATTTGATTGCTGATTTCCTGTATGATTGAAACATTAATTTGTAGCATTTTTACACCTTACACAAGCCGACTGAAAAAAAAAATAATTCAAGGAGCGTTTATGAAATTCTAACATAATCATATATACAAATTTTAAAAAAATAGATCCTTTAATTCTCTGCATGATTTTATAACCCCCATGCTCCCTTTGAAACAAATAGCAAATGAGTGATGTCCCAAATTTGGCTCACACTACAGCTTGGCCATATACTGTCCTGGAATAATTTTGTCTAAAACTGGGTTCCAGAACAGAGCTCCAATTAAATCAAAATTAAACTGCAACTCCGAGATAATTGGAGCCAAATCTCAGTGTTTATTAAGATTGATTCTAAATATGATTTGGGCCAGATCACAGCCACAACTCAGCCTTCGTCAAGGTATGTTCTCAGTATAATCTTGCAACTTTGACATGAAATATCAAACCCTACCAACCATAAGTCAAGGCAAAAATATCACATTATTACATCTGTAAAGTTCATTACTTGTCTTTACATTTTTATGTTCAAAATCAAAGTATACTTTAAATCTGTTTGTAATTTATTTTGGAACAGTGACAATTACTTTTTTGTTGTTGCTATTTGATAACCTGATGAAAGTATTCTTTTATACAACCATTTACAAAGTCAATCAAGGTGGCTCTAATTAGTATAATTTTGAAATTAACAGACATGATGGGCTAAATAAAATTTTGGTTTACCTATCGGGTGATGCTGTTACTTGCCAAAACTGGTAGTATCAACGGTAACTAGACTTTATCTTAACTGAAGTTAATCAGAATCACCTGAATACATCTATTCCTATATCAGCTTAACTCCAAAACAGATTACTCTCAAAAGGTAACCATGCCCTATTTTATTGTAATTTTATTTATTTGAACTAATTTACAAAGTTAACTATTAGCAATTGCTAACGGTAGCTACAAACATTAGCTGGTATCTAACTACAACTGTAGAACAAACTCTTAAACAGTTAGGATACATTAGCAAGCTAGCTGTTTAATATGCAAACAATAACAAGCTTACTTTAACTCATTAAGAAGCTTGGGTAGGTAAGAGGTTTCATAGAGCTAACTAGATTGCCACTTAATAACTCTGCTCCTGGACCTGAATGGAGCTTTACAGATTTGCGGATTTATAAAATATAAATAATTAGCTTTTTTTGGGAGGATGCAGGCTGTATGGTGTGCAACAGCACTTATCTCTTTTGATACCTGAAAATGTAACCCTGGTGTTTTTAAAACTTCTTCTTGCTGTTAGGATACAAAATGATCATTAGCGTGAAACCGGAAGTTGAAAGCAGCCCTCCTCTGCATGCTTTCTGCATTTACCATCAGTCTCTAAAGAAAATAAACAATCACTTGACGAATTCACTTACTGTAACCTGTGACAACATATAACTTAGCATATATTCTTAACATATATTCTTATCTTTAGGATAAGAATAACCTAGCTATCTGGAGCTAATTCTGTTCTTCCTCTCTCTAATTGATGTGCCATGCAGTGCAGGAAACGAGATAAATAATTTGACTGGATAAAAAGAATTCTGTGACCAAGTTGTTTCAGGTTAAACAGTCTAACTTGATGACTTGTAAACTAAATAAACAACAATTACAATAACAACAACAACAACAAAAAAGTATCACTTCAAAATACCTGATAAAGTATTGTTTAATTAATTATAGAGATAGCGTCCTGTTGTATTATTTGTGAGATACCTCCCGATTTTAAATAAGAAATAGCACCCAACAGTAATTGTTTACTTGTCAGTTTTTTGCTACTGAAATAACAGTGGATGTCCATTTCTAAAGTCCATTTCCTTTCCTTTTATAAAATAGGCTTTTATAAAATAGATTTTGCTGTGATTTGTTTTCATTTCAAAAATATTCACTTGCTTTGTGACTTGATCACATTCTGAGTTTGCCTCTGTTTTTATCTAGCCGACATGTAGCATTAATAATCTTTAATAATAACCATTAATAATCCATTACAAAATGAACATTAGGAAATACATTGCTTCTGGTGGTACAGTGGAAAAAAAAAACTAGTGAGTCACCTGATTCTGTGGCACTACACAACAAGTCACCAAACACGTCACAGCCGCCACCAAACTATACATCCTCAGCCCTCCCGCCCCTGCGTCTCTGGTCCCTCCAAAACGGCCCAAGATCTTGCAGTGGACAAACCTAATTAGATTAGTTTGCAGCATTTTCCTTGCTTTAACTTTAAAACCCAGCAATGCTCATCTGTAACACTGTGGTACAACACACGGGAATCTGCTTGAACATGCAGAATTGTGGCACAAAAATGATATAATAAAGATTACTACTACATGGCTTAATAAAGGCTGAGATGTATCTGATTTTTGGCCTAAATTATACCTGAGTTATGGTTAATCTGAGTTTAAGTTGTGGTTTGATGAAATCAT
Source organism: Electrophorus electricus (assembly GCF_041902795.1). NCBI lineage: Eukaryota > Metazoa > Chordata > Actinopteri > Gymnotiformes > Gymnotidae > Electrophorus > Electrophorus electricus. Next base: position 3,743,479 of record NC_137513.1, read on the forward strand.
TTCCATCATTCCACTGTTGTATGTAGGCTGGTAGGAAGAAGTGTGGCCTAGCACTGGGCCTTCACTTCATTTGCTGTCTGGGAAGTTAAGCAGACAACTAATGAAAATTCATTTAAACATTTCCATTAAGTAATTTTGTGATCTTGAGCAGTTTCCACAAGTCTGTAACCCATGATGATAATGTCACGATATTGACCACTTTCAGGCTTTTTGTCTGACTTTTTTGTAATACAAAACAGATGAGATAAAAAGTAAATAGAAACAAACAATACAAATAAATATGTAAATAGATAAAAGGCAAAATGCAGTCCATTATTAGTCTTCGTTGGGTAAAGACCTGTTCCCCAGTGAATGTACCTCTCACGTGAAAGATCAAACATTCAAAGCTGCTTTGAGATACAAATGCAGAGTTGAAGAACAGAAGTGATGGTGTATTTTTGTTGCTTGGTTGGTCCAATGTCAATATCAACTAAATATAGATATTTGACTACTTTTGGTTTAACATTTAAATGCCACTCAAAAATGATGTATGGCTGATGTATGGCTGGATTTGAGCCATGTCTGATCCAGAGTCCAAAAGCCATAATAATACAATTCTGGCCCATAATACACTTTGCACTGCCATAACTAACCTATGAGTGCCTGAGGCAGACTATATTTGGCCAAGAATCATCTGTGCTCTTTGGAAAAAAGGCAGAAGGATTTGTATACCACTTAAAGAACTCAAAACTGTGGTTACAGATCCAGCTCCAATGACTCAGCAATATACTGCATTGTTTAAAAAATGAATTTAGGGAAAAATCAAGCATATTATACACTGTGCAGCCATTACGGAGCTGGGGTCCAGTTTAAGGGTAATTTAAGGGTTTTTATTTCCTACCAGTTTTTTGCCGCTCCCAACCCACTCACCCATCCTGTTATTTCAAGTGATCGAAGGTAAATGACAAATCAGAAATTCTCATGTATAGACTGTATAGATACTGGGTTGGCAAGCCCTAATAACTAAAGCCTGTGCACCCCACTCATGTCAGCAGTCACTCAGATTTCTTCCTTGCTGACACCCTGCCAAGTCTGTAATGCAACCAGTTTCTGCTTGCTTTATGCCTTGTCTTCAGCAATTCATGGTCAGTGGGATGTTGTCCAGGCAACATTTCACTCGCTGACCTTGAAAAACTTCATTGCTGCCTTAGCTGAAGCACCATTCAAAAGTTAAGATGCTTCTCTACTCTTTAGAACTCATCCTGATACTGATCCTGGCTGTTCATATCCCCAGACTAATACTACTTTCACCATGTCCCACAGATCAGACAGTACAATTTACATCATAAGCACACTTTACATCATAAACGCACCAAATCTTCATCTCAGCTGTCCACAGAGGCAAATACACAGGCAGGGCCACAGGGGCCTTTGGCCCCAGTTGAAATCTGATTGGCCCCAGAAGTGCTCCTGTTCTGACATTTATTGCTTCAGAGCAATTCACTGGCTAAATTTGGAAAGATTCACAAAAAAACATCACATTTGTTTGATGTCACTGCGAAATCCATGTTAAAAGTGTTTTCTTTCCTGAGACCAGCTGCAGTGCACACACAAACTGAGAGTTGCCAGACTAATGTGACAGGCCATCAAAATAGTTTTATCATCAACCACGCAAACCTCATGGTAGATTACGAATGATTCAACACATTACCTAATATTTGAATGAACATTTACCTGCTGATGCAGAACGTCTGTTTGTCTAATATTAGGAAGCTGTTACTGGATGTTAGTTGCCATTATTTTAACTAGCTTTACTTTAACATTAAGACACACCAGTCAATAAAAAGGTTCAGCAAAAAATACATAACTAATTAAAGGAGGGATTGTTGAGATTAAATTGCTATTACACTAGCAAGCTGCATGCTCTTTGTTGAAAAAAAAGCTAGCTAACAATAGTCACCCAGCTAGCAAGCAAGTTACCAAACAATAGCAAATACTAACACTAATGTTATTCAATATATGCGTTTTTGTGTTTGGCATTGCTGACATGCCAAATTGGCAGACAGTACAGTGGTCTTCCCAGCCACCATAAGGAAACACTAAGTATGAAAAGACAGGGGCAGGTAGATGTGATTTTTTTTCTTTTTGTGGCCAAATGAAGGCCTAGGTTGGCAGTCAGTGAGAGCAGGTGAGAGCAACAAGGGAGTGTCAAGTTGAAGCCAGCTGTCATGGAACGCATCCCCCCACATGTTTGTCTAGCCTGTGTTAATGTTACAGTCTTTATCCTTAGCATCAAGTGTGTTTATGTTCATTGTTAATGCTATTTGTGAGGGCCACTACTGTCTTTTACATTCTATGTTATTAAATGTTTCACAAAGTCGAGGGAGTCTGTGCATCCTGTTCTGTGCCCTGCAGCACTCGGGCAATCGTTACACCAGCAGATAAGAGCAGGGAATCTCCAACCTTCCTTCCTCAGGACAGCAATATGTTACCCACAGCAAAAATGACCATAAAACTAACTGCATTCATTCTCATACATAATGTGAGAAATTAAAGGAAATACCTGAATTCTTACCCTTCCATATTGATGAGGTTTGGTGGCTATGTGGTGCATTCTAATATCTACTAGAGCTCTCACTGTATGGTTCACAAGATCAGGCTTTTTCTTTATTTTGTCTCCAATCTGTAGTTGGCATATGACATTTTTGGTAGAACATGTGGAAATATTTGAACATATATGGACAGTAAAGCTAAATTGCTGTATTCAGCTCGGCACGTTGTCTGTCATTTTCCAGTCCAGACATTTTGTATGAACTTAAAGGGCTTTAATGAACAATTTACAAAGTATATTCAATGGTCACATTTTCATTTAATAAAAACTGCTTTGGCGCTTAAACATTTTTTCAATATAAGCTACATCTTGTAAGATACATCTTGTAACATCTTAACCTTTCTGTTTCTATTGCCTAAGACATATGATACAAATGACTATTTAACAGTGTCAGTGTTTTACAGTGTAAGTGTTGTATAGTAACAATGCAGAAATACTACCTTACTGTGCTTAAGGACACATATGGGCAAGATCGTCTTTTCACACAAAACCATTTCACACATATATGACAGTATTCTGAAATATATGCACATGAAAGTTGCTTAAAAATACTTGCCAGTTGCATTGCTGCCCGAATATTACAAACTGTACTGTATGTGCATCAGTTTAAATGAGCAAAAATATTAGTATTACTTACTTTTTCTCTTGGGCCTTGTTGAGAATGTGGACGACCACTGCCTTTATCACCATGATTATAATGACCAAACCTATGACTCCTCCAATCACAGATACAATGATGATAGTCAGGGTGTTGTCAACTTCCCTCACTGGTGGTCAAGATCACAACAGAAAAGAAGAGAAACGAGACCAAATTTTTACTTTTTGCTTTAAACAACATTTAAGAGCAGAGAAACTAAAATACAAACATGAGGAATAACACTACAAAAATTTAGCCCATGGTTTTTAGCACATAACTAACTCATAATTTTCAGTTTCAAAATAAAGCTATTCTAAGCAATGTTACAGTTCCTACTAACTTCGAATAGACTTAATGACTGAAAGAGTCCACCCTCTCCCCTCAACCCCATGTCTTCCAACCAAACCTTTCCTCAAAGGTTCCTCTTAACCTCAGCTTTCTCTTCTATGTGCCGCATGCATGTACAAAACAGTTGCCAGAGAGGACTGCCTCCTTGTAGAGATATTTCCTCATTGGTTAGTACAGCTAACCAACTTGTTGCTATTTTAAGAAGAAGGTCATTGAAAAATCTCACAATAGTTTGGGCTGGACATAAAGGAGAAGCATAAATGAACATTCTTGCATGGCTAAAAATGAATGGAAGTTAATAGCCATAATATAATTTGTAGCATAATGTGTGTCACAATTTTCTGCCCTTGCCTGTTCTGGCTTTCTGTGGCTCCAGTTCCAGAGTTCCCCATGTAACTGTTAGTCCCCAGAGAATCAGCAGCCTTTACTGTTGAACCTATGCCAATGTGGCCATAAAGAATTTGACTCAAGTCTTTTCATAAAGTCTAGTCATATACTTGGGCTGTCTGATCCCACCAATCACTGGTTAGATGAAGCACCCATTCAGCCTCTGATGTGGATATAGGCCATTCCAGCCCAACCCAGGTCCAGATCCCAAATCAAGTCTCAGATTCCTACTTCTGCACAGACCTTGCCTGACACCATCACCAGCCTCAACATTCTCTGACCACAACCATGTTTTCAGTGCCTACTGGCCCAAAAAGTGACTACTAAGAACATTGAAGTGTTCAGTGTTCAGTGTAGTTGCTCCCACTGGATGTCCTCTGTAATCCCCCCCACCCCACCCCACCCCACCCCCAACTGGTGTACAGCAACATCCCAAGTGTCTTACTGGATAAATCAATGAGTAAGTGTTAGTTCAGAATTCAGGATTTTGAGGTGTGACTATTTACTTTCATTCATTGATAGCACTGTTAGCATTTTTCTCTGAACTTTTCCTTTAAACCTTGAAATTAGCCAGTGTATATGGAAGACTTACACTGATCCACCACGATGAGGGTAAATATAGCACTGTGGTTTCGGTCCTTCTCTTTGGGATTACGGGCAAAGCAGGTATACTCGCCCTCATCCTCAAATGTGACGTTCCACAGCAGAATGGAGATGTTACTCTCCTTACTGGAGCCCACAAATTCCACCCGCTCATGATAGATCTTCACATTGGGCTCCACAAGCTCAGTTGGGATCACAGCTTCACAAATCTGTTGTAGAGAGCTTCCTTACTAATTATGGAGAAACATCATAGCAGTTCTTGTTTGATTTGATGCTTTCAAAGTACCATACTGTCAATGAATAAATTGCATTTGAAATCTGAATTTAAAGGATGTTTTCACCTTCCTTACTAATTATGGAGAAATATCATAGCAGTTCTTGTTTGATTTGATGCTGTGAAAGTACCACACTGTCAATGAATAAATTACATTTGAAATCTGAATTTAAAGGATGTTTTCAGATATCTGAGCAGCCCTTATCTTTAACAAGAGCATTTATGTGATGGCTTTCATGTAATGCATGTGAAATTGTGAGGGCTCTGACAAAAATTATATGATACTAAAGAATGTCTCACCTTAACCATTGTGCCATTGTCATTGTATTGCCAGTTGAAGTACAAGTTCTTAATGCCAATACAGCTACTGTATGTGCAGGGTAAAAGCACAGAGCTTCCGTTCATCACCTCAACAAAATGAACCTTCCCCACTGATACCTCCAAAGCCTGTGCACACCATACCCCTGAAAGATGGAGAGAGAGCAAGAGAGAGAGAGAGAGAGAGAGAGAGAGAGAGAGAGAGAGAGAGAGAGAGAGAGAGAGAGAGAGAGAGAGAGAGTATATACATTTAGCATAGCATAATTAGCATAATTAGTGCTGTGATGGTACTAAATAAAAGGTATCGGAGGGCCACAACATTATTATTATGATTATTTTTTTACATTCATAAACAGGTACTGAATTGCTTTTTCAGTGTAACCTCAGTTCAACTCAGCTGAAATGAATAGACTTTTTGTCATTATGTCCTGTGTAATAAGCTTTTCCTCACATCTCAGTGAAAGACATTAAACAACTCGTAACAAAACATTTCAAAATGTATAAAATCAAACAAGACAAAAGACAGCAATATATACTACACACAGTAATAGTAGGCTTGCTATATGGCCTAAAGTTTGTGGACACTTCTCCGCATGCTTTCAGCTACACCTATTGTTTCAGCTACACTTATTGATAATAGATGGGTAAAATGGGTTATTCTAAAGAAGTTGGTGACTTTAAACGTGGCACTGTAATAGGATGCCACAAGTCAGTTTTTCTCAAATTCCTGCTCTGATGGATCTGCGCTGGTCAACTCTAAGTGCTTGTGAAACAGAAGTATATAGGAACAATACACAGCTCATCAACAAAGTTGTAGACCACAAAAATTCACAGGGCAGGGCCACTGAGTGCTGACACACATGACACATAAAGTCACCAATCCTATATGGAAACAACAATACCATAACAACTGTGTATCAGGAGCGCCATACAACGTGTGTCCATGGCTGAGTAGCAGCACACAAGCCTAAGGTCACTATGCACTATGCTGGAGTGATGTGAAGCATGCCGACACTGGACTCTGAAAGAGAGGAAATGTTTTCCCTGGAGTAATGAATCACACTATCAGAAGTGATGCTAGGAGAAGGCTAGCTACTAATCAGAATGCACAGTGTCATCAGTAAAACTTGGATAAGGGGGATAATGGTCTGAGCCCCTTGGTTCCAGTGATGAGTAATGTCAGTGCTAGGGCATTGATATTTTGAGAAACGTCCCGATCAAGGTTTTTTTTTGCCACCAATCCAATCTGAGTCATGTAGTACTGAGTATCTTCTGATATCAAGTCACGATCTGATACTTGTATTTTTCTAGATAATACTATTGTGTAGTGCATACTTCAAGTGCATTACACTTATCAAAATCAATCCAATGTATATGGTTGACAATTGAATAGCTCTGTAGTGCATTAAAAAAGTTCCTGTATCCAAGCTGTTGCTTAATGTTAATTTTTTAATTTTTGCAAAATAACAAAGTCAACAAAAGACGTCTATATAAATAGCGCATATAAATTCCACTTGGTGCAGCTTTTCAGTAGTAAAACTAGAACACTCAAAAGGAATAATATAATCACTGCTGAGAAAGCAGACCCAACAGCTGAAGCATATGCACAATGCGGCCCATGCTTGGTACCATCCATTGCTTTTTTCATATTTGCTGCATTTCACACAAACTGGGTCAGTATCAAATTAGTATTATTTAACACAGCTCCATTACTAACGCCTTGTGAAAGCTGATAAAGCTGATACCAATTAGTTAAAAAATGCCTTGCTACCAAACATTGAGATCACATTGGGATTTCCTTGGTTATTTTATATGTCTCCAACACTGTGGCATCAGTTTCGGGAAAGCCCTTTTCTGTTTCAGCATGACTGTGTCCCTGGGCACAAAGAACAGTTTATAAAGACATGGTTTGACAGGTATGGTGTGAAGGAATTCCAGTGGCCTGCCCAGAGCCCTGACCACAGCCCACTGAACACCTTTGGGATGAACTTGAACTTGAACGTCGATTGCAATCCAGCTTTTTGGTCTAACATTAGTGCTTAATCTCACACATGCTGTTTTGACTGAGTGCAGAGAAATATATACAGACACATTACACTCTTATCGAAAACCTTTCCAGAAGACTACGAAAGAGACGCCATCAAGGGGCAGTTTGTGTAGAAGGCAAGTCGGCGGATGCAGTAAGATTCTCTGGGCAATGTTTCAGCCGGGAAGCTTTGGATCCTGGCCTTTATGTATGTTGCTTTGACATGTACCACCTACCTAAACATTGTTGCAGCCCAAGTGGCCTCTTCATGGCAATGGTATTCCCTAATGCTAGTGGCCACTTTCAGCAGAATAATGCATATAGCAGCATCTTAGGTTAGTATTGGATTCTAACCTATTGTACTAGCTAGGATGCATTCCGTAAGTAGATGACAAAGCACTTTTGGATAAGAGCATCTGTTGATAAGTTGCTCTGGAAAAGAGCATCTGCCAAATGCCATAAATATAAATGTAATGGACCCTGCCCTGTCACACTTCAAAAACTCTTCACTAATGGTTTAAGGAAAATGACAAAGAGATCAAGGCTTGGCCTCTAAATTCCCCAGAGCTTAGTCCAATAAAGCATCTGGGAAATGTGCTGGAAGAACAATCCATGGAGGCTGTACTTAAAGCAACACTTAAAGCATCTGCTGCTAACATCTTGCTGCCAGACAACACAGGACATCTTAAGAGGTCCATACCAGATCAGAGTTGTTTTATTGGTAGGAAGGGGACCTACATAACATTAGACAGGTGGTTTTAATGTTATGGCTAATTGGTGTAATTTTGGCCACACAATACTATACATGCCAATAAAGTAAATGGTAGGATAAGGTATGGAGACACAATGAGGCACAACTAAGCACAAAACCAAGATTCAAACAAGATGTTGCATGTATTTGTAAACTGTTTCCTAAAACCAATGTACACAGTGCAGACTGACTCTGTGACTGCCATGGTGGGCAGAGCGGTATTAAAAGTATTACAGATCTTTGTGTACACACACAAACTTTCATTATTTGTTTCTGATGTGCATATAAACCTAACTCATGCACATCATAATTAAGTTAAACATTTCAATCAGCAATAGTGAATGTATCCTTACACACTGGATGCTTTGTAGCTTTTGAGGTAGCTCAAAAGGTCGCTCAAGAGGTATAAAGATACATTCATGTGTTTACATGGCATTAGTCATATACAAGAGATGTTGTCATGGAAGACTATATTCCTTCTCTGATGTACATTTGATGCTAAGCAAAATGACATATTTAAAATCTAAATTAACTTTATAATAATGAATACATGTATGCAACAAAGAAGGTTGATTTTAAGGGTGAACACTGAGCAGCTGAAGGAGATGCATGATCTTAAATACCCTATCACACACTCTAAAGGTGGACATCCTTATGTATTTTGAAGTGTCTTGCTCTAATTTTCTTAACTCACTTTAATTTTTTATATATTTGCCACTAGGTTTGCCCCTAATTGTTTGGATAACTCATTTACCATTGAAAGATTCAAATAATCTAGTTTACCGGAGTCAGCTGGTCGGCTAGAAGAATGCAGATATGGCAGATAGGACTCATGTATTGGGTCAGATTAACCTCTGAGATGCCATTAATTTCACCTTTGGTACATACAGCTCTTAGATATGTACTTTGAGTTTAGTGCAGCTTCGTATGAACTAAATCTGTTAGACAGTTTTACTGACCTGTTCTTGGAGCTTGGAATGTGTTTAGTTCATCCCTTGCTGATTGAGATGGGTATAGCTCGGCACATTTCTGGTGCCCAAAGCCACTTACACACACACACACACACACACACACACACACACACACACACACACACACACACACACACACACACACACACACACACACACACGCATAGCTCAATTCAGCATTCATTCCTGAATCACATTTTAAAACACAGAAACAGATTGTATACAGTATAAATATGTAATATAAAGAAAGAAATCGCATATTTGTATTTATTCCACAATTGTCAAGTGGAGTAGAAAGTATTTTTTACCTCCAAATATGGGAAATTTACATTGTGTGTGTGTGTGTATGTGTGTCTGAGAGAGAGAGAGAGAGAGACTGCTCTCTTCATCTATTGCTGATGACTAGCACTTTCAGCGACTTCTGATTTCTTCACAGCTACCCTTTGCATACAGACTCTAAAACCAAATTCCACAATCAAGGATGTGGCAAACTTAGCTACAAATCCCACTAGCGCTTGTCTGTGTTAGCCTAACACACACCTGACCTCAGTCACCAAGTCTGCATATTTCAGCTTTTTCCTTTCTTAAGCTTCATCAGCTGCATCCTTGAATGGAGTTGTTAGCTATGTACCAGTGCACTGTACAAGCTGTGCTAGCTCAGTGGTTAAGAGTCTTGACTTGTAAGTGGAAAGATGCTGGTTCAAGCCCCCCCACAGCCAGTTTGCCATGATTGGGCCCTTCACCCTCAATTTGTACTCAGTCGTAATTGTAAGTTGCTTTGAATAAAAGTGTCAGCTCAATGCTGTGAAATAAATAAACCATTCATTTACTTTGTGAGTAACTCCCTATCCAACCTCAGTGTAGTTAACGATATACACTCTGGGAACTGTAGCTTTCTATTTATATAATAATTCAACCCACCCAATATTAATAATTCAGACCATCTACTGATATTTACACCTTGCATTTGCTGTCCCGCTCCCTTCACGCACAAACCTAATTGCTCTACTACTGACACTTATGGGCAATCAATTAACCTCTTTATGCTTGTTTTCATATAAACATTCTAAGAAGCTAAGCACCCAATTATGCCTCATGATGTGTAGCATCCCTGCAACCCTTCAATATCCCAGCCCCCACACATAATTTACAACCAGAATCTTCTCCTACCCACCGTCCAAGGTTTTGCAAAGTTGGGAAGGCATCATAAGTCACTCCAAGCAAAAATGTAACGAAACTTACATCCATTGCCCATAACTCTCACCAGCTTGTCTAAAAGCTCCCTACTAAGCCTTTATCCTTGTTTCCCCTGCAAGGCTGCTTTGTGCAATACGCTTCCTCTTCCTGCTCATGAATAAAATTAGTATTCATTTGCTTTCATTCTTGTGATGTTGCCTTACTACACAATTTAAAGAAATCACCTGACTCAAGTCCTGCCCTTCCCCTTTGCCCCTGCCCTATGCAAACTCCTAACTAAATCTCATGACTTTCCTTATCAATTTAAAACATTTACATTTCTTAATTAAACTCATCAGCAGCCATCCAAAGCCACAGTACTTAAACAGCATGACAGTCCTAGTCACTTCATCATAGCCTTATTCATAAACCACTCTAGCCTCTCCACCACAATAATCATAACATCAATAACACAGCTTCAGTGACCAACTAATATGATGTGTGAAGCCACACTGTAGACACCACAATTTCAATTCACCTATGAAAAAGGATTCATCTGTGCTATTAGTAGCCTTTATCATCTCCTTCTTCGGCCGCACAACTTGTTCTTTATTGCTCAGTGCTGCACTACATCATGCACCTAAATTCTTAACTGGCTTTTTCCATTATAAGAGGTATCAATCAGAAACGTTCTTGCACAAATTTTCCTTTCTGAGCTGACAAGCCTCTAGACTTACTGAGTTTAACTTTCATCCTTTCCCATGCAAGATTATCATTTAACTTCTCTAGCAACTACCAGATACATAGCAGAGTAGTTGTCAGCATTATTATGTCATCCTTGTACATTCTGAATGGATGGAGCTGAATACCATCCTGCAGCCTCTCCCCACCTACAACCCACACAGGCCATAATTATCACCTCTATTACCATCAGAAATGCTAATAATGAAAGAGCACAGCCACCCTGAGATCCCTGTTTTTGCACTGATGCATCAATTAACTTATTTACTTTCGCATATAGTCAAATCTCTGAGCGATCACACTAAAGAAATCCCTTCAGGAAGGCTTATAGGTGGAAACTGCACAACCTACACCGTCCATCTCTTGTGGAAAAAGAATACTCCCTGCTCTTTACCACTCCTTTGGGATAACTCCTTTCTTCTATATTACAACCATGATCTTCAATAAAAACTTCAAAACACCAGGTGTGCTTTTATACACACAGTACAGAACCTCATTATGTCCTGGTGCAGAAACCACGTCATGTACTTCACTCCATTTAAGTGAGTTAAAATCCATTTGCCACTCTGTCACCCACTGGTGGAACGTATGCTGGCAGCTCCAGCTCCGTCGCCTTATCTTTATCACAATACACACTATAGAAATGCCCCTCGAAGTTCTTCTTTCCAGGTTTTAGCCTCCCCCAACATGATCACGGCTTTTTCTTCTCCTTCTTTCTTTTCCTCTGCTCTCAATACTACCAGCAAACTTTCTGCAATGTATTAATACCCTCTTTCCTCCTCACCTACCCATCTCCAGTTGTTCTATTCCATAATCATAAATAACCTTAACTAAGCTTATCAGTTAACTCTCCTCTCTTCCCTTCAAATCAGCCACTGTACCTTTCAAGTCATCAATAAAACTGCTCCATGCTACTTTCTCTGCTGCACCTAGCCATTTTTACTTTGTTCCAAATTCCTTTTTCTTTCTTTAATTCTTTAACCCTCAGTCACTTAGCAGGAGCTCTCTGGCTAACATCAGTTCCTTCCCTTTCACCTTCCTGTGTACATGTGCCAAAATACTCCTCCATAGTAGCAGAGGTACTGACATCTTTTGAATGTAACCTGCCACTGGATTTCAGCCAAATGAATATGAACAACTCAGTAGCAAGTATTGTTCAACGCAGGGTGCTTGTACTTCCTCATCCAAGCACCTACTCTTTCCTTGATGAATCTTCAGTCCTCTTACTGATGTCACCTTTTTCCATACACACCGATAATGCTATTTCAAGTATGTTTAAAATGTATTAACATAGTAAAATGCTGGGCTGTTTACTCAGAAATTAAACAATATCCCTAGTAAAAGTCAGGAGTGGTGTTAAGCATATTGATTTTGGAACACACAGTTTAGAGACCAAAGGTCTAGGTGAGTCAAGAACAATAGGCTGCCTAATTTGAACAGAGCCTGTTAACCATTAACTGGCAGAGTTCCAGGCTCTAACCATCAGCATCATCCTCAAGGTCATGGGCCTTCTTTCTCACTGCTATTGATTCCTTTACGCTCACTACCAGAGATGGATGGCAGTCCATTATAATATACTTACTCATCAGTGAGACCACTCCAGACCTGAGAGAGCTCATTTTAGAGCTTATTGGAGTCATCACCTTTGTATTTATAGTCATCTCCTTTGTATGTTCACCTTACACCTTTGTGTGTGTGTGTGTGTGTGTGTGTGTGTGTGTGTGTGTGTGTGTGTGTGTGTATATATATATATATATATATAATATCATGTTTCAATCAGCAATAAAGGAAAACACGCATCGTTTACAGTGGAGCCACAGTGGAAATAAAACAGATCATCTAAACTACAGTGTCTCATACATAATAAAGAAAAAATGTACATACATTACTGGTAATTCCATTATTCCATTACAATGTAGTTTGTTAGAGGAGAGAGGGGGGGAGGGGTAGATAATGAATGAGTGGATGAGGGCTCAGAGGCCTGAGCTCTTATAACCTCCTGACCTTGTTGCGTGCTCTCACAGAGGCACATCACAACAGAAAGCAGCCACAGACATTGAGAAGACTGGTATTACAGCCATTAGCACCACACATGTATAAAATGCTGTTCTCAAATGTGTAATGCTAAAACTATTTCATAGTTTCTCAACAAAAAGTTGAAATATATTTTCTTTCAGGGTGCATTACCAACTACATATATCTATTCAAAATGTATCTTAATAAAAGCATTTTGTGTTTAAAAAAAACTAACAAAAAGTTAAAAGACTATTTGCTAGAAATCACATTCTTTACTAGATCTGGCTATATTGTTATAGATGTACCAAATATATGCAGCAAACTCTTGTTTGTTCAAACTTATATTGCTAAAAAATATTTAATACATTGGTCAACACAATAAATATTACAACGGGGGTGCAGTGAATGGTAGACCACATGCCAGGAAAAGCAACCCCTGTTAATCTATCTGAACTGGTTTTAAATTGTGTTTGGGTCACCTTAATCAAAGAGGAATAGCATTTAATACATACACTTCATGGCTTTAAAATGAGTCTAGGCAGATTTAAGAGGTAATTTGGCAATTTTAAAGCATTTAAATAATTTTAAAGCAAACAACTTGCCATAAAATATATACCACTTAAATCTGCCTAGAGTAGACCTGTTTTAAAGCCATGACGTGTATGTATTACATGATATTTCTAAATGTATATTTCATATTTGTTTCAACAAAAAGAAAGTTCTCTATAAAGCATACCAGGAAATACATTTCCTCTTAATCTGCCTACATTACTATTACTTCCATGGCATATGCAGATGTACTGCATACTGCTCTCAAATAAAAGCCTTTTAAGGTTGTCAAAAGAATGAAAGTTATAGCAGGGGCACAGTTTATGGTAGACGACATGCCAGGAAAGGCAGCCAGTCCTAAATCTGGCTAAACTGGTGTTAAAGCCATGAAATGTAGAAGAATGCATAGCAAAACTCTCGCATGTCTACTACAGAAGTATTGATGTCCACAACTTCACAGTGGTCCTTTTCTAAATTCCCACGACTATAGATCTGCAATTCTCTTGTTGACAAATTTGTTGTAGAAAAAGACAACTGCTATTTTTGTCTAATAACAATCTATAAAGGTGCGCAAAACAGTACACTGATAAACTGTCATGTGATCCTGCAGCATTAAGAGGACATCTTTCCATTCCTACAAAATGCAGACTGGATTACTGTATCTTGCCAAATCCTTTTATCAAAATACTTACTTCTGGGCTCTGAGTGGTGCCACACAAAAATGTTTGGCATATCACTGAGAGTTTGATCCCTGATGATGCCATAGCCATCTGTGACTGGGAGCCTAAGAGAGTAAAATTGGCTGGGAAGAATGGCATACTCACTCTCCCCTGTCAGTTACAAGTGGCATTGGCCAGTTAAGGGGATCTGTGATCTCAGACATCGGAAGGGGGTGGGTACTGCTATCCTCAGAGTGTGTTACTCTGCCCCATGATGTTGCATGAGCTGCAGCTTGAAAAGATGTGGTGATTGGATGCATGTGTCATGCATGTGTCATGTGCCTTGAATTTTGTAGCATTGTATTGTATTTTTCATTATAGGGTTCAGCACTGACACTTGATTTTAGCAGCATCTCGTTAAGGGCATTTTTGGATTCTAACCTATTTGTGCTAGCTAAGGAGATTTTGAATGTATAACCAATGCACACTCTTTTTAGGTTGCTCTAGATAACAGCATCTACATGATGCTGTAAAAGTACAATGTTCATTTACTCAAATCTTCAACACCTTTTTTAAAAAAAGAAACTACTTTTTCACAGTGTGTGATTGAATCTGTAGAAATACATTTACTGGTGGAACTTCAAAATGCTTACAGTGGTATAAATTTCATGCTATATTTAGGAAAAGGGACTATTGTGAAAGACTTTGTGTTTATGTGTTACTGAATGTAAATGTATTTTGCAAATAAAGGAAAAGTTTGTTGCAATATAACTGCACATTTATTAATGGTTCAAATATAAAATAACATGTAACTATAGATTCAGATTCAGTTCCTATGTCAGTTCAATTGTCATGCTAATTGGCTGAAGCTAACCCTTGATTCTCTGGGGTTTTTTCTGCCATCAGTATTTTCATCTCAGTCAGTAGACTTCCACAATGATTGCCTGAATGCCCAGGGCAAGTAAAAATGTGACTGTGATAGCAAATCACTTGCCTTGGGTAGGAGGAGCATTGGGTCAACGAAACAATGTAACTGAGGTAAAACTCAATACTTGAATATTTAACTCCTTGACATGCAAATAATAAATAAGTAAACCAATGTTATTAATTGTTAATAATAATACTGATGATAATAACAATGATGTGAGCAAATACAAAGCCAACTGAGGCCACAGCTTTGTTCCCTTTTTGAAAGCTCAGTTTTTATGTGTCAATTTTGACCCGTTTGTAGGAAATATCAAAACACTCACCAGTCCTGATGATTTATCTGTTCATATCTGATGTACTACAATGTTTATAAGGTAGACATTATCCAGTTGATGTAATTTGAAGCTCATCCAGCCTTCAATAATGCACATGTTGCTAAGAAAAAAACATTCATTCATATTTATACTTTAATTTTTGTTTATAGAGGTCCTCAAAAATATTTGTAACATTGTATAATTTTTGATACACAATAATTTTTGAGAGCACTGCAATGCAACTGAAAATGACTAGTCTAACTTAAAAAAAAACACTGGATCTCTGGATTTGAGAGTACAATGCTGCAGAATAAAATAATAATTAATAGTGATGAAATGCAATTCTGACACATTACACAACAGCATGGATAACTTACACTGACATTCACAGATGCGAGTTATAGGTATAGAATGTATGCACAAGACAGTGACTCACGACAATTATGCTAAGTGAGTGGCAGAAAGTCTGAGCGGAAGCATATAAAAACACCGAAAATATGAAAGAGCTGCTGTGTGATTGTACAAATAGACCAAGCAATATATTACCATATATAATCGCATGCAAAATCAGAGAGCACCCTTCTATGTATTCACTTATCAGTCAAAATGGCCAGTTACAAGTTATTAATTTTTCAGTTTTTCTCTAAAATGCAGAGATCATATTTTAATAAAAAACCACTCAAATGCTCGCAACACTTAGTACATTAATCTATCAGTATTTAATGTATTTAATGTAAAGTATAATTTTATCTATATTTACTTTGATCTCCCTACTGCCATTTTACTCTTTCCACGTTTGATTCCTAAAACATCTTACATCTGAATAGATAATCTTCTTATTTAAGGAAGGCATAAGTCACAGGAAGGAGCCACTTCATGATTTAAAAATCCACAGTTGTTTCTGTCCATTCTCCTATTGTGAGAAAACAAAGCAAGGTCAAGCACCTCAACCACTGCCCTGCACACAGACACAGTAGTAAGGGGTGAAAAATGAATAATGAATGTTCTTTTTTTTTTTTTCCTTTTTACCACCTCACTCTGCCCTACAGTAAACCTGAAGTGATATTCACTGCACATACACATCTACGCAAAAGTCAGTTACACTAGCTAGCAAACCACCAGCATAATTTACCTGTTCATAAATATAATTTACCTGCAGCCCCAGGACAACAGGGATTTCAGTCTCCACATTCTACAAGGAATGGTGTTCAACTTAGAGACAAACATGAAAGCTGAATAGGTTTGCACCCTGGCATCCCTTCAGGGGACCAGGGTGGCGTGGGCTTAGGGCTTTTGCTCACTATAGTGATAGTGGTGCCAATAGCTGACATAATGGTACCTTAAACAAAGTTTTAGAATTCAGTGTAGATAGGCAGAAATGGGAACTAACTACGAAAACAGCCTCAGCTATAGTTTCTACTGTGGTTGTGACATAATAGTTGAAAGCAAGAATGCATTTTTACTGTTGATGTTTTGCTTTAGGCATCTCTGTTATATTTACTCTACTAGGAAAGTTGGAGAAGTATACATACTAATGAGAATTATATTGTGTTTTCAAGATGAAGGTAGTGCTTGACGAACAGCAAAGGCAGGCAGTGAAACCACAAGGATGAAGAGGAATATGTATGTGACATGTTTAGGGGCTCCTTTCCTCTCAGGTGCTCTGTGAGTGAGACTGAGTCCCTCGTGCACAAAGGTACAAAGGTATTAATAAAGCATTCAGCTGTTTTCTTCTGCATGAGGTTTGATTGATTTCCAGAGTTTCCAACACACTAAGAATCCACTGCTCAACAAGCATATGTATAGTGGTGGTGGTGGGGGGGGGGGGGTACAACTAAATGCTGATATAATTAAGTAAATCAAATTATTCTAAAATTGGTTGTCTTGTGATTGAAGTAAAGAATCAGGTAAAATGGTTTCCCTTATTGTAATGGTGATAAATGGGGATTATGAGGTCATCAGCTTTTATTTATGAGTTCATACTTCTTAGCTTTAACTTCACTTCTGTGGCACTGACACACACACACACACACACACACACACACACACACACACACACACACACACACACACACGTTCTGTCCTGTCAGTGATCCCCTTCTGGCCACCAGAGGTCCAGTTCCTTCACACCAAAGTTCTGCCAGGTCTTGTGTGTTTGTGTATTAAGCCTTTCGAGCCTTTTTCCTGCTTTTCTACTCTTGTTGCCCTCCATCTCAGTATTTCACTCTGCCTTACCTTTTCCTATTTCCTAACTAAAAATCTATAAGTACAATAAAGTTATAGAAAATAACAAAAAGAAAAAAACTTTTATGCATATAAAATTAAAGTAACAAAACCAAAACAATTAAGCAAAAAATAAGAACTCTTATTTTAGTCTGTCAGGCACTCTACATAGGAGTTACACCACTGAGAAACTCCCCCATTTTCTATATTCCGGTCATCAGTTAACATTCATCTACTGTACCTATTATCTCAGACCTTGCCATGGTAATAACCAAGCTTACTTATGAGCTGAAAGGAATCGAATAGTTGAATGGAATAATCTTATGGGCCTTTTGCTAAGAGCACTGGGGAAGGATTGGTGCACATAATTCCTGTAATGCATAATGTAGTGATCTATTGTAATATGATTACACAGCATCACTGTGAGTTCCAAAGAATGTCACATACTGCAAAACAAACACACCCCTGGCCATGTACACCACTGACAAATCTGGTGTGGGCAGGAGATTCAGTATATGAACTGTGTAGATGGTGTGCATGTGTGCATATCTGTGTGTGTGTGTGTGTGTGTGTGTGTGTGTGTGTGTGTGTGTGTGTGTGTGTGTGTGTGTGTGTGTGTGTGTGTGTATGTGTGTGTGTTAGAGAGAGGGAGAGAGAGAGAGAGAGAGACAGAGAGAGAGAGTGCGTGTATCAGTGATAATCCAGTGATTCTGACCAAGGATCTAGCAACACTACTCATCCAAGAACAAAGTGTCCTACTCTTCAACAACAAAAGACATAACCCACCACTGAGAAAGGAAGTCTCCTTGCAGTAATTGTTATACTCTATACAATATTTCTCATAATATATATTGTGAAAAATTTGTATCAAACTCAGACCAGAGAGTACCACAGCACTGCAGAGTTTAGTGCTATTCTCACTCCCAACACACCCTGATTAGCCCTTCGATGGCTTATTGAGATGAATTTGAAAATGCAAACTCTCTCCTCCAGAACCAGAATCTGACTATCTGCATTAGTACCAGCAAATCCCACTCATGCAGACGATGATGTCAGCACTCAGCGCTGCTGCTAAGATTGTGGCACACATGCTGGGGCAGGACTCCAACACTAACCCTCCACCTGTGTTGAGCTTTAAGCACAGAGGTGTGAAAGACATCAGAGGTCAAGCTTCCAATACTTTATACATAAAGCCCCAGCATAGCCCACATCTACACATTCTAATTACCAACCAAGTCACCTTCTTTTATCTTGTCTTGTCTCTTAATTTCTCTTACCTTATTTTTTTTACATTTTACTTTATTTAATGAAATTTTGCTGTTTAATGATGCTGCTGTGAGAAACCTATGTGCCACTTTTGAATGATATTTATACACCAATGTTTCTAGGGCTTTCTTTTTTGTCAGTAGTGATTTGTGTCTTGCTTTGTGCTGATAAAATTTAATTGCCTAATGCTTTGTTTTTGTTCTATGTAGTCTGTTGCAATGCACTTTTACTACCAAGAATGCACTTTACTGCCCCACACAGCACAACAATGCCTACCCCCCTCTCCTCATATACTCCTCAACCAACACACACACACACACACACACACACACACACACAATTATTATCACAATTATTATTATCATTATTATTGTTGTTGTTGTTGTTGTTATCATTATTATTATTATTATTATTATTATTATTATTATTAACTACTACTTAAATGATAGTTTTTGTGATATAAATTAGGATTAATCCAATGTCTGTGATTATGTAAAAGTGTTAAATACCTAATTAACTGATTAACTGATAATTAACAGCAGTCACTCATGATATGAACTGCCTGGACTATATTCAGATTTATCTAAATGTTTTTGCATCACAGTAGAGCTATTATATTAAAGTCCAAGATGTGCTAATAACGTCTCTAACAACTTCACTTCTACCACACTTAGGACAAGCACAAAAAAATAAATAAATAAATTGACAAATAATCACAAATAGCATAATATCATACTAGTAAACTCATATTTGTCTTTTTGCCTTTAATCCTTCATGCATTTGTACCCAGAATATAAGAAAAGCTTCTTTGTCCCAGAACATTTGATTATGTTTGTAGCCACAAAGTATGTCATAAATACTTTTGCATCACTGAGGTTCCTGATATGCTAAATATTCAGGGTGTTTGCTGGACATCCTTCAGGAAGTTCAGCTCCAATGTATGTGGTATTACAGTATTAATACTGTGGCAGTAGGGCACTGTGCTGCTTAGTGTGGACTCACTTCTGGTCCAGTGCCTGAACACATCACTATACATTACTCTTCCCTCTGTCCACTGGGAGACCAATCACAGCCTCTGTATTAATTCTTTGACTCCAAGCTATGGAAGGAGAAAAGAATGTCCTACTTTAACAACCTCAAGTTCACCTTCACAATACATGAAGCATGGGTAGTGTGTTTATATGTATATGATGTGTGTTTCCGTGTGTGTGTGTGTGTGTGTGTGTGTGTGTGTGTGTGTGTGTGTGTGTGTGTGTGTGTGTGTGTGTGTCACAGAAGTGAAGTGAAGGGTATTCAAGAGTTTGTTTGCTTAAAAAGCAACAAACCCAGAGGAGTACTGAAGGCTTACAGCAGGCCAAGATGAACTGCTGCAGTGCTTTGCTGCATTAAAAGAGTGCCTGTTTGCACTGATGAATACATCGTAAAGACTAGATTCAAGCGTAACAATGAGCAGTAGGCACTTAGCAATAAAGACACTTTAGCTCCTACTGGGTTCTGTTTCATGGTGAATATTATTTTCTGCCTCTAAAGTGTAGTAAACACTAGTATCATATAAGAGTGTATCACAGAATAATGGTATATACTGTAAAGTGCCATTATTCATATTATTATAATTATCTTCTAACTACTTTACATAAAATGATATTGATCTTCACTGGTGGTAAAGCCATGCAAATCAAATCCCCCACAGTCTCACCTAATATAATGGATCACTTTTCATGCTATTTTACAAGATGTTCAAGTTTCCACTGACATCATGCAATGATATAAGAAATGGACAAGTATCTCTTCTAATGCTGAATTTACGTATAAGCTATTGTTTGTGCTACTGAGGTTATTTAACTTTGCAGGAGCTGGTAATATTGCTATGGACAACATCAATAAATGAATTCATGATGACAGATATGAAGAGAATTGTTTATTAAATATATACTGTTTCTAAATTTAAAATGATTATTTAACAACAGAATGATTTTCTTCATATGTACAGTATATACAACCTACAGACCCGAGTGACTTGCACCTTACTGGACAGATTATGATCCTCTCTATCTCTCAATCTCTGTCACTCTCTTTCTCTCTGTTTGGGACCGGTTAGTGCTGGACTTCACACCCTTTCCGGATATGGAGGGAAACCTGAGCCCTCTAACACAATCTCAGAGCAGCAAGTAAACAAGTCAACATGTCCCCCAGTCTGAACATGCCTCCCCTCCCAGTCTAAACATGTCCCCCCAGTCTAAACATGGTCCCACCCCCAGTCCCCCAGTCTAAACATGTCCCCCCAGTCTAAACATGTTCCCACCCCCAGTCCCCCAGTCTAAACATGGTCCCACCCCCAGTCCCCCAGTCCCCCAGTCTAAATATGTACCCCCAGTCTAAACATGGTCCCACCCCCAGTCCCCCAGTCTAAACATGGTCCCACCCCCAGTCCCCCAGTCCCCCAGTCTAAACATGTCCCCCCCAGTCTAAACATGGTCCCACCCTCAGTCCCCCAGTCCCCCAGTCTAAACATGTCCCCCCCAGTCTAAACATGGTCCCACCCCCAGTCCCCCAGTCCCCCAGTCTAAACATGTCCCCCCAGCCTTAATAGCTTTCCTACTTTTGCAAGGCAGAAAGCACAGCAACAAGCACAGCAACAAGCCCAGCTCAGACGAGAAGGGGAATAGCCAGATAGAGAGGGAATGAGATTAAGAGAGGTAAAGAGAGACACTAGAAGACAGGAATGACACTAGAAAGCAAAGTGATAGACTTACCAACCAGAAGTGTGATGACCACACTGGCATGGACTGCATCCCCAGACCTGGCACACCTGTGCAGGAATGATCTGCTATTCCTCTGTGCTTCCATGGCTGCTGCTCTCCTTGTACGTTTTGCAGCACTGCTGATCTGTCTGGTTCCCTCTGTGTGTCTGCCTGCTTTCACCTTAGCTTGGTCCTCAAATGGGCGCTTGTCCGAGCTGGTGCGGAGGGCTCTGGGTCGAGACAGTAGAGAGGAGGGGGAGGGAGGTGGGACTCAGCACAGAAGAGTGAAAGAAGAAAGAAAAGGAGGGGGGGGAGTCCTGGAATTCTCAGCCAGATAAGTCCAGCAGGGAGTGCCTCTCTTTTCTGTCTCCTCCTTTGCAGTGGGACCCCAAGAGAAAGAAAGAGAGTGGCAGAGGGAGGGAGAGAAAGAGAGAAAGGAGGAGGAACACTGCGTTTGTGACTCCTCTTTGTAAATATCAGGACAGAGCGAGAAAGAGTATAAAGAACCTCTTTGCCCCACAATTCAGAGGCTAGCACTTACCTGCAGTAGAGTAGATCTGCTAAAACATGCAGCATGTGGAGACACTGCCTTCATTCCTCTGGAGGCAGCAGCCGCACAGCGCAAACCCCACTCTGTAGGAGAGATAGAGAGGTCTTCTTGGTCTTCTCGTTCAGTAAGTCTGCATGTGTGTGATCGGCAGGCAGAGTAGGTGGAGACCGGGTGGAGGCAGCCAGTGTGTGTGTATGTGTGCAGTGGGAGCTACAGCAGAGGCTGGGGGGGGAGGGGCGTCTTTTAGCTTGATCACATCTGGGGAGGATCATAAACACTACTGCACAGGCTGCCACACACCAGAGCTCTCTCACTCTCATCCTCTTCATCATCCCACACGCTGACTGTACCATCTGAACTTTTGTCTAAAAGCTTGCAGTTCTATTACTGTTTGTTAGTGTCTTTTAATTCTGTTCCAACTGACTATGTTTCATCATGTTACAGAGGATACCGTATGTAGAGGGCAAAGGCAGGAATTTCCTTTGGTGAAAGTTTTAGATCAGTCTGTTTGGTCAGCAGGAAGGACCACAGAGAGTAGGAGCAGATCAAGTTTCAAGCAAAACATCACATGTCATAATCATTGCTATGTGGGTATGTTTCTGGACTGTTATGTGGACATGTTTCTGTATTTCTGTATACTATTATTCCTATCATTTATGGAGTGCTATGTCTATAACGCTGCATTTTGCATTATAGATGCATTTTAAATATGTCTACATGTTTAATCGCAGCATTCCCTGCTGGAATCTTTTATAAATACATACATACATATATATATATATATGTGTGTGTGTGTGTGTGTGTGTGTGTGTGTGTGTGTGTGTGTGTGTGTGTGTGTGTGTGTATGTGTGTGTGTGTGTGTGTGTGTGTGTGTGCATAGATAGATAGACCATACCTTACCTACTCTAGATATTATATATATATATATATATATATATATATATATATATATATATATATATATATATATATATATATATATATATATATATATACACACACACACACACACACACACACACACACACACACATCTCTTGGTCAATGTCATCCTCAGCAAGCTCTTGTCCCATTTTAAAGCCACCTGCTACCCTCCCTCTCGGGGGGGATGGTTACAGGCTGTGGAGCAGGCCAGTGGAGGTGTTAAGTTCTGTGATACAAGTCTTTTCTGGTCCTCTGGGGGAGCCATCTGGTTCCTGCAATAGAAGGTGATTGGACCCAAGCCTATGGAGGGCCCCACATAAATCAGCTGCCACAGTTCCTCCAAACAGAGAATTGCAAATCATATCATACTAAGAGAACATGATATATTTTACAGCCAACATTGTATTATTAGCCCAACACCAGCTGCACCAGATTTGAATAACCAAAATATGACTTTAAAATTTTTGGTCCAAATGAATAATCACAATGTGCTTCCAGGTCAGAGGGCAGCTTTTTTTTTTCGGCACAGTTGGCAGTGATCAAGTGACCTTTAGACTCAGATGAGAGAGCAGCTGTGTGCTGGGTTGAAGCATAATGCAGTCCCTGAATGAAAGCAGATCTGCGGTAGGACTGCAGAAACCCTGCAGAGTGTGCAGCAATAAATGTGAAGACAAAAGCGCTCAACAACGTACACCTCACATGGCACAGATACAGTACATGCCAAAGAGTAGGTGCATGTCTGAAACCCAGTTCTGTCAGAAATGCTGGTGTGTGTGTGTGTGTGTGTGTGTGTGTGTGTGTGTGTGTGTGTGTGTGTGTGTGTGTGTGTGTGATTATACCCTACATACCTTGCATTTCTATTGGATAATGTCAGGAAAAAATTAATGTCTTTATCTGTTAGTTTATAATAAAAAGATGACATTGTGTGTGACGTACTGAAGCATGATGATTTATAGAATGGCATTCTATATCAGCTGTCTCCACACCGAAACACACACACACACACACACACACACACACACACACACACACACACACACACACACACACACACACACACACACACACACACATCCTTCCAGATCACACAGCCACCCCTGTAATGCAATCTGTAAAGCAAGAGAGATAACCATACATGAAGGTTTAGAACTGATAGAGAGAGGCAGAGTGAGAAAAGGTGGGGGATAAAGAGATGAATTAGAGGGAGGCAGATGGAGGGATGCAACAGAATTACTGAGGAAGGTGGAGAGCTGCCTGGACAGTGCCAAGTGAGTGTGAGTTTGGGGAGCGATACGGGGTAGGAGGAGCAGTTTGGAACAGGGACTTCTAAACTCCAAAAGAAGAATAAACAGACAGGGAGCATAAGACAAACTTATACTTGTATGGATTTACTGTTTCTGGAATTCCGAAATTTTACAAGCAAGGATTACTTTTTTTCCCTCTGGAGCAAAAGCCTCTGGAAGAAAAGGCATCAGGGCACATTTCATAAAGAGGGAGGACCAGCGGTAAAGGGGAGCAGCACAGCTGGGCTTCTCTGCACTGCCACAAAGAGGATGATGAAGCAGAACTCAAAGCCAGAGGAAGGCAGGGTGGAGGAAACGCTGAGAAACAAGAAGTGTTGAAGACTGCAGGAGGATGGAGAAGGATGGAGAAACAGAGACAGCAGGACTGAGAGACAGAGGAACAGAGAGACAGCAGGACTGAGAGACAGAGGGACAGAGAGACAGTAGGGCTGAGAGACAGAGGGACAGAGAGACAGTAGAGCTGATAGAGGGACTAAGAGACAGAGGGATATAGAGACAGAGAGACAGAAGGACTGAGAGACTGCAGGACTAGGAGACAAATGGACAGAGAGACAGCAGGACTAAGAGACAGAGGGACAAAGAGCCCGCTGGATTGAGGGACAGAGGAGAAAGAGAAAGCTGCGCAATGTGGTCTTGAGAGGCATGTCTGAATTTCAAGTGTCTAATACTGACCTCAGAATTCTTTCAGTCATCCTCTTATTCTATTCCTCTCTGTACCACCCCACCCCATGTAAGCCCAGTGTTACGTTTCTCAGAGTATTGCTCAGGACCCTTACTACCCCAGGGAGCCTCCCCTCCCTCTCTGCTTCTCTCTTTCTCATTCTCTCTCTCTCCATCTCTTTCTGAATAAAGAAAGCATACAGCACAAGGCCTGATGGAACTGGACATAGCACTCACCTTCTGCAGATACATTTGAAGATTTTAAGGTATAACTATATTTCAAAGGAAATCATTTGTACTAAACAAATACCAGTTTGCATTTCATTGCCACTAAAATCAACAAATGCTCTGGATTCAAAAAGTAAGTAAAACCTTTTTCTGTCTTTTTTCATATCTTTGTCATAATTTTCTGTGTGTGTTATATAGCAATAGATACCAGCTAAACGCATGTACTCAAAAGTGAATACAATGGCTAATAAAGTGACTTCAAATCTCTTTTAATTATTTATATAACTTCTTAAAGTGGTTTCAATAAAACTTAACTTCCATCTGAGTTATCCACACAAAAAACTTGTTATATATATATATATATATATATATATATATATATATATATATATATATATATATATATATATATATATATGGAAGTGATCAACATGAAGAATGTATTAAAAACCATGAAAAAATTTAATAGTGACACTCTAAACAATAATTAATCTTTCTTTCTACTGGTCTAACTAGTCATTGAGCTGAATTACTCTGGAAAAACATACATTAATTAAAAAACAGTGAATAGTTTTGTTTTAAACTTGTACAAATCTCAAAAACCATGCAAAGAATGTAAATCATTTTATTTGTATTTATAAGTGAGTCTAAAGTCTAAAGAAGTTTCATTTTCCAGCACTGATACACTAAGCCATTTACATTGCAACTGGGTCACTCACAGTGCAAAGTAATAATGTTTTACTAAGTGCAGTGTAGGTTACTGAGTCCAAAGGTACCAATGTGGAATAAAATCAAGTAATTTTTAATGTGTTCTAAAATCTCTAAAAATAAATATGCGGAACATGCTCCCCAACCAATACACATGTACATATGCTCATGCACACACACACACACACACACACACACACACATACATTAAAAGACCAAGTGAGGTGTTTTGTTGATTTGTTATTTATAGATATGAGAGCATAGATAATGTACATAAAAACCCATCCACTCTGCTGTTGCACACTGCAGTAGAGTGCTTCCATTTGGATGACCTTGCAGACTGCACTGCAGATGATACCTGTTTTGCTGAGTCAGCATTGGATGTGGCAGCTGCTAAAACAGAGCACATGGAGCTGGAGAGTGAGTCAGCTCTGAAACTCTTTTGGAATTTATCTAAGACACACTTCTGTAACTCAGTAGAGTACTCAGATAATGCATTGAAGTGGCCTAGACAGTATGACCTATTGTGTTGGTGGGTTAGAATTCTGCCTGACCTCTTTCTTGACATTGTTCTCCTAATAAAATGACTAACATAG
The DNA here is from genome assembly GCF_041902795.1 of Electrophorus electricus. Lineage (NCBI taxonomy): Eukaryota > Metazoa > Chordata > Actinopteri > Gymnotiformes > Gymnotidae > Electrophorus > Electrophorus electricus. The sequence goes on from NC_137513.1 coordinate 3,769,966, forward strand.
CATTGCTTTTATCCTAGTAGACATGGTGACTGTGGATTGTCAGGGTGCTTGTGTACTGATATGTATGAGAGGTGCTTGGTTACATCTGGGTAGTGGTTTCTGTGGCAGCATGGGCTGATCTCCTTGCAGTAGCTCTGCAATGCCTGTTTATCATCCCCTCTGCCCCAAATACAGCACCTTTCCACATTACTATTACTTCATGAGAATATTTTGTAACTGAATATGGATATGTGATTTCCATACAAAACCTTTTAGCCAGGTTTTAAGAGAGAGAGAGAGAGAGAGAGAGAGAGAGAGAGAGAGAGAGAGAGAGAGAGAGAGAGAATGCAGTGTAGTACCTGAGGTGTACAGAGAAACAGGATATTTCAGACTGAGGTCCTTCATATGATGTGTTATCAAAATGCTTCATTTCACACTTTGCATGCATAGCTGATGAAGAAACTCTCTCCTAAACATGTTTCATTGTAAACCTTGAATACTATACTGCAAGATATAGAAGTGTGTCTGTGTGTGTGTGTGTGTGTGTGTGAGAGAGAGAGAGAGAGAGAGAGAGAGAGAGAGAGAGAGAAAGAGAGAGAGAGAGTGTTTGAGCAAGGATAGACAAGCATTGCATATGTCTGTTTACATTTTTACACTATTTTATTTAATTACTCTCCACAGTACATATATTCCACTAGTGCAAAATCTCTTTACAATCTATTACCCAACTTAATTAAACAATCTCATGCCTGAGTGTGTATATTTCAAATCTGTTGTTCACCTGACAGTATCCTTTCATTCTGTTCAAAGTTATTCAGGGCTATGCAATGCACTTTAAACATATTAACATAATCTCATTTCATACCATATCCATAGAGGATGCTTCATTTCCCATTCAGATGACTACTGAAAAATATCATGTGAACATTACAAACAAAATCATGCATTAGATAAGGTATATAAATATATAAGGTCTTTTAACATATTATCTTATTTCAGCTATGTATCACATGTGCACTGTAAATTTAACATATGATAGTTGTCCTTTTTCTGACAGAGGATGTGGATTAACTATCAATAGAGTCAGAGTTTTCTCTCTGAACTGCACGCAGTCAAACATCAGAGCTGTTATTGTAAAACCTTCATGTTGCACTGTGATTTTTCCCAGGATCATTTAACAGAGTTCATCAGAGCAATTCATAAAATTGGTCCAGCTGTTAGAAATAAACACATAAATGGTGTCAATTAAAATTAATATACATACTTCTTTAAGATAACTATACTGTTGCTAAGGACCAAAATTATTGTATGTTGCGCGCTGTACTGCACACTTTGCCTCTGTGGCAAAATACATACCTGTACCTGTATGACTTGGCAAATTCATAACAAATAAATAAATACATTTAGAAAATATGGCATTTCCAATATTTTTGCAAAAATGTATATTAAATGCTCATTCCTTAAATGCCTAAGGAATTGTATTATGGGTATTTCATGTATTGCATGATAAGACTAACACAAAATCATGATATTTGTCTGAAGCCATTTGTATTCCATTTTATATTAAACAGCTGAAAACAACTAAATATTGCACAACTCCGTCATATTCCAGGCACCCACATTCAAAAGAACACTGCATTAAAATAAATACCCAAAAAGCCCATTGACTACATAATTATGACAAAACTACTACTAACAGTGCTTAAACATTACAAAACATCTAGTCTCAACAGTAAAGTACACTGTGTAATAGTCTAAGTATAGTCTAAATGATTAATTATCAAAAACAGTAAACTCAACATCAAGCAAATAAAGAAATGAAACATGTAAGAAAGTATATTTCAGTAGGTGCAGCCTCAATACATTCACTGGGGAGTGATAAGACCAACCAAACTCAGCAACAGCAGGACACGACATGCAAGGTCCAGGGCTGAATCATAGACTGGCTCTTCTCATGGTAAGCCAAAGCCCTCAGAGCTATACTGTAATGGGTGACCAGGGCTTTAGAAAGGCTTTAGAAATCTCCCACACAATCCCAGTGGCTGAAGAACTGAAAGAGAGTTCATGTTCACCAATGTGACCAAAATCTTAAAGTTGCATTTCTTCAAAATTGTACACCATGCCTGACAAATTAAATGCATTATTTTGATATCCTCAACATGTAAATGCCAACTAATCCAGTGCCAATCTTTTATAGTAAGATTTCAAGAAAAAAAAAAGTTTTCCCCTTACTCCAAATATAGTCGATCAGCCCATGCCTGTTTGTCTAACGTATGTGTCTTTAGTTTTGCACTGTAGCTACAGGAGCTAATATAGCTAACAAGCAACTGAAATCTATCTCACAATTAATCTTTTGTGCAAACACATAGTCAGATCTTCATACATTCACCCAAAATAACATTGGCAAGATAAGAAATGTTGTTTTTAAATGATGGATTTTGTAAAATAGCAGGAATGGGCTGTTTACAAGTTTAACTTCAACATGGAACAATACTATCTGTCACATAACCTTTTGCTTTCTGGTACAATTCCACTTTTAACTTTGGGAAGAATAAGGGTGAATAATTTTTTTTTTTTTTTTTTTGCTTAATGATTTCTTTATTTGAATGTAATTCAATTAATTATGTAGGAAAATATTCTTAGTCTACTTACATTTTATTTATTTATGTAGCAGAAATAGTAGACTCTGGGTATTAAGTAGCCATTGAACAGAAATCATTTATATAGTCCTGAATGGGATAAACAAAAATAAGTTCATATCAATTTTTTAACTAATATCATTCTTTGGTACCGTTTACTTGCTTATCTAAAACTAAGAGCTTCTTTCTTGCTTTTACTAAAGTGCAAGTGGCCCTTCATTCACAACATTGCCATTCAAAACGTTTGAATCAATATCAAAATCCAAATTTTACAAAAGGCTAATTAAACATATTTTGCATCTACTAAATTCTGCTTACAAGCTTTAAACTCTTACCTGCTCAGTGGAGCAACTAGAGGGTAGAGTTTTGAGTTATTAGTTTATGGAAGCCTAAGATGCTACTACAGCTAATCACTGATCAATTAAATACTCATTTGCAGTTTGATAAAATACAATTTTATAGCCAATTAGCCATTTTTGACATAATAAGTAGCTAACAATATTTAAGTCACATTTACTTTTACATTTCACCTGAACCAACATAACATTTTCGGTATTGCTGAATGTTTGTATTGTTAATATTATGAACAAGTATAAACAAGAAGTTAGCTGAAGTCATGGGGAAGTTAGCTGTAGTTTAGGAACATGGGTAAACTATTTGTGAAGTGCCAAACATGAGATAACTTGTTACATTTCTGTAGCTCTGTAAATGGTATGCAGATCCAGTTTATTATGTTTCTTATATCAAAACTTGCAGATCTGGGAAATCCAACCCATTCGTACTGAGGACACAGCTCAACACACATAATCTTATAGCCAAACAGGATCATTCCAACATCCTTATATTGATAAGCTACAATGATAATTGCTAATGTACTGAACTTTATAGTTAATTAACTATTAACTTCATAGTTTGAATAAGTTAATGGAGATATTCATATGTCATCATCATAATAAGTGATGTATACTTACGCTTTTAAGTTATACTATGCACATGTAAATACTACTACTGCTTTCATGCATTGTTGGGTTTTTTTTCACTTTTAAATGTCACAGTCAGTTCTTGTTTAAAATCTGATTATTTGTTATTTAATACTTTAAATTGATGCAGCCTTATTTAATTAACTGTTGCATATTTAATATATTAGAAATTCACACTACTGCTACTGTTTTTACAAACTGAAAGTACTAATGAAATAAGATCATATAATACTGTTGGACTCTACATACAACACATTTAAACCTGTTACATGTGAGGTGTCTCAGTAATATAAGCAATAACTCCTCAGCAGATTTTCTTTTATAAATATTAGAATATGAAAGAAATATTTTCGTTTCAACGCTGTTCCCTGAATTATCATTATATTTAATTGTCAGGCTCTTTTCCTTGTTGCTTGTGTATGTTGCTAATTGTTCAGTCAGTGTGTGTGTGTGTGTGTGTGTGTGTGTGTGTGTGTGTGTGTGTGTGTGTGTGTGTGTGTGTGTGTGTGTGTGTGTGTGTGAGTGTGTGAGTGTGTGTGTGTGTGTGTGAGTGCATGTGTTATGCAAATATTGTTTGAGGTCACTGTAACAGAGCATGTTATTTTTTATTTCTAAGTAAGGAAATTGATTTCTAAAGTTAAATGTGCTGCTGCTAAAAGCATTCCTGTTCTGCTCAGTGTAACCAAAGGAAAGAGCAGAATTTGTTGGGGTGGTAAAAACAGGCAAACAAGGTTTTTTTTGGAAGTATACCATACTTGTGAGTACATATCATGCTCACAAGTATAGCATGAAAACTAGGCCCACGCTCAGTCACACAGACACACACACACGCACACACCCACACAGGGAATGTTTAGGATGTTTCCCACACCAGTCAGCAAAAACAAATAAATACAGTAGTGGTATACAGAAAACATCTTAGCAGTCTTGTAACATTTTGGCAGCAGTAGGGACAGTGTGCTTCTGCCTTGTCAATAATCCGTGACTGAAGAAATAATACAGATGTGCTCATGATAATCTCTGACAATATCAGACAGTAAATGCTTTGGCAGTAGTTGGAGGACACAAAATAAAATTGTTACAAAAACAAGTGGGTCCCAGAAATAGCTTTTGGATCACTACCTTCTTTAGTGTTGTAAACAGTACTGTCATTAGTGGAAGTGTGGTAAGTGTGGTGATCTGCACTGGGGCAAGGGTGCACAGACCCAGGGTGGGCAGTGGCTGAGCTTGTCTAAATAGGACACATTTCTTGGCTGGGCAAGAGAAGCAAGTCCCACAGAAACGATGCAGTCAAACGACGATGGTTTCAGCAAACTTCAATATACGTTTTCAGGCAGGGTACATATATGTCTGCAAGAGTTGTAGGAAAAAATCAGATTGAAAGAGGATAATTAAAATGATTTATGCCATTGGCATGTTCCATCTGCCAAGGGAAGATCTAAGATCTCATCCTTGAATGTTTTGTAAACTATAAATTGATTTTTCTTTACAGCCTTTTGTAGTTCACCTTCATCTTCATTTAGCCCTTGTATCTAAAAGCCATTTTGACAACACTGAAACTTTCAGATTTTCCTTTTCTTGTTGTCATACTTGAAATAAATTTTAACAAATTACATTACACATAACATTACTGCATTGCATTATTTATTTGTATAATACTCATTATAATGTTCATTTATTATAATATTTAATTGAAGGTAAAATACAAAATGTTGTAAAACAAAAATCAAGCAATGTGTTATCAGTATTACTAAACAAATACTTAGATAATACATGTAATATAAAGATAGTATAACACTTAGATACCATTTTTTCATATATACTGCGTTGTATCTACATTGGAATGTGTGCAAACGTATTTGTGAGTCTGCGCCCGTGTGTGTGTGTGTGTGTGTGTGTGTGTGTGTGTGTGTGTGTGTGTGTGTGTGTGTGTGTGTGTGTGTGTGTGTGTGTGTGTGTTGGCGTGAAGGGGTACTTCTCTACTAACTTAATTATATAAAAGCCACAATCATTAGTAGTCATTTGATCTTGGAAGAAAAAGATGAGGAGAGTTACTTTAAATGGAGTTACTTAAGTGGTCTGATTCATTGTACAAATCTATTTCTGCCTTAAAAAATGTATTGCTCCTCTCAATCAGCACAAATAACTCATGTTTTTTTAAATAACTCCAGTTTTTTAGAGATTCTCATATCTTACATTAAACAAATATATTAAAGATCCTGACAGTGGGCTACATAAGTAATAGTCAAGGACAGTTAAAGAATTCATTACCACTATCCCCTTAACAGTTCAAAACAATGAGGATGTTAGAAAATGAAAGAGAACAATGTTAAAGGCATAAGATGGCTCTGGAGAAGGAGGAGTGGTATGTAATGTTTTACCAGAATGTGGGGGTCGGGGCTCCACCACACTTTAGGCTTTCCAGGTCAAGCAGCAAGGTTAGAGTTGTCTGTTTCAGTGAAAACAAATATAAAAAGGTGAAGCTATACTTGGCACCCTCAAGCATTTTGCTACCAGGTTGACCTGTTTATATTCATACAAAATTTTATAATGCTATTGTAACGAAACTGGAATACCTCCATTGTGGTGTGACATCAGTGAATAGTGTAATATTCTTTTCATTGACAAAAAGTAAACAGATCGATATCTAAACTAATCCAGTGTTCTCTGTCTCCAACATTGTCAACATGAAATGCAAATTCATCTCATGCATGATTCTGAATTTGCTGACAACAGGCAGTAAGTGATTCAAGTATATGAAACTCCCAGTATACAATGATTTATGGAAAGGTATATATACTATTTACTGCTGAACAGTGCAGTAAAGTACTCGAGACACAAGTGCATTGTGTAGTGCACTATGGGAAGGGAGAAAGGAACGGAAACGGTTCTCACTTGGTGCCCTCTTCCGTTCCAGCTTCTCCATCGGTTTTGCCATCCTCCTCCATCTTCTGTTCATCAGAGATGAGCTCCTGTTTCTTGTGCCTACGCACGCATTTCACCACGACCATGGACAGGATGACCAGCGCGAGCATGCCTCCAATGGAAGCTCCGATCGCCACGGCGATAGTGGAGTCCCGTGGCGGAGGCACTAGAGGCGGAACCACACACACACACACGTGCAGTACAGTCGGCCAGACACCAGCTGCTAGTGACCGTATTATGGTGATGAGATTTGATCAGGAAAAACATGGCTAGGAAAATGTGAGTGGTATTTATGAAATCAAATCATTTAAATACAAAATACAAAAATGAGTTTAATGCTTGATGTATGTACTTTATCTCAATTATTTGAAGGGTATCGCTCAAAACAAAACTTGATTTCCACAGGATTTCCACAGGATACAAAAAAATCTAAATGCTACACTTTCCCCTTTACTATAATTTAAGGACCATACATGTACTGTCCTCAAATATGTTTTCAGCTGGTTTTAGAAAATGCAGTTGTTGATTTGTTTGTTTTGGGGACAGGTGTCTTATCACATTTCCACCAGCCTTTTTGTAATCCATGGGGATTCACAATTTTGAGCTACATTCACTCTATGAAGACATAGGGTCAATGCTGTGTTTTTGCTTTCCTGCTGGTCTGATATATACTTACACTCAGGGACTACATGCAGCTGGATGATACCATGCCCCTGAATACGATCGGGAGGATTGCGCACATAGCAGTTATAGATTCCCTCATCTTCCAGCTGCACATCTGAGATGGTGATGGACAGGTCATTTTTGTCCAGGTTCCCGGCGAACTTTACTCGGCCCCCAAAACGGTCTGTCCACATAGATGTTACTTTGTTCTTAAAGGTCATAAACTAGAAAAAGAGAACAGACAGTATACAGTAGGAATTCATTCATTGCATGAGTCAAAAGCATGCTCTCTCTTCGTCCTGTAACACAGTATCAGAACCTTCTGGCCTAAATAAATCACAAGGTCCTGTCTGAGTTTTCCAATTCTTCCTAGTTGCACACACATACACAATATACAGAAAAGATATAGAATTCAAATGGCCATTAATCTGATCGTCACTGATTGCTATTAATCTGATCACCATTGATCTGATCACTATTGATCACCATTGATCTTACCATCTCCTCTGTGTCGTTTTCACTCTCCTTGTAGGTCCAGTTCATAGAAAACTTGCTGGTATCAATTCGATAGCAGGAAGTGAAGGTGCAGGAGATCTTGACCATGGTGCCATTCAGGGCATTGATCCGCTGGGCCACAACTACATCCATGGCAGAGACAGATGATGCTGTAAGAGAAGTAAGCAAATCTCAATCGATGCCATCAGTAATGATCTTGTCATTATACACCATAAAGTGCTATTAGAACAGTAATTAAAAATGCACACAAGGTCATTGACAGTATTGAAGTGCTTTTCCTGCATTTGGGTAATGCAAAATTATTTTAGGTTTCATGAAAGCTATTATTCATTTCCTAGTGACACAAAATAATTACAGTGTCTTGATACCTCAAACAGTTGTAAGCCATAAACATCTTAAAAAAGATGGTGATATGTCATTAGCAAGTAGCTAATATGCATTAAAAAGCATTATTTATATATATATATATAAATATATATATATATATATATATATATATATATATATATATATATATATATATATATATATATATATATAACTAGATAGGGTAACTTTAAGGTCATAAAGTAAATAAGTTATTATTATGACTGGTTGACTCACTCTTTCTACTATTTTCTGTGAAACAAAACCAAAAACCAGCAGTGGAAATAGCTCAGTGCTGAAGTCTTTGTACTGTATGCAAAGCCACACCCCATCCTGCAGTATATCTGCATTACAGTAGACACTTTCCAAGCATAGACACCGGAGCTTGGGCAATACTCCTTACAGTGCAGACACATAACTGCTATGCTGTTATGTTATGTTATGACACATACACATGCATGCACACACACCAGAGTTTTGCTCTGGGTACATTTCATGTAGATGTAATGTTGATGCTATTATGTAAATGCCAAATTAACTTTTAATCTCACTCTCTCTCTATCACTTCTCTATCTTTATCTCTGCCTCTCCCCCCCCCCCTCTCTCTCTCTCTCTTTCATTGTCAGTGTTAAGACTAAGGCTTTCTGGAGTCTTTCTAAACACGTGGACTTATTAATAAACACACATAGACAGTTTATTAATTAACATTTATAACAGACTATTTGAGTGTGCAATTTACAATATAAACTCTGTGTGTGTGTGTGTGTGTGTGTGTGTGTGTGTGTGTGTGTGTGTGTGTGTTTGTTGTGTTATGATAATCCAGTGGTTCCTAGCTCTGCAGCACTACATAACTCTGCAGTGAGCTCTTTTATGGGACGGCGTCCCACTGCTGCTGCAGTTATTCTTCATTAGCCAAGCTTTTCCCTGCAGGACCAGCAGCAGCTCCGTCATCTCCCTCCCTTCTCCTCTCTAATTCTCTCCATTCTCTCTCTCTCTCTCTATTTCTCTCCCTGTCTCTACCTCTCTCTATATCTGCATTCTCCTCTCTATTGCTCTCTCTCTCCCTTCTCTCCTATAAATCTCCCTTCTATCGCACCCTTATGCTATCTCTCTTTCTCTCCACATTTCTTTACTCTCTCTTCTCATTCCCCCCCCCCTCTGTGTGTGTGTGTGGGGGGGGTCTCCCCAGACGCCGCCAAGCCACTCCCTCAAAAAAATGTAAAAAGTCCTTTCTCAGTGTACACCTCTCAATGTGCACCTGTCATGGACACACACATACAAATACACACATGTATGCACACACACACAAACACGCACACATACAGACACACACACACACACACACACACACACACACATACAGACATTGCTTCTTTTTTCTGTTCTGTCTCTTAATAGAAAGATAAATCTGCAGTTCACATGCAATAGAAATCTGCAGTTCACATGTAACCTAATGACATCACCTCCTGTGCTGTTTTTATAAGAGCCTGCATTCACATAGGCACATGCTCTCATAAACCCATATGTTCACAAGTGCAAAGTCAACACTCTGCTGGGTGTGCTGCCCAATAGCAGCAGCATGTCCGTGTAACACCACCCACCCTTTCACCTTCAAGTATATTTAGTGCAGTTCCCTCAGTACTAGCCATTCCCACAGTCTTCTCCTGAGTCACTTTATTAGTTTGTTCAAACTGGTCAAATTGAAGCTGAAAATTCCTGTTTCCTTGACTAATAATTGACTATAAATCTGGAACACTCAAGAACTAAACATTTATAGGTGCATATCTCTGCATGCTTACCGATTTTATTTTGTTTGTTTGTTTAATTTCTTCTATATTTGTTCAATATTTCATTTCTTTAACACTTCATTTTGACCTTTATTGTTATCACTTGCAAATATCTGGCCTGATTTCTGAAGCATCCTACAGATCAGAGAGACTCCATGCCTCCCTTCCTCTCAGTGTCTCCAGACTCTTCATAATCTCAAAGTAAAAGGTAAATAAGAAGCTCCAGGTGAGTACCAAACACGTGCTGATGTCACACTAACTACAGCACAAGATCCTAGATCACAGTAATATAACTTTTACCCAATGCACAGAGGCAGCAAGTAATGTCACACTGATTTATTACTGATGAAACCACTGACGGATGAGTGGTATAAGATACCTTGACCCAGAGGGGATTAGTCCATTAAATGGATATATCATACATAACTATGACTGCAGGTGGCTGGCAGTGTCCCTGAACCGAGGTAGACCCACAACTATTTTGATACAATTTATTAGGCTTCCTAGTCTTTGGAAACCCCCCCCCAAAAAAAAAAACAAATGGTTAGAGTCCTTCAAAGAGGGTTCATTCTTTGAAAAGGATGGCAAGATGCCCTCTCTGGCTAACAAACTACACTACAATGTTCTTTAATTGAGGCTACAATACTGGCTGTCTGAGAAACATATATTGGTGTCTTTTTTATCACAGTCCTGCAGAAGACATTAATATTACAACCCAGAATTTTCATCTTATTTAACACTTCCTTAAATTTCTTAAATGCACATAGTGTTAGTTAATTTGGATAGTGTCCAGAGCAGGATTTTGCCATAAGGCGTGGCTTGTGTTTTTATATCTTCCACTAAGGTTGTAGATGGAAAATCTTTTCATTGTTGACATTTTGCCAAGGTACAAAATGACTACCACTACAGGAGAAGGGGAAGGTATAGTCTTTATTAGAATTTTTCCTTAATCTGTTAGCGCCAGGGAAGCTCCAGGATGGGAACGAAGCTGTTCCATGCTCCCTCTAGTGGACTTCAAAGAAAATACAATTGGTGCAATAGAATCTAATAAAATCGGCCTTTACAGCATTAAAAGGGTAGGTTATTTTTTAAATAACCTTACATCACCCATCACTTAGGAAATCTCCCAGAGCTAGTCTTGATTGGAGTAGAACAGGATGACGTAATAGAGTTCGTTACTCTTTACTGAGCAAAGCCTGACACAGAACATATTTTTTAGGCTGTGACCTGTCTTAAATCTGAAGGTAAACACTAAAAGGTTAGAACATTTTGCTGTTAGTAGTCTCCCAACTTAATAGTAGCCTTGTGCCGTCCAGATGATCCTACTTTAAAAAAAATAATCCGTGGGCAAAACTGAAAACAGTAATAATCTGAGCAATTTAACAGGCAATTACAGAGAACATTACATTGGAATTGGTTAAAGTGATGTAGTGATACTAGGAAATCCTAAAGAATAAATTGACATTTTAACACCTTTTTTGTACACTGGATGTCTTTGAACTAGTAAGAGGCACACAGAATGTATCAGAGTAAACAGAATAGAAAGACAGCCCACACAGACGGTGACGTTATGGTGTCCGACATAGTTGTTCATCAAACGTAGGCCATTACACGCAGAATAGTTGTTAGTCCCGCACAGAGGAACGGGCGAACGATACGACGGAGAAACGTGCTGACGTACTCAATGTTAATGTGTTGGTTAGTCCACTAAAGTGGTACAAAATAAACGCTAATAATCGAAGGTTGATTCCGGTGCGTCCTACGCAGCAGATCATTTTGCACAGGATCTCATTATACGCCCAATGCTCGCGCGCGCGCGCGTGCATATACACACAGACACACCGACCACAGGACACGAAAACTCAAAACCGCAGGGCGCAACGACAAATCTTACCTTTTTAGGGAGGCATTTTGGTAGTTTTCACTTACCCGCGAATACCAGCAGTACTACATAGAAAACCTTGCCAGTTGATGTCCCCTGTGATTGCCGCAAACGAAGCATTTTGCTCCCTGGAACGGAATGTTTCTTTAAATATTCAATAAATTACCAAAAAGGTATATTATTTTGGTATATACATATAAAAAGCTAAGTGCTATGGATTATTTTCAGTGCTATGATATGGCTGGCAGTGTCTGTAGCCGCAGAAATGGTTGAGTTTATGGTTGTGGTAGCGCTTGTTCGGAGTCGGGGATCTGAAGATTTCCGTTCAATCTTACGTTCCATCTCTCTGATGCAATTTCCCTCTCTGACTTGAGGTTATTGTGACTACATCATACTGTATGCAAACTTACAATATAACATTTAAACATGTAATCATTGTTACACCTTAAAGACCAGATTCTGGAAAAAGAAACCTACATCACACAAGTAAAATTATTTATGTTTAATATTCCTTGAAATAATAAACAATGTGATGCTGAAGATGCTGTTTGAAACACGTAGATCATTATAAATATTTAAGATCAATGTTCTAAATGATCTCACTGCAATGATTTCAAATCAGTAAGTAGACTACAACTGACTCACTACAGTGTACTATGAAATGCCCTTGTGTGAATGACAAAGAGCAGTAACATATGAGAATAAAAATGTAAATAAAATGTAGATAAAGCAGTAGCAAATATTATTAATGGACTCCAAGTTGTGTACATGTTGGAGGACACAAGGTAAGTTTGGCAGCAGAACATGATAAATACATCTTTAAAAAATCCAGTGTGGCCGTTGCAGCTAAACTAAAAAAGGACTACATGGTTGCACCAAGACCCTCTTCTCATTTCCTTTCTTATCAAGACCAGTGAAGTGGAGGAGACAGACAGGGAGAGAAAGAGAGAAATTGATGGTGGAGTGGAAGAGGGGGAAACACAGATCAGGGGTAGGGAACATATGGACACCGGGTGCCTGATAGGGAAAGTGTGAATGTAAGGGCTAAAGAGTGGTTGTGTGGACAAAGAACAGTTTTTAGGACTATTACGATTAACAGGCTTTATGATTATTATTATTATGAGGGCAACAGAGGCAGACCCTTCATGCCTGCCATTTTTACTAATATTTTTCTTCTCAGTGAAACACATACCTATTTTAACACTATTTTGACCTTCATCTTTATCAGTTGCAAACATCTGGCCTGGTTTCCGAAGCATTCATGGCTGTGGCATCATTGGGGCTTAAACTATCAAACTCCCAATGACTGTGCAAATGCTTTCTGCTGTGCCACTAGGGGGCCTGCTTATCTAATATTGTTCAACCAGTGTGGATCCCTTTCTTCAGTGAAGCTGCTCATTATGATTTCAAATTCATTTGTTACATTTATTTGTGTTGCCTGGTTCCAACTCTTCATTTTACTTTGTCTTGAACAAAGGAGCCATGAACTACTTCAGATAACCCCATAGTAACTCCGGCACATGATTACTTTGCACTGCTGTTTGGGCTTTTGGCTTACCACAAAACGATTATTGCTATGCTTCCTCTAGCAGGCCTGTCCTTCTTTAATTCTTGCCTTTACACTTGCAGCTGCTGTAGACACAGTGCAGCTGATTCCCCCAGCGCAGATATTTCTCTTCTGCAGTACAGCCTTATTGTATTCTATACGGCCTGCAACTCAGGGCACAAATGTCATCATCTGCTCATCTGACACACTATTAACAGTGCAGCAATCACTCTATGTAAACAGAGAGGCAAATCAACATTTTAAATGTTGCCCTAGATTTGTCTTGCAAAAAACATTTCAGATATTACCAAATACACATTAGACAATTTTGTTTTTATTTCCAGTTTTGCAACATTTTATTTACACGTTCAAAGTACATATACTATAGAATTATTCATTTCAAAGTCATGTCCTTTGATATGTATTGGGGTGTGAGTGTTCATTTCATTACAATGTGCTTCTGCCATCATCCTATCAGATAAGAGAAATCATTATCAGTTAATGTTACCCTAACTTGTGTAGTTAATCTACTGCCATAATGGCTGCTATCTTCTTCCAACACAAAAATTGTCCATGGTAGGCTATCAGGTGGTCTTTCTTACTTTCTAAGTATGTAAAAGTCTACATAAACTGAATGGTCACTGTATTAGAGACACCTGGTCTTGCAGATTTGAGCTTCCCTTTAAGGAAATTAGACATCTGACCTCAGAGTGCAACATAAAATCAGTTTCCATGTGAGTTCACATAAAAATGGGAAAATTGGGCAATCTGGGTGACTTTGAATGAGCCATTGTCATCAGTGATAGACTAGCTTTCTGCTATGGTCTTCCATATAATTTTTAACCTCTATATTTTTATAGTAAGAATGTAACTTGCCATTCTACCCCCATGATGCCCTTACCTTTGGAATGTGATAGCAACAGTGCTCTGATTGGTCAGTCTGATTTTTAACACATCCATCCAGTTTAAAACATGTTTTCACTATGATGTGCCGCTCTGCTGCCATATGTTCACAAAAGGCTATATGTAATAATTAGTTCAGACTCAACAGAGGCTTAATTTGGGGGGTCTGCAGTGTTACATACCTATGCAGTCTTGTGCATCTTCAGTATGCACTGTGTGACCAATTCAGATTTGTCCTAATACTGCCAATAATGCATTACTTGATTCAGTTTTTATATAATGTTATAACTTGTTAAGTAATCAACTTGATATGTCAAATAATCAAATCAGATGGTTTTAGAATTGAAGATGAGAGAGAGCATACTTCAGCATAAAATGCCTTATATAACTGTTGAGAACAAAACTTGATATGTTGCTTTAGGATCATGTTTATTTTTGAAAAATTGACATTCATTTGTCCATATTAGGTGGGCTAGATTAAGGAAAATAAAATAAGGACATAGCAAATGTCATCTTTTCTGTATCTTGTATCATGAAGTTGCAGATTTGATTGCAGTTTATGCACAGTGGGAGGAGTACTCCGTCTCAGATTGGTCATCTGAGTGAAAGAGTTTTTAAAAATTAATAATACAATTGCAGAAATACAAAGAAAGTATATGTATAACAACTTTAAAGTAACAATATTATCACAAACATCTTACTTGTTTGGTAGTAATCATAAACTTTGATAACAGCTGGCTTGAGATTCTTTACTGGGAGCACCTGTTTTATATGCAGTTCATAATTCATAGGAGTATTCCTTAATACCTGTTACAGACAGAGCAGACATTCATTTATAAAAATCAACATGATATCTCGGTTGTTTTTAGAGCTTTTTGATTTGCTGTTAGCAATTATTCATGTCTGTCATTGTGGATATGCAATAATCTTCTTCAATCTGCCCTTCTCAAACATTTATTATATATATATATAAGGATTAATGGTTGGGACTTCCTCTCACCTCTTTCAAATACACGATAACATGGTCATCTTTGGAATCAACCCTTTCCACAAATGGGCTATATTTTAGCTAAGAATAAAAATCTGATCATTCACTGTTATTTACACTTGTGAACACATGAACAGCATACAGTAATTAAGAAAATATAGGAATTTAAATATGGAATGTTAGTAACATCACTGCTACTTACTTCATTGGGATCTGCTGTGAACCCTGACAAGAGCTTTATATCCACTATGACCATGTTGGTGCTGGCTAATGTCCCATTATATCTGAAGGGAAAAAAGAGCTAGTCACTAACTTAATTTAAGGCCAAATACTACTAAATATTATTATCTAGTATCATTATTAGTACACAGTAGCATGTCGAAAGAAAATAAGAGAATAAATGATCAGAATACGAATTTCCAATTTACGCCTATTAATCAAAACCGTTTATTACAATCCATTCTTACGTGACAGTGAAGTTAACAGAGAGAATGTTTCCAAATGATTTTGTGCAATTTCCTTCAGTCTTAGCCTTGACGCTCAGTGTGCTGGTTTCAGTAGGTGTGGGGATGTTGTAAAAAAGGGCCATCTGCAAGATGTGGTAAGAAACGTCACATACAGTTACTCATGCAATCACAACAGCAATTTCCCATGAGGTGCATGAGTTTCAATTTCACTTAAACAGGACAGTTTTGGTGTATGTTTTTGTTACAGATGTTTTAACAGCAAAAAAATGTATTGTTTGCAATTTAACATTTAAGGAGCTATTTTGAAATAAATTCTGCATGAATTGCTGTGTTTTAAATCCCCAATGTGGTACCAGGAAAGACAGACAAGACTGACCTGCACTGACACACAGGTGGATCCTTTTACTTCAATGCTGTATTTGCCAGGAACATCCTGCAGAGGTTTCTCTTGGTACAATAACTTGTTGTTCTGGTGGACATCAAACTTGTGACTGTCTCCACCTGCTGACTGCACAGTTACTGTGCTGGAGCCATCTGAGCTGAACACTTTGGTGGAGTACAGAGCCAGAGCCTGGAGGGCCACCACTGTGTCCTGATCCAAACACAAAAACAACCATTTATATAACACAACACAGTGTTGATTTGTGCTCTCTGTATTCAGACCCAGTAAATGCATAAAGAGTTAGAAGGAAAGCTGTACTTTATACCTGGGTGGAGGAGAAGCCTCCATAGGGATTCTGCTGTCTCACCAGCCAGCTGACGATCCTGTTGGCGTAGCCCAAGTCAGCAGTAGAGAGCTGATCTGTAGTGAGAACAGCGAGCAGCACGTAGGAGCTGATCTCCACTGCTAAGGAGTCCGAGTCATCTAACGCTGACTGAGACCAGTGAAGGCGACCATCTGTAATTAAAAGTGCACAAATAAGCTTGCTTAGACAAGGAAATTAACACTACGAACAAAATATAGCCCAAAATCAAATGAAATATTAAATAAACTGGCTGAGTTCTTTAAGTTTACATTTAACTTTCTTAGGATCATCTTGGCAAATCTCAAATGGAGGCCACATAGAGAAATTTCTCAATACTTTTTTCTCAATGTTTAATGCACCTTGGTCTTCATCAACCAATATGTTAATTGATTCATCAATGCAAAAATGTTTGGTAAAATAGAATGGAGCACAAAGTAACACTCAGCTTCATCTGACTTCCATTTGCATAAATAACTACAATTTACTTAAATATGTAGATGCATATGTAGATGACTCTGGAGAGACAGCTATAATTCATTCCATACCTCCTGAAATGGCAACACTGTCCAGCTCTTTTAGCATCTGATCTCGAGCGTCGTTCTCTCCAGCCACGCTGAAAGCGTAAGCCAACAGGGCAGTTGTGTAGGTGTTTGTCAGGTTACCAATAGTGGACTTTAAGCATCTCAACCCTCCACTCACTGCAGGATCCTGCAACCAAAATATCAATTAGAGTGAAGGTGACAAAAATGAGATAAAAATCACCTAACTTTTGAAATTAGTGCTATTCCCAGAGAGGATGCAATGATTTAACAACACACATGTGAATGGATAATTGAATGACTCACTGAATGACTGACTCTGACTCCCTATGCTCAAATAATATTATCCTCAAATCACTTACATTCTGACATTTTATTAACGCAGTTAATGTCTTTAAATATTAGATAACTTAAACTTTCCAGACTATGAAGTGATGAATTAAGTGCCGCAGCAGAAAAGATGACAAAATGAGCACTGCATTCAGCACCCTCTAGTTGTTACAACTATATATCATTAATAACTTTGCCCAGCCTCTCTATCAAAGTTTAGTTCCATGTGAATATTGAGCTGTAATTCATACTGATTATTAATACCCTTACCATGACTTCAGCTCCCAGTTCAAACAATGATGCAGTGATATATGCAGTCATGGTTACATCATCATTTACACCGCCCTACAAAACACTGTAAAATTACTCAAATACAACAAAAATCAATTAACTTTTTTTTACTATGAAATCTGGTACATTCACTGTCCTGGTACCTAATCACATACCTTCATTCTGTTGTTGAACAATCTGCCCTGCCTGATAAAACAGCCATCTGGTCTCTGCTTTTTTATCAACCATGTCTTTGCACTGTCAATATTTTCTGGATCAATAAAGATGTAATTTTGTGCTTGGCCAAAAGTCCTCAAGACAAAAGCAGTTAACCTAGGGAGAATTACCAATATTCAGATTCTGTTCCATAGGATTGTATGATAGCTTATACATTTACCATCACTGAAAAGTAGTAACTTGAGGAAGGGTTAGGTTTTCTAATCATTTGAGTACCATCAGTGTGTCATGATTTTCTCACCATGTGTTCCCTTCTCCCCTGCCAAATGTGCTATATGCACCATCAAAATGCTTGTAGTTCAGTTGCCTCTGGTATCCTGAGTGGGGAAAAAAAAAATGATCCTGTTTTTTTTTTTTTTTCATCCAGAATCATCTAAGGGTGGTTTGTGTCACCTTGAACACCTCCTTTATAAAGACTCTCTCACCGCTCTTAAGGAACTCAGTTGCCCTCTCACGAATAGCTGCAGTGAGCTGGCCAGTGTTCTGTAGGTACTGAAGAATGTAGATATTGGGGGAGAGGAGAGCAATGTTTTGTTCTCCACAGCCATATGGCATCCTAAGTAGTCCATCAATGTTTTTTAGTGCACGTCCCAGTATGTCCCCTGCAAACCAAAGTTATTATGAGTAAACAATGTTGTTCTTGTCCATATCACTCTACAAGCATAAGAGTTACACCAAATAAGGTGTATCACAAGCCGATGTTTCATATCTTTGATGTTTTGAAGTCTCACTGACATTGAATGTATCATAGTATGTATCAATGTATCTGATACTCCGTGGGGAATGTCAAAAAGGAATGTATCATCAGAGTTATTCCAGTCGTATGCCTGCGAGTTCTCTCTGTGTTAGATTGCTGCACAATGCATGCACTACAATCTTACAGAGTAGCTTCTTCAGCCATAAAAGTCTGTTTGCAGAAAGACTGTGCAACTTGATTTTGTTTGCTTTTTTTAGATTTTCCCTACTCATAATATTCGCTGCTCATACCCTTTAAACTTATACAAATAAATTAAACATCTAATTGTTCATGTTTTAGGCTGAATCATACAGCAAATAAACAAATCCTAAAATAGTCGTGTTTTCTGTGGTAAGCTATTTAACATCAGGGTCAACCAATAAATAAGAAAATACATCCCAAATAACTTAGATCAATTTTCTGGAGAACATTACACATACACTCACTACTTTGTTTATTAAAGATATGCTATGTAACCAGCTGCTTTATTAGGTGCACTTAGTAGTCTGTGTATTGCAGTGCACAGATTGTCAGCTACTTTCTGCTTTGTCCATTCATGGTGTGTTCTTATTAAATAACCACTGCTGGCCAGATATTATTTAGATGATGGACAACTCTGAACACAGCAGTGTAAGTGATTCAGGAAATTGTTACTGAGGTTTTTATATATCTGTGTCACTGACTGCAGCCATATAAGAGTGACATTAACTAATGATATGGTCAGTTTATATTCCTCCCACACTAAAAAAGAAATTATGGTGAGAAAGTACATTTGTATTGTGGTGTCTTAAAAAAAATCTAGCTTTAAGGAGCTAATTTTTAATTTAATGTGTGGTTTACCAAGCACTGAAACAGAAGCCTTCGCTGATCCCTCTACTACATCTTCAGGGATGCTCAATTCCAGCTCCTCTGAAACACTGTCCCCTGTCAACAAGAGATATAACGGTTAGTACCATCTTTATAGGGCAACATAGTATATGCATCAAGTTAAGATCAGTGAGAACAATAAAGATGTAAATCAGGGGTTAGAATGTGTGCCCGACTAACCCTGTGGACACAGCAGCCAGCTGTGGCTCTTCATCTTTTCAGTTCCTTCAGCCTAAAAGAAAAAGTTATCACATTAAATCACAGCAAAAATAAGCATAACCATAAGTTTGCTAACCATATACTTTTTTTTCTTGTAAGCCTTCTGGTAGGTATTTTCCAGGTACCAACCTGTACAATCAGGTTTCGCGTGACTGTATCAATACGGCCTCTCTCTGGCACGCTCACAATCTCATTGTCACACACAGTCTGGGACTGTTCAGCCTCTGCACTGACTGTCACATTCATGACTCCTGTAACACAAAACAATGTGGAAGAAATGTATTGCTGTGTTATATAATAACTTGAGAAGAATTAAACTCACCAAGCACAGATGGAGTCAGAGTCCACTTGAAGGTCTTCCTACCACTTGCACACAAACAGGATGAATACTGGCCATCAGAGGAGGCTTTCAGAGTGTAGTGTGTGGAGGGGGCTGGAGTCACTTTAACCTGTATGAGGAGCACAGGGGATTGGTTTACTGTGCATATTTAATGCAAGATAAAATGGGAAAGATAAAATTCTTGACCATTCAGTACCATAATGCATTTGGGGAGGTAGTTGAACACAGTGGCCTTGAGCTCAAAGATCTCTCCCCTGATGATGGAGTAGGGCAGTGAGAGCTCCAGGAAGAAGGGCTGGAAGACAGTGAGCTCAGCAGGAGGAGCAAGTCCCAGACCTTGGGGGGACAGGCAGAAAGCCTCCGTCTCCCATGTGGTGATGGTGTCAGGGACAGTGACCGGAACCTGTGCTGATCCAGAGTCCCTGTTGGAAAAGAAAATCATGAACATGTTGTATTCAATGTATTACAATGTGCCATATGCAAACCTATATGGAACACAAAGCTATGAAAACACAAAAAGTATGGTGTCTATACAAAAATGAATACCATAGTGAAAATATGTTAATACACAAAGGAAAATGAATTAATATGCTAATTCACGAACCCAACTTCAACAAGTTTCCATATCCAGGTTTCTGGGAAGAATTTGCGAACTGTTTCAACAGGTGCTAAGCCAGGTGCTGAGTCATAACTGACTTGATTTAATGCCATAGGATGACTCATTCCAAATCCAACTCCCCTGTGTGGTACTGAAAAACAGTAAGAGCAAAAACTATTAGATATATAATACAGATCACAATGAATTTCTTTCACCCATAAACCACGTTTACATCTTGCAGTAACATACACTTTGTATGGATGGTATCTGGATATACTTTTTACATTCATCCTTCATTAAAATGTGTATCCAGTGTAACCTGATAGAGAACCAATAGTATTTTCACATACAAAAAATGCATATTGCACTGTACATCATTTACTTTTCCATTCTGGGTTCTGTAAGTGTGGTTTCTCACCTATTACTATCAGTTTATTTCATGGTATCAAATACTTGAAGAAATTGTCTGTAGCAAGTAGGTTGGTCAAGCTTCAGCTATGAGCCATATAGCAAGAGAAATGAACAGACTAATCAATTTATTGCCATATGGGTTTCAGCTACATGTTTCCAGAGAAACAATTAATTTTAGAGGTCATTTATCAGCTGTGCAAACAAAGTGCTTGTATTTGCAGCTGTGCAAGCAAAGTCCTCTCAATAACTAATGAATTAGTAAACTGATTAATTGACAGAATTGTTGTGGAGCTCTTTGGGCCATAGACCAGATTGTACAGGGTTACCACTTTGTTAGTTTTGGTGCCAAGTGTAACACAAGATCCAGAAGCACTGCTACTTTTTATATTTCCTGAGTTGGAATCCCAAAAAGCATTCTAACTGACCAAGGCACCACTTTCTTGTCATTCTTGTCATGCAGACTCAAAAACTGCAGACTCAAACAGTTTTGAGATATTTGACCACAGACACACCCATAGGTGCAACACATAAAGCAATAACCCTGCTCGTTTATTCTCACTCACTCAGTGGCTCGCGGGTGACACTCGACCATGTCTCTGCTGCCTCACTGGCTAAGACAGTTACTGAGATCTCCACAGTGGACAGAGTAAAGATATAATTAAATAAAAGCAAAATCCCACTGTATACTAAGCAATAATTCATGAATATATCATGGAAAATGTTTTTAATTACCGTAATAAAAGTTCTGATGATATTGTATGCCTTTGTACATCAAACAGGATGGATGTCTAATTGCCAAATTACTTGCCATCTTTATCCCCACACTCTGTCAAAGTGATGTCATAATCAAATATACATTGTCAAAAGAATTATGTATCTGATCATTAAAGTTTCCAATGATATTAATTCACTTTAATACAAACCCATTCAAGCATTATAGAGAATGCTTTTATTATTTTTTCACTTATCTAGTTTATTAACATTAATACCAAACTAATTACGCCAGTCAAGGTTACCTTAAAAGTATTGTAAACATGATCGCCTCGAGTCTGTCGTCGAGGGCGCACATGCAAGCACTCCATCTCATCTTCGACACCATACATGTAATCTTTTACTGCTGTCACTGGTAACAAACGAAAGACCTGGGGTAGATATAATTTAATATGTCATTATTATATTATTTATAATAGACTGTGTCATCCAGTAGGTGTAAGATCCATATTAGGAACTCAGGGTCTAAAGGGCTTTTCTGTAACTGGGCAGCAAGGCTGTCAGGGTGATCAGAGGTGATGCACCCTGACAGACTGTGTCCCTGGTGGGTACTGTAGGAGAGAGGGGCCTCCTAGATGGACCAAAGTGCAGATGAGGTGGTGCAAGGAAGGGGAGTGAACAAAAGTAGCATAAGCCATTCAAAAGATGAAATCACTACAGGAAAGAAGATAGAACTGACAGAGTGGGGGCACTAGAGCGCACTACTCTGCCCTCTACACCCCTGGGAAGAGAAAGAAACTCAGAAAAAGAGAAGGGGTGGGCTTGGTGCAAACTGGAGTAGGGCACAATTGACTAGCCCAGTCCAGGCATTTAACCTGTGCCTACCCTGGTCAAGGACCTCTATTTTAATCATCACACTACAGAAGAGGTGCATTAGACAGACCGACAAAACAGGTAAACAAACTGACAACTGACAGAGGAGAGCACTCTCCCCAGGAAAAACAACCAGAGACACAGAGCGAGAAAACAGTCTCTCAGAAACCAGGTCAGAGAGTCAAGAGAGGACCACTGCCTAATACCATATCAGTTACCAGCAAGCATAGCACAGAGAGTCACACATCAAGGCTTCACAGAGCGCCCTTTACGAAGCTGTTACATAGGGTGAGGCCACCTGTCGGAGATCTGGCTAACAAGCCCTGATTAGCTCCTGTTCATGGCCTCCCTCTGGTGGCCTCCTACTGGCATTGCGAGCCACCCGTTTTCTCTATGGAAAAATAATGGTGTTTTGAAAAAAACGCTTTTAATCACACGCTGTGATAAATAAAGACATTTATAATCTGATACATTTTGTCATACATAGTTTTCTCTCCCAGATGTCACTAGATTCTCTAAACTGCAAGATCATTAAGTAGTTGAAATACAAATATTTCTAAAGCTACTGATCGTTAAAATGAGTTTTTTGAAGTGTATTTAGCAATCATATCCCACTGTGGTTAATCAGCCTTTTACAAGGATGACCAGAGATATAGCCTTTTAAAATTGCTGAAAGTCACTTTCAGACTTTCTCTAGCTAACTAACTTACGACAGCTAACTAACAACTGCAAGCTAAACAGAATCTGACCTAATAAAACTCAAGCTTGAAAAGCTTAATTGAATAAAGAAACTAGTGGGGAAAAAAACTACAGTAACAGGAAAGATCTCTAGTGTTATGAAGTAAATTCAGTACGCAGTAGCCTTAGCTTACTTGCAACAAATTTTATGTTTTGACTCATTAACTCATTAAATGACCCAATTATGACCCCCCCCCCCCCCCGATCACGTGGGTTCACCCCGCGTGTAACCACGCCCTCCAGAATTGCACGCGCCTGTACGGGGTTTAACGTCCCGTTTCTTTGTCTATTTAAACCTCTGTTGGTGTGTGTATTGTGTTGGTTATTGTTAGTCTGCTGCTGTATGTTAACACTCGTATGTAGTCTGTGTTTATTTAAATGTGTATATTATGTCTGTCACTAATGTTGTGTGTGAGTGCCACCGCTATTCGTATGTGATGTTAATAAATGTATCACTTTATCGAGAGAGTCTGTGCGTCCTGCTCCACGCCCTTCGGCATTCTGGCCGGCAGAATCGTTACACCATAGATGCAGTACTGGGATTTTAAGACACCAGTAACTTGTAGATAATTTCCAGCACATTTGAACTTCACCTTGTCAGTGTTCAGGCGATCTCCGGGCTCCATGATGAACACACTCTGATCTACTGCGCTGAGGCCACACAGTGAACCAGGCAGAGCTGAGAGCTGGAGAGTGTTCTCCTCCCCAGGAACTGCCCGGGAGGGAGAGAACTGCAGAGACACCTGATGGAAACCCACAATGGAAAAAAAAAAAAGTTTTAGATTTTTCACAGATGAACAAGGACACTAAATGATCTTGGAGCTAAAAACAAAAAAATATTTTACCTTGTTTTTGAAACATTTTTCCACATCAAAATTTTTGCTGGCAGCAATGAGGTTCTCACTGGGCAGTACACAGTATGCCAGAACCTGCACCACAGGGGCTACTTCAGCACCAATAGGCAGTTTAAATGAGAGTTTTCCCTCTCTCATCTGACTGGAGTCTTTCACTTCAATTTTCTCATAGCCATGATGAACTATTGCTCCTTTAGATAAGACCTGTAATGGCAAAACAAATGATACTGTAAAACTCTGCATTTCATTCATAGTTGTTGGAATAGAGTAAATCACATAGCCAATGTTTTAATTTCACATATAATATTTCTGCATGTACTCACCATGTATATAATATCAGTGCTGAAAATCTCATTGGTTTCCCCAACAATATAATACTTAATAGTAATGGAAACTTCTGCACCACATATTAGTGGTTCGTTTAAGCTTTCTAGTAACAGTTCACTGTATACTGGACTGTAAGGTGTGACAGGTTGGAACAGTTGTATATGGGCTTCACTGGTTGTAAAATGGGGTGTTTTGTACATGTTGGATTGGATTTCTGGAACGACACTTGCCTAGATGAGAATAGAACAATAACATTTAAATGCAAGACAACACATTCTGTTGATTTCAAATTGTTTTGAGAACTCAGGTCAACATAACATACAAACAGATTCATCTGTGTTTCAGGGTCACTAGGTGCATTAATTGAGAAGCTTGCCACTCCATTCACGTCTGTAGTGAGATTAAGAAGTAGTTTTGGTGACCATCTATCACCAGTAAAAAGATAGACCATCTTGTTGGGAATGACTCTTCCACTGAAATTTGTAAGTTTTATCTGTTGACCATTGAAAAAGACATAATTTTTCAAATTCTGGTATCAAAATCTAAAAATCATAGAAAATATTAGACAATATAATGGACATAATGAAGGTTTGAAATCAAAGAAATCTTACTTTTCCCTCTAGAATTGTCCCTCGTTCAAAGGTTTTTGGTAAATCAAGGAACTCAACTTTACCAATTTGAAAAGTGAGCTGTATATTTTCAGACTTTACCATGGAAATTGCTAGAAAAAAATTAAGCACAATGTAAGTTGCAATGTAAGTGTTTAAAGTGCAACCAGTTTTCTTCCAGTTTAGCCAAATCCCATGTACTAGTTGGGTTGGCAATTGTCCAGAAATAGATCCCATCCCTATTTACTTGAAAAACATCCACCAGGCAGAGGAGGGCTGAAGAAAACATCACAAATTGTTCTTCCCAGGCACACGACACCAGCCACAGTATCTTTTCCAAACAATGTCATTGAAACACTGAGCATGTCTGGAGGAGTGCAGTAACTACACCATTATGTAGATGTGAGCTAAGAGATGCCCAGATTTGCTACCATCACATGATAAAACAATAGAGGGAGAGAAAAACAAAGCCATCCTTCCCACCCAGAGAGCAGGCCAGTTATACTCTCCTGGAGTCCCAGCAACAGAATGTGTGGCATTGTGAGGCCATAAACTAGAATGAATAGGGTGAAACCTTAGAATGCTCTGAAACAGATTTCATCTTATGTCAATCATTTTACTCAGTGATCTGCTTATGGCTCACCTGTGCCTTCCTCTGTCACTGTAGCAGAAACAGCAAGAGAATCTTGTAAACTACTTTCCATTTCAGTATTCATGAATGTTGATATATTGAAGGAGGGAAAGGCACAACCAGTCCTGCTGAGCTGTGGGGGAAATCCAAACAACATATTTGAATATTTGCTGACAAGAATTTCATTAGTGAGAGAGTATTTTTCAAAGCATGATAACATACACACCTCCACTGTTTCAGTCAGACAAGGTGAAATCTTAGGGACATCTTCATAATAAGTATACGTCCAGAATGACCGGCACACCTGCACCAGGGCTTTGCCAGAGACTGGTTGTCCATATGTGTACCTTTAAGAATGTACAGTAAGAATTTCAGAAATCACAGAACATTTAAAATGTGTGTGTGAGATAGATAGATAGATAGATAGATAGATAGATAGATAGATAGATAGATAGATAGATAGATAGATAGATAGATAGATAGATAGATAGATAGATAGATAGATAGATAGATAGATAGAGAGAGGGAGAGTGTAATTGAAGAAGATTCCAAGGAGTATCTGTGGTCTACTGTAGTAAAGATGCAGAAGAGATAATAAAAATTTCAAATGGTAGTGGATGACAGAGGTCCTTCATCAGAGGTGCAAACAAGCTCTGGTAAGTGCAGCCCTAGGATGGTTGGAGACAGTCACTTACTTTCCACAAATCTCTAGCTTCAGTTCCTCCTCACCAACACTTTGTTGTTCTGGTGCTTTTACTGTAATCTCAAACTTGGGTAAAACTGGAAGGCAAATGCAGTTTGTTATAAGATTAATTACATATATCAATTATGTCAATTACAGACATAATCAACAAAACTTCTCTAATAGTATTGTCACTTACCATACTTTTGCACTTTAAAATGATGTTCAGTCAGCCTGTTACCAATGTTGGCCTTCAACTTATACAAGCCCTGAGGAGCCTCAGAATTCAGCTTATGGGAAAGCTGCAGTATCAGGCCTGAGGAAGACACATTTATCCACTGACCGATCCTGTTATTATTATTATCCTGTTTGGTTCCACAAAACAAAAGAAAATAATGATATTTAAGCTGATTTATCAAATGAAAATATAAAGGAAGCAAAGTATAATTTAAAGAACTGCAACATCACTGTCATATACTGTGTAATTAATATGTGATATCATCTTACCTCTAGTGTCACTGTGCTGTACTGTAGAGGAGAGTAGGACTGTGCATTATTTTGTCATTTTGCAGTATTTTGTCATTTTGATTAAGAAACTATCAAAATATCAAACATAAAAATACTTCCAGATCCCACATTATGAACACATATTTAACACATTAAAATCTAGAGATGTGATTAGATGGAAATTCATAAAACAGGATCTGTGGAATATAGTGATGTACTGCATTTGCAGCCCAGCAAGATTATTCTGGTCTTATTAATCAGCCACAGAAACTCCTCTTACCTTTTGTTCAAGGGGGACAAAATTAGAATCCATGGTGACAACTCTGAAATTCACTGTGAGAGGCAAATGGTACAGAAAAATAGTCTAAACTGTATATTCAGTAGCATTTCCATATAAATCATATACATGAACTGGAAAGGTTGAGACATATTACATGAATGATAAATTACCTGTTTGGCCAGGATTGTAGATTGGCTTATCAGTCTGAATAAATGTTAGAGTGTTGTAGGATTTAAACAGGACTCTGCTTTTCTCTGTCATCTCAAAACTTTCACCTTTCACTTGTACTTTGATCTCCTGCAGAGACTGGCCATCAACCTCTGGAGCCTGTAGAGATAAAGACATATGTTGCCCTAGACTTCAATCAACAATAACAGCTGTAGGAAAAATAAATTATCTTGCTGGTTTCTGACCTTGAATTGGGAGCAGCGATGAAACTCTTCCTCTACTGTCTCCTCTACAAGTGTTCTGCTGTGATTGTTGTGAATCAGGTAAATGGTCATTTGTAGAGTCTCATTAGGCCTCAGGAGACTCGCACAGAGTTTCGCCTCAGTGCCAGACTCTATCACTGCAGGAAATGTCACCATGAAAAATCTACAGACAAAATTAATATTTTGAGTTTGTAATCAGTTGATTAAAAACAATTAAAAACAATTAAGAGATGAAAAAGTAACATTACTGCAACTCTGAGTTGTAAGAGAACTCAGCAACTTTGTAAGTGATCAATATTACTATTGCAAAACTGTAAACTGACCTACAATCTTCTGTGCAATAAGTGATCAATGTCATAGTTTTGTAATCTCTCTTACCATCTAACTGTTGCTTACTGGGCAGAGAAATCTGCAAAAATCATTATTTTTAAAAAGGCCACAAGTCATTTAATTTAAAATCATTCAATTTAAAGTAAAAAAGAATCATTCAGTGCCACAGTACACATATCTGGAGCTACTACATAAAATACTGCAAATTACATATATCAAATATTTGGTGAAAATGTTAGCTGCATTCCATTTATAAATTGTTAAATGTGTTAAATGGGTATCTGTTAACTTTAAGTCAAAACTGAATAAGAATTACAATAATTAAGTAATGTAATCTGAATTTATTATTTTTTTCATTAATGTGTTTAAAGAAATGTTGCCAGTAACATCTGGTTATTTATGTTTATACTATATAACAGTTTGCATATAATTTCCATTAGCATGCAAAATGCATTACTGTTTTACATGGTTTGAAAATAAAGTCTGTCTACCTACACACAATGTGAATATATTGCAAAATGACACACTTAAAAGGCTATTCACTTTTACCTCCAGACTACTATCAAAATTACTTACGGTCCTGAGGTTTGTCCATAGACAGTGCAAAAGATGAGGCAGGCTAACAATAGCCTTTTACTTATGTGAATTCTACTGATATCCATGGTGAAGTGTAGCCACTGACACCAGTCTGTGTGGTTTGCCTACGTTTTAAAAATGTTTAGCCAAAGAATGTCCTCTATAAATATTTGGCCTCATCATCTTATTAATGATTAACTTCTTTAAGCAATGCATTTTGGCTACACTGCAACCTGGTCCTATACTTGATTGTTTTTCAGAGAGAGTCATATGAAATTAAATAAATAAATAAACATTAAAAAGAACTTTTTTTTTTATTTTAATAATCCATTGATTGATAGGCATCATGAAACAGAGCTGCATATTACAAGATCAGAAAACATTAGTATGCAGAATAACAATTTCAGTGGATATTCAATGATAATAAACAACTTAGACCATGACTCATGACTACAATAGTCGGTATAAAGTATCAATGTTCATAATGGGATTAAGGTATTGAACTACAGACAACCATAAACTATGTTTTGTCCTTTGTTATTGACATGTACATACATAAATTATTGTATAGGTGTTATAAGCAATGTGTAGAATATTGTGTAAGTGGCTATTCCCATATTTTCATTCAGCCACTCTTCCAAGACAGTTTTTTTTTTCTGAATAGGTGAGATATTTTCTGCTCCTTATAGTAGAAGGCAACTGGACAACTGCCTCTTCTTTAACATCAGTAATAAAAAGTGGCATTTTTTTTGTTTTAATACCACACCTCTTCTACATTAATAAAATACCTTTATACGATAAGCTATAAAAATGACACCAAAAGTGTTTAACAGTATTTTATTGCACTGAAAGGCATTCCCCAGGTAATGCTAGCAATTAGATCTAATACTGATGTAACACACCAGTGTTTAAATCTTGCTAAAGCACATGGTGTTTTGAAATACGTTTATTAATATGTACAGAATAAGACCTATATCTGTGAGGGTGAAATCATGGCAATGGTCATAAGCAGTAAGAGCTATACTTTAGACTGTTTACTTATAAAATAACGCACGGTCAGTGACATGTTTGACCTGTACAAACTTCAAACCTCCCACTCATGAATTTGGAATGAGAAGGGATTCATTCCATGCTCTTTCCCAGGAGGACTGATAGAGGACTGATATATCCCCTGCTCACATGCAAAAGGACTGATATATATTGTACTTTTAATCATAGGAGTGGCATTTAATGAAGGCAAAACAAAAGGCCAAAACCTTCTTTGACTCACAAATAATTCAGCAACGAGAACTTGTAGTAGCTTGCATGACTACCAAGAATGTGTTGAGATATTTTTAAATATCTCTTTATGCATCAATATGAGGAGACCTGATTAGCAGTGCTCCCTTTTGCTAATAACCAATGTCTTAGCTAAGATAGCTAATGCATTTACTTTAGTGGTCTAATGTTTTTTGGCAGGTCATGTTTCTAGCCTTGTATGCATTATCTTCTCTTCTGCGTGGGTGACTTGTGTGAATTTCTAGTGCTAAATCATACACTGAAAAAAAATTCAATACACTGAGTGTTAATCGTGTTTGGAAAGATGCTGCATCATAATGGGAAACCTAAGTTTAGGCTAAGGCTAAATAACGAACATTAGAAATTTCAAACTGAGCCATTAATGAGAATCGCTAGTTAGCTAAACGCAAATGCTCATTTATCATCACTGTCGTATAATCGATCTACGTCGAACTCGCATTCATAAGGTAAACTCCATAATGTAACTAACGTACGTGTACTAGTTTTAGCGGAGTGTGGCTTGAGCCACCAAGCTTAGTAAATTAGTCGGTCCGGGTAAGAAGTGTTACAATATACATAATTGTATGAATTGGCAAGTCATTGAAAGGGTTTGACTTCGATCAGTCCATGCTACTATGCCTCCTTGCTAAACACAAATGTAAAAATATGAGCCTTGGTAATTTTTGTCTTTTTGTCTACTATGACTATATTCTACGACTGAGTCATGTTCTGTCCCAAATAACAATGACTGTTATTAACACTTGTATCTTCACCTTATACTCCAATACCTTAAATTTAACAAAAGTGCTATTGCCCTCTTTGTCCTTTGAAACTCATTTGGTAAGGTGTGTATTTTTTATTGCTATGGACAGACTGCCAGAATATTTTCACTGGTGCAAGATGTTCTCTACTATTTGAAATAAGAGAAGATGAGACATACCATTGAGGGTTATACTCAGAAATAAAAGGAAGTAGCAATTCTTGAAGTATTCAATTGCACACCAAGAATTACCTTCAGCTTTGCACTATAACAGAATTATTGTCTCATTTGGTACCTTAAAATGACAAGTGCCCACAGGAAATCCCTTGACTGCTTTTACCAACAAGATCAGAACTGCATGACATCACATCCTGCACATCCCGAAGTTCAGCATCCACTAAGGTGTTAGGGCAAACTGGTATATGAAGTCCTATTCTCATTCACCCCCACATTTGCTCACAGTGGTCACTTTGGCCCTGCACCACCACAAAGGGTCAGTTGTTATTCAGGACTGTATTTCAGTGTTCTACCAGGAGGGAGCTCGTATAGCTGTGATACCTAATGTTTTATAGTGAGGGCTGTTACTGGTATGTCGTTATCTTTAGTCAATGATGTGCAAACCCTATTCTTGGTCAAGATAAGACTGAAGAAATTCTGAGCTAGGTGGAGTTTGAATGAGCTAAGTGGAGCTGGGCCAAAGCTGTTGGACTGAGGAGTTGGAGGTTTGGAGATCACTCTTGGTTTTGTTCTCCCTCACTCTCATTCTCTCTCTGCTATAATTCTGTTATTTATCATTAGTATAGCCTCATTGTAATATCTATTCATTCATAATGTATGAGTTGACAAAGAGTAATGAGGAACTTTCACATATATTTCCACATTGTACAGATAAAAGCTTTAAAAGAAGAAAGAAGCCAATTCCTAATTATCTAATACAAAAAAATAAATAAATTTAAAAAATAAGATTTGTATTTATAATTTAGATACCTTGACATCCGCAGGGATGAATGTTGAATTTAACCTTGCATCTATTTTATTTTATTTTATTTTATTTTTTGCACCTTCTAGCTGGGCAATGTATATAGTGTATTTTTCTTGTATTGAACTCTTCACCAGAGTCTATGTTAGTGTTACTTTTGATCATGTGAGAATTATGTGTGCTAAGGATGTTCCATATTGTGATATAACATACAGAAGTCACTGAGGTGACAGCCAGTACATTAATTTAAGAACAGAGTATTGTTAAATGGAAAACAGTATTTGATCATATTTGTTGTCAGTCACTGCGAGTTGAGGAGTTTGATGGCAATGGGGGAAGAAACCGTTGCACAGTGTAATGAAACAGAAACACGCAGTTGCTCACTGCAACACTGAGTGCCGCGGGGCGTGGAACAGAACGCGCAGGCTGCCTCGACGGTGACAGTGACGTTTTTTAACATACAACGTAGACATTAACAGTGGCACTCACATATAACATTTACGAATAACACACGCAACGAAAGACGATACAAACGGGTATGACAGCAATACAGACGTTTGAACATTACAGGGCGACAATGACCAACGGGGAGCAAACCCGGGCTGAGGTTTATGTAGACAGACTAACATTTAACATTAATCCCCTGCACGCGGTGGACCATACCACGTGACTCGTGGGGGAAGGAACGTTCCGTGACACTAGTGGGTAGAGTCAGGGTAAATAACATTACTAACAAGAGAATAATCCAGAGATGTAACTGTTAAACATTCCAGGATCATTACCATAATAAAGCACACAATTCCTACAGGGAGTTTTTTCAACTTAAACCAGAGCAGGCAGAGTTCGGTTATGAGTTGGCTTCTGTCCACAGACAAAACAGAGGGTCAAATCCTAACAGACATAATTCACAAAACAAGCAATGTCAGAACCAGAGAACTATTAGAACAAAATAAACTCTCAGTAGTAACATGCATATCAGCAATCCCTCACAAAGAGGAAGCACAGGAATATATATAGAGGAAAATAATGAGAAACAAGGTATAAATATTTAATAATCCAGAGATGAGGGTCGTCTGTGTAACTGGGGATTGGTGGAGGTTGGTGGCTGGCTCGCCACATGACTGCCTTAGGTATCCTGGGTAGTGGAGTTCGCATTGTTAGCTTTGGGCAGCAGCGTGGCACAAAGGCAGGCTGTAAGGGCGTGAATGCTTCGGCACCTTTTCCCAGATGGTAGGAGAGAGGAGTTTGTGCTAGATTATCACCAAAGAACTTGGTGCTTGTAATGATTTTAATAGAAGAGATATCCTTTGTTGAAAATGGCATATTTGTGCAGACATGAAAAATGTCAGTCATTAGATCATTAGACGTGAACTGCTGGCTGTTGATTATTTCCTATGCTGGATTGTTGGGATAGACAGATGAGGACAGGCCTGGGCAGAAATATGAACTTGTGAATGTTGTCAGGCCTCCAGGATTTACATCTCAATGTGAGCAAACAGATGTGATCTTTACCTGTACAATCAGGCTTCGTGTAACTGTATCAATACGGCCTCTCTCTGGCACGCTCACAATCTCATTGTCACACACAGTCTGGGACTGTTTAGCCTCTGGACTGATTGTCACATTCATGACTCCTGTAACACAAAAAATGTGGAAGAAATGTATTGCTGTGTTATATAATAAAAGATGATATCATGCAAACTTGAGAAGAATTAAATTCACCAAGCACAGATGGAGTCAGAGTCCACTTGAAGGTCTTCCTACCACTTGCACACAAACAGGATGAATACTGGCCATCAGAGGAGGCTTTCAGAGTGTAGTGTGTGGAGGGGGCTGGAGTCACTTTAACCTGTATGAGGAGCACAGGGGATTGGTTTACTGTGCATATTTAATGCAAGATAAAATGGGAAAGATAAAATTCTTGACCATTCAGTACCATAATGCATTTGGGGAGGTAGTTGAACACAGTGGCCTTGAGCTCAAAGATCTCTCCCCTGATGATGGAGTAGGGCAGTGAGAGCTCCAGGAAGAAGGGCTGGAAGACAGTGAGCTCAGCAGGAGGAGCAAGTCCCAGACCTTGGGGGGACAGGCAGAAAGCCTCCGTCTCCCATGTGGTGATGGTGTCAGGGACAGTGACCGGAACCTGTGCTGATCCAGAGTCCCTGTTGGAAAAGAAAATCATGAACATGATGCTGTATTCAATGTATTACAATGTGCCATATGCAAACCTATATGGAACACAAAGCTGTGTAGTACACAAAGGTGTAATACACGGGGAGAGCGTGGCCACACACACACACACACACACACACACACACACACACACACACACACACACACACAGACACACACAGGGAGACGTCTGGGAGGAGGAGGCTGTACCATGACAAGGGGAAACTGTCGAAAAGAGAACTAATTATAGGATTGATGTGGCTGCATCGCAGAGGGGAGGAAAGAGTTACTGAGCTAATTTTGATATATAAACAGTCGTGTTTATATAGTAACGGAAAAAGGGAAATGCCTGTTCTTATGACTCGAACCGCCTGGGTGGCACTGAGAGAGAATGTCCTTCTTCCATCAAACCGCCTGGATAACTTTAAGAGAGAGTGTCCATTTTCCGCAGTGTTGCTGGCTCAACAGCGCACCCTAGGATGGGTGGAACAATTGGATAATCACCTTAATTCCTTTTCTATTTTCTAGAAGATACAAACTACTGACTAATATATTTTGTCTACTTGGTTCGCATAATATGTCTAGTAAACACAATCAGGAGCGGTTAACAACTTGTTTGCATTAAGAATAAGGTAATGAACAAAATAATCAAACAATAGACACCAAATATCAGCAAACATTACAGTTTGAAAATTTTATTAAAATAGCCATAGATTACTGGCTGATTACCATTTGACATCATAGTAGGTTAGATGGCAAGTTGCTATTTTGTGAATCTGTTTCGAAAAGAAAAATATATATTTGTGAACATATCTCTGTGGGATGAGAAAAGTTGGTTGTTCTGGTAAGGGTTTGAGTCTGATGGAATTTATGGTCACAGTTCCTTGAAGTATAACCAGGCTGGTAAGAGCTTCCTGCATTCCAATCTTTAGGTTTTATGACATCTAAGAACAGGGGGAAGAGTCAGAAAGCCAGACCAATGTGATGAGCAAGGCCAATTATGGATTGATGAATTGCTAGACTTCCTAGCTCAGAGATAATTTATCTCTACTATTGACCTAGCACACAGCTACTGGCAGGTGGCAGTAGAAGAAAATTCAAGGACCAAAACTGTGGGCTATACAAGTTCAAAGTAGTTTAAGCAATGGCCCAGCAACTTTTCAGAGGCTCATGAATACAGTCCTCACTGGCCTCTCTTCCAAAATTAATGCAGTTTATCTTAACATTATTGTTGTTACTTCACCAACGTTCAAGCAGCATTTGAGAAACCTCAGCGAAATCCTTACCCGGCTCCAGTCTGCTGGCTTGTCTCTCAAACTGTCAGTTTTGCCTCAGTGAGCTCCTCTTTCTAGGCTACCTTGTCAAACCTGAGGGTATTCTGTCAGACCCGTCCAAGGTGAGTGTTGTAATGGAATTCAGAACCCCAAAGAATATGAAAGAGTTTAGACAGTTCTTGGGCTCGACGAGTTATTACCGTTGATTTATCCAAGGTTATGCTCAGCTTGGGGACACCATGTTGTGCAAATACTTCACTTATTTGGGACTATACACATTATTAAAGACCAAAAAAAAAAAGA
The DNA here is from genome assembly GCF_041902795.1 of Electrophorus electricus. Lineage (NCBI taxonomy): Eukaryota > Metazoa > Chordata > Actinopteri > Gymnotiformes > Gymnotidae > Electrophorus > Electrophorus electricus. The sequence goes on from NC_137513.1 coordinate 3,805,214, forward strand.
TAGCCTTTGATTTATTTGATTTGATTTAATATTTACTATTGTGTGCTGGAAGTCTTAAAGTTCAGAACATTGGAAGGTGATGGCATAATACTGCCGTGTACCTAAAAACAAACAAAAAAATGTCTGTTCTAAATGTTTGTTTGCAAATTGTATTTATTTATTTTTTTTTGGCTCACAAGTGAAGCTGCATAATTTGTTTTATTTGTCCTATGTCCTATGGGCACTGTATTGATATATATACCAGCTACCAGCATTATGCTGTGTATTTTGTGTATGCATACCTTATGTGGTTCTGACAGCTTTTCAATTTGCTCATGTATGGCAGTCGTGATAAGTTTGGGTGTGTTCCTTACTGTCCTTACTTTGTCTAACCCCAGGGGAAATGAAAAAGACACAGTTTTGCTGTGCCTTTTAGAGATAGTTTTATATTTGGATTTATTGTGTATATTGTGTTTATTCTCTCCCCTGGACCATACCATGACAGGTCACATGGCTACCATCATTCCATTTATACATATAGGAAACAGTATAAAGTATTGTAGAGCATTACCAAACAGGAATGTTGAGAAGGCTAGCAGAATCCCCAGATTCCTGCTGTTGTTCTCAACTGAGCTCTCTTTACAGTGGAAAAAGTGAACTGGGGACCCCAGTGCTCAGTAAGATGGTTCTGGAGATGGTGCTCCTGATCTGGACTGACTGTGGTTCAGGATCCAGTTACAGAGGGAGGTGTTATCAGGCCCTAAGTCTCCTGAAATCACAGCTGTAATGATCAAATAGTAATTATCACAAAGACAAGACTGAAACTGACTAAGCCAAACAAATAGTAATGTAAAAACCCAGAGCCTACCTTACCAAGCAGAGAACGCTCAAGACTGTATTAGCAATACAAACTTATAAAGTTTGTTGTGCAAATCCATAATTTATACTTGACTATACAACAGAGTGCAACGCCAGTGTAAACGTAATTACTAATTAGACTAAAACATTTATAATTACAAGATACTAGTTTCATGCATTAAACCAAGGACTGTTGTCATTGGATCTTCATAACCAAGTTGGGTATTTCGAAGTAGACCAGAGAATTTGGGCTTTTCAGATTTTCTTTTCTTTCATTGACAGCCAAATTCTTGTGCAAAGGTTGAAGAATCTGCACATGATTACAGGCTTTGTGTTTGTTAATGGCGGCATAAACCAGATATCCTTTGTTAAAAATGGCATATTTGTGCAAACATGAAAAATGTCAGTTGTTTCATCATTAGATGGGAACTGCTGGCTGTTGATTCTTTCCTATGTTGGATTGGTGGGATAGACAGATGAGCCCAGTCCTGGGCAGGAATATGAACTTGTGAATGTTGTCAGGGCCCCAGATGTGATCTTTTAGTCATGGGAGGATCAGAAGAGAATTGTGTTGTGGCCCCTGTCCTCCTCTGTAGACTGGACATTCTATCACTTGATTAACAATCTTCACAATCACTTCATAGCTTCAAAACAACAGCAATACAAATAATGTTTCCATAAAGCTGTCATTTAAAAGAGACATTTAGAAGTTCTCCAATAGTCTAAAGTGCCAGTTTGGTTTGCTATGTGGAATCAAAGTACATTGACCACTTACAGGCATTGATTACATTTTGCAAGGTAGCTACTGCAAACAGAACAGTATTGTGCAGGCACACCAGATATCTGCACAATCCACGTGCTTTCACGAGTCTTGTACATTTCCAGTGTCCATTAACTGAGACGCTGATTAGGAAGTGATAATTGGCTTCAGCTCTGCTCACTAAAATTGGTTGCCTCATTTGGTTGAATTCTTATATTCATTCATCATGGTTAATCATTTGTAAAGTGGTCCTGTCCTCATATCAAACTTGATGCCAAAACTTGAGAAGAGGATAAGAAACAACGTATTTTATCAGAAAAGTCAATTTACATCTGATTAGAAAACAAGAGCTGATTTGAAAAACTGATTTGAGTTCATATTTATTTTAATATGATCTTATTTGGTTGTTCCTGATTAAAGAAAATAAAATCAGCATTTATCAAAAGATCCATGAGTCAAAGATTCGTGGGTCTTAAGCCTGACACTATGAGGCTGTAGATCTGAGAGCTCATGCACACGGGTAGGAATACTCCGTCTCAGACTGGTCACCTGGAGGAAAGAATTGTTTCAAATCAGTAATACAGGTCACAGAAATACAACATATTTTGATCACATCAACAAAATCTTACTTGTTTGGTAGTAATCATAAACTTTGATCACAGCTGGCTTGAGATTTTTAACTTGAAGCACTTGTTCTATATGTAGTTCATAATTCATAGAAACATTTCTTGGAACCTGTTACAAACACCACACAGTGAATTGAGTGTTCAGAAACTTTATCTCTACCTCTACATCTTTAATCACAATACAATGGAATCTTCATATCTTTATACGACACACACATATATAAAATTATATGTATAAAATTATATATATGGCTCAGTTAATGATTATTGTATTCTGATTTTCTCTCACCTCCTTTATATACATGATAACATGGTCATCTTTGGCATCAACCCGTTCCACAAGTGGTCTATATTTTAGCTAAGAGAAGAATATAATTACTTCCTTCTAATGGATGAACATAAAGGAACTGAACAAGTATAAAAATAAATGTTAACACCACTGATACTTACTTCACCAGGAGCTGCTGTGAACCCAGATAAGAGCTTTATATCTACTATGACCATGTTGGTGCTTGACAACGCCCCATTGTATCTGGAGGGAACAAAGCTAGTCACTAACTTCATTTGTGGCAAAAAATATTAAACAATTATCAGTGTCAGTACAGGGATGGTATCATAAAAGGATAATCAGATTTATTCAGATGACAAAAAATGAATTGTTTTTGCACCCATCCCAGATTATAGGCAGTTCAACATTAGACACATAATTCACAATCTTTGCAGTTATGTTGCATTTAAACTGCAATAAATAAAGAGGTGATTGAATATATAATTTTAGAGCATTTAGCAGATGCTCTTATCCAGATTAACTTACTAAACTAAAAAGTAATAAATATATTTATTAACCATACATATTCATTTACTTTACATTTACCATAGAATCTGTTACCCACCAACCACATGTAAAACTATCAATGTTATTGTTGCACAATTTCCTTATTAGATTACTTTTATTACAAATCCATTCTCACGTGACAGTAAAGTTAACAGAGAGCATGCGTCCAAATGATTTTGTGCAATTTCCCTCAGTCTTAGCCTTGACGCCAAGTGTGCTGGTTTCAGCAGGTGTGGGGATGTTGTAGAAAAGGGCCATCTGAAAAATAAGGTAAGAGATATCAGGTACAGATACCCACATATTCACAACTGTGAAGCAGTTTGAGTTTTAGGTTTTAAACTGATGCCTTTGTTTTTGTCTTCCCTGGAATGGTTTAATATTCACAAAATGCAATTGTGTTGTGGCATAATGTTGCGAGGTTGTCATCTTTTGTTTGCTTCAGAATTGCTGTGATGTTTCAAGTCTATCAACCACTATAGGTAAACAGTATTTGATGCACAGCACAAATCTCAATTTATTTATTAATAAATTGCAATAAGATCCAGAAAAAGCTATTTCCTCTGAAAACAGACACTGAAATCTTAGTAAATGCTAGATTTTTTAAAAATCCCCAATGTAGGACCAGGACATACAGACACACTGACCTGCACTGACACACAGGTGGATCCTTTTACTTCAATGCTGTATTTGCCAGAAACATCCTGCAGAGGTTTCTCCTGGTACAGTAATTTGTTGTTTTGGTGGACATCAAACTGGTGACTGTCTCCACCTGCTGACTGCACAGTTACTGTGCTGGAGCCATCTGAGCTGAACACTTTGGTGGAGTACAGAGCCAGAGCCTGGAGGGCTACCACTGTGTCCTGATCCAAACACAAAAACAACCATTTATACATTTTCAACACAGTGTTGATTTGTGCTCTGTGTATTCAGACCCAGTAAATGCATAAAGAGTTAGAAGGAAAGCTGTACTTTATACCTGGGTGGACGAAAAGCCTCCATAGGGATTCTGCTGTCTCACCAGCCAGCTGACGATCCTGTTAGCGTAGCCCAAGTCAGCAGTAGAGAGCTGATCTGTAGTGAGAACAGCGAGCAGCACGTAGGAGCTGATCTCCACTGCTAAGGAGTCCGAATCACCTGATGCTGACTGAGACCAATGAAGGCGACCATCTGTAATTAAAAGTGCACAAATAAGCTTGCTTAGACAAGGAAATTAGAAAAGGAAAAGGAAAACCATAACCCAACAAATAAAAATATAGCCAAAAATCAAATGAAATATTTTATGCTGTAATTTTGACAAATTATTCTAATGACTCTAGGCATGCCCTGATAAAGGATTCAACAAACAATAAATAACCAACCCTGTATTTAAGACTGGATATTGAACTGTGATAAGTACATTGATTGTAAAGTTTAAGTTTACATTTAGCTTTCTTAGGATCATCTTGGCAAATCTAAAAGGGAGCCCACGCAAAGAATTCTCTCAACACTTTTTCCCCCCAATGTTGAATACACCTTGGTCTTCATTAACCAGAATGTTTAATGATACATAAGCATAAAATGTTTGGTAAAATAGAATTTGTATAGAGTATAAATAGAGATTAAACTGAGCCTCAGCTACATCGTCCATTTGTAGAAATAACTACATATTTAACTATAGTTCACTTAAAAATATGTAGATGCATAAATAATTCAGTTAATTGGTTGAGAACCTCTGATCAAATGAATAACTGACTCTGGAGAGACATCCATAATTCATTACATACCTCCTGAAATGGAAACACTCTCCAGCTCTTTTAGCAGCTGATTTCGTGTGTCATTCTCTCCAGCCAGACTGAAAGCGTAAGCCAACAGGGCGGTTGTGTAGGTGTTTGTCAGGTTACCAATAGTGGACTTTAAGCATCTCAACCCTCCACTCACTGCAGGATCCTGCAACCAAACTACCAATTATTATTTCATCTTCTAAACCAATTCAGGGTCATAGAGTCTATTCCAGGAGCACATGGTGGGAACCAACCCTAGACAGAGCACAAATCCATCACAGAGCATGCACACAGTCACTCACTCCAGGCCAATTTAGAGTCGCCAATAAAACTAACACACATCTTTGGAGCATGGGAGGGAACCCACACAGACAGGCCAGGAATCAAACCCAGGACCCCAAGACTGAGACAGCAGTGCCACTACACTACTGTGCCACCCAAAATGTTAATTAGGGTGTAGAAAAATACAGTGTTTTCTCATAAGCTACATTCATTCAGAAATCAAATCAGAAGGCAATTTATGTAATGAAAAATAATCTGCCAACCTGGGGAATTCTCACTGACCATTTACAAATGATATTGTGATTTGACCCATGTGTGTAGATAACTGTAGTTCTGTACAACAATGACAAAACAGTAAATTACTCAGACCTTGTGAGGTGATGTACTGAGCTGCTTTCATAAATCAGAAAGCATTTATATATATTATACACACACACACACACACACACACACACACACACACTTGTGCTCATACGTTTACATACCCTGGCAGAATGTGTGATTTTTTAAAATATTTTTCAGAAAATAATAATAATGATAATACTTCAGTAACAACTTCAGTATTTTCCTCCAGTATTCTCTCAAAATGCTGCATTCATCCTGCCATCAATTTTAACTAAGTTCCCTGTGCCTGTGTAGCTCACACATCCCCAAAACATCAGCGATCCACCTCCGTGTAGGGATGGTGTATTTTTCATCATAGGCCTTGTTGACGCCTCTCCAAATGTAGCGTTTATAATTGAGGCCAAAAAGCTGAGGCTTGTCCCTATGCTGTTTGGCATATTGTATGTAGGCTGCTTTGTGGCATTGGTGTAGTAAGGGCTTTCTTCTGGCGACTCGACCATGTAGCCCATCTTCAAGTGCCTCCTTATTGTAGATCCTAAAACAGCCACACCACTTTTTTTTTTTTTGTCCAGAGTCCTGTATGTCAGCTGACGTTATTTGTGGGTTTTTCTTTGCATCCTGAACAATTTTCCTGGCAGTTGTAGGTGAAGGTTTTGTTGGTCCATCTGACTTTGACTTGGTTTCAACAGAATCCCTCATTTTCCACTTCTCAATTAGAGTTTGAACACTGCTGATTGGCACTCAATTCCTTGGATATTTTTTTATATTCTTTTCCGGTTTTATAAAGTTCAACCATCTTCTCCCACAGATCCTTTGATAATTCGTTTGCTTTCCCCATGTCTCGTGCAGGGGTCTGTCAGGAGCCCAGTAACTTACTGACTCTTTATACACACACACTGATTGACAAGCAGACATATCACAGGTGAGGATGGTTACCTTTAGTAGCCATTTAAAAATGGGTGTGTCAACTTGTGTGTATGTTATGATGCCAAAACTTCCAGGGTATGTAAACGTTTGATCAGGGTCATTTGGGCAGTTTCTGTTGTCATTATGATTTTTAAAAGGGCAAAAACAATTGTTTGATAATAAATGGCTTGACCCAACCACTAAACATGAATAAAAGAAAAGTTGTTGTAGTATCATTATTCTGCCAGGGTATGTAAACTTATGAGCCCAACTGTGTGTGTGTGTGTGTTATATATATATATATATATATATATATATATATATATATATATATATATATATATATAAAGGGAGAAGCGAAGAATAAATAAAGGTGAGTAAAATGTTCTGCCTAGATTGTCTAAGCATTCCACTTTAGTTCTAGTATTTAGTTATACAATAATTCTAATAGTCATGTAAGATGGCATAAAAAAAATAAAATGTTGAATAACTTTTACCTTTTATTATCCACAATGCATTGAGCAAGCTGACTTGGAGAATGTTTGGAGAACAGTATGGTATAAAGGGAGACAGTAACTGATAGTAACAGTACAATATAGAGGTAGACAGTAACTGATAGTAACAGTAAGGTAGAAAGGTAGACAGTAACTGATAGTAACAGTAAGGTAGAAAGGTAGACAGTAACTGATAGTAACAGTAAGATATAGAGGTAGACAGTAACTGATAGTAACAGTAAGGTAGAAAGGTAGACTAACTGATAGTAACAGTAAGATATAGAGGTAGACAGTAACTGGGCCCCAATTCCCCTCCACCACCCACACCCCTGATCAAAGGGTCTAGAACTGCCACAACAAAACAGCAACAAAGCAGCAAAAGAGTATCACATTGAATATACTTTCTAATTGAAATATGTTCTAAGTGAATATACTGTCTAAATATTAATACATCCTAACGAATAATTTTGCTCTGTTTCCCAAAGCAATTTTATTACATATGAATATAGGAAATGTATGTGGAACTTACACTGGTCTGTTGGTGCACTTACCTTTACTGTATTTCCCAATTCAAGCATTGATGCTGTGATGTATGCTGTCATAGTTATATGATCATTTACGCCACCCTAAAATATATTGGATTGTTACTCAATATAGATACAGATTATCTTAATTTCCTCAGAAACATGTATTGTGCACTATTCCAGTCACAACTAATCACATACCTTCATTCTGTTGTTGAACAGTCTCCCCTTTTTCAAAAAACAGCCATCTGGTCTCTGTTTACCTATTAGCCATTGCTTTGCACTGTTAATATTTTGGGGATCAATAAAGATGTAACGCTGTGCTTGGCCAAAAGTCCTCAAGACAAAAGCAGTTAACCTGAGGGAGATATTTGTATCATGTTCAAAAGTGTCTTTGTAAAATAGCTTCTGGTCTGAAACAATCGGCAGACAGAAAAAGTCTTATTTGAAGGAATGCAGAGGATCTTGAATAAATTTCTGCACTAGCTGTATGCGTGATGATTTAATGTAGGAGTCTCACCATGTATTTCCATGTCCTGTACCAAATGTGCTATATGCACCACTGTAATGCTTGTAGTTCAGTTGCCTCTGGTATCCTGTGTGAAAGAGAATTATTTTTTATCCTGTTTTTTTTTTTTCCATCCAGAATCATCTAAGGGTGGTTAGTGTCACCTCAAACACCTCCTTTATGAAGACTCTCTCACCGCTCTTAAGGAACTCAGTCGCCCTCTCACGGATAGCTGCCGTGAGCTGGCCAGTGTTCTCTAGATACTGAAGAATGTAGATATTGGGGGAGAGGAGAGCAATGTTTTGTTCTCCACAGCCATACGGCATCCTAAGTAGTCCATCAATGTTTTTTAGGGCAAGTCCCAGTATGTCTCCTGCACACCAAACAAAAATAGTCTAATTAAGTAAATGATGTGCTTCCATACCAAAAAACATGCAGTTTATAAGCAATCCAGCACCCTTCCAGCATTTGTACATTTTTCTTGTCTGTATGAAGCTGCAAACAAATTAAACCACATTAGTCTTTATTTATTAACATTGACAGGCTTGTTTATTTTTAAATATGAATATATTTTTCATACTTTCAGGCATAAAATTTGATCTTTGCGCATTCAGAGTGTGTCCTGCTGTTGAAAAGATTTGCAGGTAATTTTGACTGGTATGCTTTGGCCAGGGTTGAGAATAACAGATACAATTGAGCATTGTCTTTATGCCACTTGAACAGTGCCATGTGCTAGGTTCAGCAGGTTTGCTGGTGGCTATGGCACTTTGGTGGAAGAATGCTGTGTGCATCTTAGGCTAGGCCTACATCACGTGATAATCATCCTGAAAATCAGAATGATTTGATCCACCTGACAGTCGCAAGAGGTCTCCCACTTTCACATTGATCTCTTGGCACTCTAAATACAAAATGTGATTCTCTAATGTGAATAGCGATTCTCATGTAAATCAAGATTCATTCAGGTAAAATGCAGTGTTGGAAAATGATTTGGACAGTTGAACCCAATCGTCAGAACCCTTGCTTGTAAACAATCTCAAAAATGTGTACAGTATTTTATTTAGGGAAATAAAATCTGGGGACTGATGAACAACCAAATACAGTCTGTATTGTGTGTGGAGTCTCACATTTTCAAGATCCTTTGGGATTTTAAACATTTTGTAAAAATTTTTAATCTTGGCCCTGGCTTTAGTTGTCCCAAACTGACATGTGCTGCACTTTAAGTTTAAGCTAAAGCCAGCAGCTAGTCTGGGAAAACACTTTGTTTAGTGGTAGCCCTGTCACATTCACCCACATAATGTGTATATTGTCCATAACAGCAGCAACGTTGTGACTACACCACCCAGCGCCCACTCCAAATAAGTCGATTTTTACACCTCAGCTGTATAGCTGTGTGTCACTTGAAAAGACACAGAGTCAGAAGCATGAAAATCACCATTTCCTACTCATTGGTGATCTCATGTGCCATAACTGTTTCATAGTTCTAGGTAGCACTCAAAGTCCACCTATTGTTATGTCCATGTTGTCAATTACATTTGTTTTTTTATTTCATTGTGCAGAGCCGCTAGGACATGTGGACTGAAGTGTGAGCATGATTTGTTTGCAGACGACTGTGAGGGCTATCTGCTGTGCTTCACATCACCTCTGATGATGTAAGACAAGCTCTTTGTAACAATGAAACTGCTTTCATCATCCATTATAATATAATAACATAATAATAATATATACAATAATAATATAAATAATATAATAATCATAATTAATTATACAAGATGGTTCCTAGCACACGATTTGGGTTTCTGAAAAGCATCCCAACCATGTGGGTTCTAGGTTTATCTGAGATCAGTCTGATTATGTTTACCTTACCTCTATCATTCAGCTGACTACCATTTGTTAAATAACAACAATGGTCGCTTTATTCTATTGAGTCATAGGGTTTTTTTCTCATGAGAGCGAATACTTTCCTCTTCTTCTTTGCAAAGTATTGCTGTCCTAATGAAGCATACCAAGCATTTCTCTCTCTCTCTCCTTCTCGCTCGCTTGCCCTCCTGCCCTGGGCACTGACCTGTGCTTACCTTCCAGACCTCATCTCCAGCCTAACCCTCGGAATCCTCCCGGACTCAGCCTTCCTGGTATGACCCTTGATTGGTACGCCCTCATTAAAAGCCTCACCCACTGGCCTTAACCTCTGAGTTTCTATGAATTGCATGCAGTGCATTTGTAGCCTGTGTTTCTAAAATAAAACCTCTCACAATTGGATCCTAATGTGTTTTTGGGTACTTGCTATAATTACAATATAGTCTTTTAATATTTAATTTTCTTTTACTTATTCATTTTACTTTTAATAGTAACAGTCTTAAATTTAACAGACATATTCAAATATATTTATATATATAACCTCAGATATGCTTCAGAAAGATGGGAATAAAGTATTGACATAGGCAGAAGAGGTCAGAAATGAACACCGTTTTATCTTCTTTCTGACATCAAATATAAGCTTCTGGTCCCACAATAAAATCCATTTTATTTTTCTTCAAAATCATTATTTTATAAAATTATGTGTATTTATATAGTTTATATAGGGGATCAGTCAAATTCACTTTAAAGTTACAAAATTCTTCATATACACCTGAGATTTGTGTCTTACCAAGCACTGAAACAGAAGCTCTTGCTGATCCCTCTACTACATCTTCAGGAAGAGTGAGCTCCAGCTCCTCTGAAACACTGCTCCCTGTCAGCCAGGTGGTAAAAGGTGGTCTTTAGCAGGCAGTGAATTTATGCACTAATTATGCACAAGTTCAAATAAATATTGATTCATCAGTGGGCACAGCACAACTATCTCCTAACCACCCTATTAGAAATGCTTAACTTAGTGTTTAGTGGAGAATTAGCCTACTGTTCCAAATGTGAACCTCTAAAGTCTTTCCCTAAAGACTATTTGGACTTTATGTTTATCATTTTGCCATGCGAATGCAAGAATGTTTACAGATTTAACATGAATGTTTGTGGAATTTCAGATTCAGTTTAACTTGATTAGAGGTGTTTCTAATACATTAATGTCTGTAGTAAAGTAGATGAGGGATGTAAATCATTGATTCCAATATGTGCAAGACTAACCTTGTGGACAAAGCAACCAGCTCTGGCATTTGGTTTTTTCAGTTCCTTCAGCCTACATGAGAAAATAGTGATTTATTATTTATTTTACAGAACTAATACCATTGACTTTAAGCTTATACACTTATTTTTCACCTTTTAATTATATTTTCCAGGTACCAACCTGTACAATCAGGCTTCGTGTAACTGTATCAATACGGCCTCTCTCTGGCACGCTCACAATCTCATTGTCACACACAGTCTGGGACTGTTCAGCCTCTGCACTGACTGTCACATTCATGACTCCTGTAACACATAAATTGTGGTAGAAATGTATTGCTGTTATATAATAAAAGGTGATATCATGCAAACTTGAGAAGAATTAAACTCACCAAGCACAGATGGAGTCAGAGTCCACTTGAAGGTCTTCCTACCACTTGCACACAAACAGGATGAATACTGGCCATCAGAGGAGGCTTTCAGAGTGTAGTGTGTGGAGGGGGCTGGAGTTACTTTAACCTGTATGAGGAGCACAGGGGATTGGTTTACTGTGCATATTTAATGCAAGATAAAATGGGAAAGATAAAATTCTTGACCATTCAGTACCATAATGCATTTGGGGAGGTAGTTGAACACAGTGGCCTTGAGCTCAAAGATCTCTCCCCTGATGATGGAGTAGGGCAGTGAGAGCTCCAGGAAGAAGGGCTGGAAGACAGTGAGCTCAGCAGGAGGAGCAAGTCCCAGACCTTGGGGGGACAGGCAGAAAGCCTCCGTCTCCCATGTGGTGATGGTGTCAGGGACAGTGACCGGAACCTGTGCTGATCCAGAGTCCCTGTTGGAAAAGAAAATCATGAACATGTTGTATTCAATGTATTACAATGTGCCATATGCAAACTTATATGGAATATAAAGCTATGAAAACACAAAAAGTATGGTGTCTATACAAAAATGAATACCATAGTGAAAATATGTTAATACACAAAGGAAAATGAATTCCATGAATTAATATGCTAATTCACGAACCCAACTTCAACAAGTTGCCATATCCAGGTTTCTGGGAAGAATTTGCGAACTGTTTCAACAGGCGCTGAAACACCTGTTGCTGCACCTGCTAAGTTGACACGGTGTTCTCGAATCCGTAGCATTGTTTGAATCCCATTACTTCTTTGGCGGTATCTTACTGAAATAATAATAAATTAGCATATATTATGCAATTGATATTTTTTCGCTCACAGACCACATTTACATCTTGCAGTAACATGCATTTTGTGGCAGGATGGTATCTGGATATAATTTTGACATTTACATATCGCAATGTACATCATTTCTATTTTGGATTCTGTAAGTGTGGTTTCTCATCTGTTACTATCAGTTTATGTCATGGTATCAAATACTTGAAGAAATTGTGTGTAGCAAGCAAGAGGCTGGTCGAGATTCATCAATGACCCATATAGCAAGATAAAGGTAGGCTAATTGATTTATTGCCATGTGGGTTTCACCTGCATATGTAGTGAAGTAAAACATGAAGAGATATTCAAAACTGTAGTCAAGTTCAAAAGGTTTCCAGAAAAACAAGTCATTTTAAAATTCAGGTCTAAAACAGATCTAAAATTATTCATCTGTGTCCAAGCAAAGTCCCAAAAGATATTGTGACTGACACACAACTAGGTATGTAATTGAGATATTTGCATTGATTCAAACCAGTATCTATCATCCGAACACAGATGGCCTGCTTGAACAATTGAACCCTGAAAAATTTGCTTCGTAAGTTTGTACACAAGGTTGCTAGGAATCACCATTAGATGATACATGCGACAGTTCCCCCAAGCCTTGATAGGGTTATCAATTTGAATTACTATAAGGGTAAAAACCCAAGTGTGTTCTACACCTCACAAACACCAGGAGGAGAGACGTTAAAATAGCAAAAATGAAATTCAGTATGTTCAAGGCATTCTTGCCTCTATTCACTGGGTCAGGAGAATTTGCTGCAGACTCAGGAACTCCAGTTATGATTGATATGCCCAAAGACTCATCCATAGGTGCAACACATAAAGCAATAGCCCTGCTTGTTTATTTTCACTCACTCAGTGGCTTGCAGGTGACACTCGACCATGTCTCTGCTGCCTCACTGGCTAAGACAGTTACTGAGTTCTCCACAGCGGACAGAGTAAAGATATAATTAAATAAAAGCAAAATCCAACTGTTTACTAAGCAATAATTTATGACTGTCATGGAAAAAAAAATTTAATTACCGTAATGAAAGCCGCGATGATATTGTATGCCTTTGTACATCAAACATGATGGATGTCTAATTGCCAAATTACTTGCCATCTTTATCCCCACACTCTGTCAAAGTGATGTCATAATCAAATATACATTGTCAAAAGAATTATGTATCTGATCATTAAAGTTTCCAATGATATTAATTCACTTTAATACAAACCCATTCAAGCATTATAGAAAATGCTTTTATTATTTTTTCACTTATCTAGTTTATTAACATTAATACCAAACTAATTACGCCAGTCAAGGTTACCTTAAAAGTATTGTAAACATGATCGCCTCGAGTCTGTCGTCGAGGGCGCACATGCAAGCACTCCATCTCATCTTCGACACCATACATGTAATCTTTTACTGCTGTCACTGGTAACAAACGAAAGACCTGGGGTAGATATAATTTAATATGTCATTATTATATTATTTATAATAGACTGCGTCATCCAGTAGGTGTAAGATCCATATTAGGAACTCAGGGTCTAAAGGGCAGCAAGGCTGTCAGGGTGATCAGAGGTGATGCACCCTGCCAGACTGTGTCCCTGGTGGGTACTGTAGGAGAGAGGGGCCTCCTAGATGGACCAAAGTGCAGATGAGGTGGTGCAAGGAAGGGGAGTGAACAAAAGTAGCATAAGCCATTCAAAAGATGAAATCACTACAGGAAAGAAGATAGATCTGACAGAGTGGGGGCACTAGAGTGCACTACTCTGCCCTCTACACCCCTGGGAAGAGAAAGAAACTCAGAAAAAGAGAAGGGGTGGGCTTGGTGCAAACTGGAGTAGGGCACAATTGACTAGCCCAGTCCAGGCATTTAACCTGTGCCTATCCTGGTCAAGGACCTCTATTTTAATCATCATCACACTACAGAAGAGGTGCATTAGACAGACAGACAAAACAGGTAAACAAACTGACAACTGACAGAGGAGAGCACTCTCCCCAGGAAAAACAACCAGAGACACAGAGCGAGAAAACAGTCTCTCAGAAACCAGGTCAGAGAGTCAAGAGAGGACCACTGCCTAATACCATATCAGTTACCAGCAAGCATAGCACAGAGAGTCACACATCAAGGCTTCACAGAGCGCCCTTTACGAAGCTGTTACATAGGGTGAGGCCACCTGTCAGAGATCTGACTAACAAGCCCTGATTAGCTCCTGTTCATGGCCTCCCTCTGGTGGCCTCCTACTGGCATTGCGAGCCACCCGTTTTCTCTATGGAAAAATAATGGTGTTTTGAAAAAAAAAACGCTTTTAATCACACACTGTGATAAATAAAGACATTTATAATCTGATACATTTTGTCATACATAGTTTTCTCTCCCAGATGTCACTAGATTCTCTAAACTGCAAGATCATTAAGTAGTTGAAATACAAATATTTCTAAAGCTACTGATCGTTAAAATGAGTTTTTTGAAGTGTATTTAGCAATCATATCCCACTGTGGTTAATCAGCCTTTTACAAGGATGACCAGAGATATAGCCTTTTAAAATTGCTGAAAGTCACTTTCAGACTTTCTCTAGCTAACTAACTTACGACAGCTAACTAACAACTGCAAGCTAAACAGAATCTGACCTAATAAAACTCAAGCTTGAAAAGCTTAATTGAATAAAGAAACTAGTGGGGAAAAAAACTACAGTAACAGGAAAGATCTCTAGTGTTATGAAGTAAATTCAGTACGCAGTAGCCTTAGCTTACTTGCAACAAATTTTATGTTTTGACTCATTAACTCATTAAATGACCCAATTATGACCCCCCCCCGATCACGTGGGTTCACCCCGCGTGTAACCACGCCCTCCAGAATTGCACGCACCTGTACGGGGTTTAACGTCCCGTTTCTTTGTCTATTTAAACTTCTGTTGGTGTGTGTATTGTGTTGGTTATTGTTAGTTTGCTGCTGTATGTTAACACTCGTATGTAGTCTGTGTTTATTTAAATGTGTACATTATGTCTGTCACTAATGTTGTGTGTGAGTACCACCGCTATTCGTATGTGATGTTAATAAATGTATCACTTTATCGAGAGAGTCTGTGCGTCCTGCTCCACGCCCTTCGGCATTCTGGCCGGCAGAATCGTTACACCATAGATGCAGTAGTGGGATTTTAAGACACCACTAACTTGTAGATAATTTTCAGCAAATTTGAACGTCACCTTGTCAGTGTTCAGGCGATCTCCGGGCTCCATGATGAACACACTCTGATCTACTGCGCTGAGGCCACACAGTGAACCAGGCAGAGCTGAGAGCTGGAGAGTGTTCTCCTCCCCAGGAACTGCCCGGGAGGGAGAGAACTGCAGAGACACCTGATGGAAACCCACAATGGAAAAAAAAAAAAGTTTTAGATTTTTCACAGATGAACAAGGACACTAAATGATCTTGTAGCTAAAAACAAAAAAATATTTTACCTTGTTTTTGAAACATTTTTCCACATCAAAATTTTTGCTGGCAGCAATGATGTTCTCACTGGGCAGTACACAGTATGCCAGAACCTGCACCACAGGGGCTACTTCAGCACCAATAGGCAGTTTAAATGAGAGTTTTCCCTCTCTCATCTGACTGGAGTCTTTCACTTCAATTTTCTCATAGCCATGATGAACTATTGCTCCTTTAGATAAGACCTGTAATGGCAAAACAAATGATACTGTAAAACTCTGCATTTCATTCATAGTTGTTGGAATAGAGTAAATCACATGGCCAATGTTTTAATTACACATATAATATTTCTGCATGTACTTACCATGTATATAATATCAGTGCTGAAAATCTCATTGGTTTCCCCAACAATATAATACTTAATAGTAATGGAAACTTCTCTACCACATATTAGTGGTTCGTTTAAACTTTCTAGTAACAGTTCACTGTATACTGGACTGTAAGGTGTGACAGGTTGGAACAGTTGTATATGGGCTTCACTGGTTGTAAAATGGGGTGTTTTGTACGTGTTGGATTGGATTTTTGGAATGACATTTGCCTAGATGAGAATAGAACAATAACATTTAAATGCAAGGCAATACATTCTGTGATTTCATATTGTGTTGAGAAGTCAGGTCAACATAACATACAAACAGAGTCATCTGTGTTTCAGTGTCATCAGGGGCATTAATTGAGAAGTTTGCCATTCCGTTCATGTCTGTAGTGAGATTAAGAAGCAGTTTTGGAGACCTCCTTTCGCCAGTAAGAAGATATACCATCTTGTTGGGAATGACTTTTCCAGTGAAATTTGTAAGTTTGATCTGTTGACCATTGAAAAAGACATTGTTTTTCACATTCTGGTATCAAAATCTGAAAACATGGAAAATTAGTCAATATAATGGACATAATTGAGGTTTGAAATAAAAAAAATCTTACCTTTCCCTCTACAGCTGTCCCTCGTTCAAAGGTTTTTGGTAAATCAAGAAACTCAACCTTACCAATTTGAAAAGTGAGCTGTATACGTTCAGACTTTACCATGGAAATTGCTAGAAAATATTAAGCAAAATGAGAATTGCTAAATATTCATGATATCTTCTATATAATCTTCAAGTTCGGTTTATTCGTCACATACATAGTCATAAACAGTATAACTCGCAGTGAAATGGTTGAGAGTGCTCTGTCCAAACTGAGGAAAAGAAAACAGGGGTGCATAGAGATCTTTACCAATTTACCCAATTTTCTTCCATATTAGCCAGTTCCTATGTACTAGCTGGGTTGGCAATTCACAAGAAATTATTATTACATGAAAAACATCCACCAAGGAGAGGAGGGCTGAGGAAAACATTGTCACAAATTGTTCCTCCCAGGCACATGACTCCAGACACAGTAACTACACCATTATGTAGATGTGAGCTAACAGATGCCCATATTTGCTATCATCACATGATAAACCAATAAAGGGAGAGAGGAACAAAGCCAACCTTCCCACCCAGAGAGCAGGCCAGTTATACTCTCCTGGAGTCCCAGCAACAGAATATGTGGCATTGTGAGGATCTGAACTAGCATGACTAGGGTGAATCCTTTGACTGCTCTAAAACACATTTCCTCTTGACTCAGTGATCTGTTTATGGCTCACCTGTGCCTTCCTCTGTCACTGTGGCAGTAACACCAAGAGAATCTTGTAAATTACTTTCCATTTCAGGATTCATGAACGTTGATATATTGAAGGAGGGAAAGGCACAACCAGTCCTACTGAGCTGTGGGGAAAATCCCAAAAACAAATACCACAAACAAATATTTGAATGTTTTATCAGAACTATTTCATTAGCGAGAGACAAAATGACCTTCAATGCATTATAGCATACACACCTCTACTGTTTGAGTCAGACATGGTGAAACCATAGGGACATCCTTATAATAAGTATACCTCCTGAATGACCGGCACACCTGCAGCAGTGTTTTGCCAGAGACTGGTTGTCCATATGTGTACCTTTAAAATGTACAGTAAAGAGTGCAGAGAAGTCACAATATATTTCAGAAGTGTGTATGAGAGAGACAGGTAGTCTAAGGTGGGCTTGAACCAAGGTCAGCTATATGATGACACCAACAACCTACTGGGTGAGCAACCATGCTCTAATGATGGTGAGCCCATGTGCAGAAAAAGTTAGATATTGGATCAGGTAAAACAAAAGCAAAAACTAAACACCATGCAGAGCATGGAAAAGGGGAGAACAAAGGATGCTATCGGAAGAATTGCAACCCTGATGCACTGGAAAAAAACAAACTAAAACTTCCCAAACAAAACCAGAAAATGGGGAGGAACTTTAATGGCTAAGGCAAGCCTCAGGAGAGAGATAGACTCAAGGGGGGAAATGACGTGTAAAAACACCAATACCCTCACAGGGAAGAAATAAAATGGGGCACAAGGACTCACAGACCTCAATACCTGAAGTTACCAACTAGGCACTTGGCTCAAAACTTTAGCAAAGACCCAGCAGTGAATGACTGGGTCACTGGACTTTTATCGATCTAGCCCAGCTGTTGGGCATCTACCCTGATTAATAGCGTGGTTGACTCGAGGCCCCCCTCTGGTGGCCAGAGGGGGCCTTTGCCTGTTGCCTACCCTTACAGTGTGTGCGTGTGTGTGCGTGTGTGTGTGTGTGTGTGTAACTGTGGAAGATTCCAGGGAGTCCTTCAGGTATACAAGGAAGCATGTTGGCTTGGTGGTTAGCACGTTTGCCTCTCTGTAGTAGGGCATTGGGTTTGAGTCCCTATCTGGGTAGAGATGCCATGTTCTCTGTGTGTGTTTCCTCCCACATTCCAAAAACATAATGGTAAGGTTGATTTGATACACTAAAACTCTCCTGTATGTGTAGCCTGTTCAATCTTGTAGGGGACTGTGGTTTCTGGTTGAGAGTATGTTGTGTGCAAAATTGGCTGCTGCTTCTCGATGGTATGTTCTTGTGTATGAGAAAGGTTATATGTAAATAGCAATAATAAAAGGAAAGTATTTCTGATGCTCTAGTAAGTGAAGCCCTAGGAGAGATTGAGGCACTTACTTTCCACAAATCTCTAGCTTCAGTTCCTCTTCACCAACACTTTGTTCTTTTGGTGCTTTTACTGTAACCTCAAATTTGGGTAAAACTGGAAGGCAAATGCAATTTGTTATAAGAGTAATAACATATATATCAATAATGTTAATTGCATACATAAACAAAATACTGCACTAATATTGTCACTTACCATACTTTTTCACTTTAAAATGATATTCGGCCAGCCTGTTACCAATGTTGGCCTTCAACTTATACAAGCCCTGAGGAGCCTCCGAATTCAGCTTATGAGAAAGCTGCAGTATCAGGCCTGAGGAGGACACATTTGTCCACTGACCGATCCTGTTATTATTATTATCCTGTTTGGTTCCACGAAAGAAAAAATCTATTGATATTTAATCTAATTTAACACATTCAAATGAAAATATAATTATAATTATAGAAGTATATATGTAATTAGTATGTGATAACATCATCTTACCTCTAGTGTCACAGTGCTATACTGTAGAGAGTAGGACTGTGCATCAGTATTTTGTCATTTTGATTAAGAATCATCACACCTTCAAACACTATCAACATACCTACTGTGACATTATGTAACACACTAAAAACTAAAGATGTAATTACATGGAAATCCATTATACAGCAAATTACTTAATCTGCCATTCTGATTGTAATGATTTACTGCACTAGATTTAGATTTTAGATTTACAGAACTAAAAAACACAAGACAGGGAAAACATGGGACACGGAAGATGGAAGGGACTGATCATGACACAGACTCCTTTTACCTTTTGTTGAAAGGGGACAAAATTTGAATCCATGGTGACAAGTCGGAAATTCACTGTGAGAGTCAAATGGTACAGAAATGTTCTGAACTGTATATTCAGTAGCATTTCCATATAAATCATATACATGAACTGGAAATAGTGACACATATTACAGGAAGGATGAATTACCTGTTTGGCCAGGATTGTAGATTGGCTTATCAGTCTGAATAAATGTTAGAGTGTTGTAGGATTTAAACAGGACTCTGCTTTTCTCTGTCATCTCAAAACTTTCACCTTTCACTTGTACTTTGATCTCCTGCAGAGACTGGCCATCAACCTCTGGAGCCTGTAGAGATAAAGACATATGTTGCCCTAGACTTCAATCAACAATAACAGCTGTAGGAAAAATAAATTATCTTACTGGTTTCTGACCTTGAATTGGGAGCAGCGATGAAACTCTTCCTCTACTGTCTCCTCTACAAGTGTTCTGCTGTGATTGTTGTGAATCAGGTAAATGGTCATTTGTAGAGTCTCATTAGGCCTCAGGAGACTCGCACAGAGTTTCGCCTCAGAGCCAGACTCTATCACTGCAGGAAATGTCACCATGAAAAATCTACAGACAAAATTAATATTTTGAGTTTGTAATCAGTTGATTAAAAACAATTAAGAGATGAAAAAGTAACATTACTGCAACTCTGAGTTGTAAGAGAACTCAGCAACTTTGTAAGTGATCAATATTACTATTGCGAAACTGTAAACTGACCTACAATCTTCTGTGCAATAAGTGATCAATGTCATAGTTTTGTAATCTCTCTTACCATCTAACTGTTGCTTACTGGGCAGAGAAATCTGCAAAAATCATTATTTTTAAAAAAGCCACAAGTCATTTAATTTAAAATCATTCAATTTAAAGTAAAAAAGAATCATTCAGTGCCACAGTACACATATCTGGAGTTACTACATAAAATACTGCAAATTACATATATCAAATAGTTGGTGAAAATGTTAGCTGCATTTCAATCATAAATAACCATTTTGTGTTAAACGGGTATCTGTTAACTTTAAGTCAATCTTAATCAGAGTGACATCTAAGGAATGTAATCTCTTTTTTTTTTAATCAATGTGTTCAGAAAAAATGTAGACAATAAAATATTGTTATTTATATTTAGATTCTAAAAGTTTGTTAAGTTCCATTAGCATGAAATATGCAATATTGGGTTTTATATGGTTTGAAACTAAAGTCTGTCTACCTACACACGATGTGAATATATTACAATATGACACACTTAAAAGGCTATTCACTTTTACCTCCAGACTACTATCAGAATTACTTACGGTCCTGAGGTTTGTCCATAGACAGTGCTAAAGAGGAGGCAGGCTAACAATAGCCTTTTACTTATGTGAATTCCATTGATATCCATGGTGTAGTACAGCCACTGACACCAGGCTGGGGTTTGCCTACCTTTTTAAAGTGATGTTTAGCCAAAGAATGTCCTCTATAAATATTTGGACTCATAATCTTATTAACGATTAACTTTAAGCAAAACATTTTAGCTACACTGCATGCAGGTCCTATTAGTGACTGTTTTCCAGACAGAGTCATTAGAAATAGACAGAATGGAATGCAAACAAAATAAGGTCTATAACATTTTTTTAAACTTTAATAATGCATGAACTGATTGATAGACAGCATGAAACATAGCCGCATATTACATGATCATGAAACATTAGTATACACTAAAACAATTTCAGTGGATATTCAATGATGTATAAACAACTTAAAATATGACTCATGACTACAATATAGTCAGTATAAATTTTGAATGTTCATAATGGGATTAAGGTATTAAAATATGGACAACCACAGGCTATGTTATGTCCTTTGTTATTGACATATGCATAAATGTATTATTGTATTGGCGTGGTGAGCAATGTGTAGAATATTGTGTGAAGACATTTTTAAGTCGCTGTTGTCATATTTTCATTCAGCTAATCTTCCAAGACAGTTATTTTTGTTGAATAGGTGAGATATTTTCTGCTCCTTATAGTAGAAGGCAAACTGGACAACTGCCTCTGCTTTAACATCAGTAAAAAAAAAATTGCCTAAATATTTGTTTTAATACCACAACACTTCTGCATTATTAAAATACCTTTATACAATGAGCTATATAAATGACACCAAAAGGGTTTTACAGTATTTTATTGTACTAAAAAGCATTCCACAGTTAGTGCCAGCAATTAGTTCTAATATTGATGCAACACACCAGTGTTTTGAAAAATGTTTATTAATATGTATCAAATAAGAATCATAACTCTGAGGGTGAAATCATGGCAATGGTCATAAGCAGTAAGAGCTATACTTCAGACTGTTTACTTATAAAATAATGCACAGTCAGTGACGTGTTTGACCTGTACAAACTTTAAACTTTACAGGTAATTCCAAAGTTATACATCTCCTCTTGAATATGTATATGTAGCGGTTTTAACCCTTTAATAAAGTGTCAATCACAGTTAAAAGGGTTGATTGGTGCATCACCCTGATTAACAGGGAAAAGTTATTCATTTTAACTAATTTATTAATGATCGTTCAGTCTCAACTCATGATACATGATTATTTCTCATCTACCAAATATCAGAATGTCTCTCTTGACTCACAGATGTAATAACTAAGATATGTTTATTGAATAAGCAGAGACAGGAAATATGCACATAACAATCATGTCACGGCTCGAGAGCCACAGGGCGTTGAGCAGGACACACAGATGCCCTTGGTGCTGTGAAACATTTAATAACATAAAACATAAAGGACACTCGTGGTACTCACACATAATAACACTAATAGACAGGAATACAAAAACAGTATAAACAGTAACAATGACAACATAAAATGACATAAAACGCTGGGTTACATTAACAGTGGCTACACACTCATTGACTCTAACATTCTACACCAATAGTAACATTAACCAACCGTGAGGCCCACACCGACAGGAGTTTCAATGAACAGACGTACACTCAACGTTAACCCCATGCAGGTGAGTGCCATCATGGAGGGCGTGGCAACAAACGTAAAGTCCCCTGAACGCGGCGGACCATACCATATGACTCGTGTGGGGAGCATTCCGTGACAAATCATTAACCAAGATTCTACTAATAACCGGAGGTATTGAGTTTACTAGAATCACTATAATTAACAAATTTAACAATGTAACCAAGCCAAAATTACCTGAATGATTCATGGTGGACCAAGGTGGCTAACTCGGCTAATAAGAGGGGGAAAAAAGAAAAGAGAATTGTTTCAAGTAACCTGTGGGAATGACCAGCTAGGCAATCTCCTGATCAACCAATCAAAGCCCAATAAAGGAATCTTATTGCTCAAATGAGACTGTGAAAGGATATGACTAAAAGTTTAACAAAAAGACTCAGAAGAAAAGGGGTGTGACGCGGGAGAATAAGCAGGAACGAACCGTGTTGAACACAGTGATCTGTTTATTCACACACACCGAAGACAACATCGTTCACAGGCTGACGTAAGGTGAAACATCGAACAACAACCATCAAAACAAGACCTCATATGCACGCACAGTAACGACATAAAACAAGGAACAGGTGTGATACACGGGGAGAGCGTGGCCACACACACACACACGGAGACGTCTAGGAGGAGGAGGCTGTACCATGACAAGGGGAAACTGTCGGAAAGAGAACTAATTATAGGATTGATGTGGCTGCATCGCAGACGGGAGGAAAGAGTTACTGAGCTAATTTTGATATATAAACAGTCGTGTTTATATAGTAACGGAAAAAGGGAAATGCCTGTTCTTATGACTCGAACCGCCTGGGTGGCACTGAGAGAGAATGTCCTTCTTCCATCAAACCGCCTGGATAACTTTAAGAGAGAGTGTCCATTTTCCGCAGTGTTGCTGGCTCAACAGCGCACCCTAGGATGGGTGGAACAATTGGATAATCACCTTAATTCCTTTTCTATTTTCTAGAAGATACAAACTACTGACTAATATATTTTGTCTACTTGGTTCGCATAATATGTCTAGTAAACACAATCAGGAGCGGTTAACAACTTGTTTGCATTAAGAATAAGGTAATGAACAAAATAATCAAACAATAGACACCAAATATCAGCAAACATTACAGTTTGAAAATTTTATTAAAATAGCCATAGATTACTGGCTGATTACCATTTGACATCATAGTAGGTTAGATGGCAAGTTGCTATTTTGTGAATCTGTTTCGAAAAGAAAAATATATATTTGTGAACATATCTCTGTGGGATGTGAAAAGTTGGTTGTTCTGGTAAGGGTTTGAGTCTGATGGAATTTATGGTCACAGTTCCTTGAAGTATAACCAGGCTGGTAAGAGCTTCCTGCATTCCAATCTTTAGGTTTTATGACATCTAAGAACAGGGGGAAGAGTCAGAAAGCCAGACCAATGTGATGAGCAAGGCCAATTATGGATTGATGAATTGCTAGACTTCCTAGCTCAGAGACAATTTATCTCTACTATTGACCTAGCACACAGCTACTGGCAGGTGGCAGTAGAAGAAAATTCAAGGACCAAAACTGTGGGCTATACAAGTTCAAAGTAGTTTAAGCAATGGCCCAGCAACTTTTCAGAGGCTCATGAATACAGTCCTCACTGGCCTCTCTTCCAAAATTAATGCAGTTTATCTTAACATTATTGTTGTTACTTCACCAACGTTCAAGCAGCATTTGAGAAACCTCAGCGAAATCCTTACCCGGCTCCAGTCTGCTGGCTTGTCTCTCAAACTGTCAGTTTTGCCTCAGTGAGCTCCTCTTTCTAGGCTACCTTGTCAAACCTGAGGGTATTCTGTCAGACCCGTCCAAGGTGAGTGTTGTAATGGAATTCAGAACCCCAAAGAATATGAAAGAGTTTAGACAGTTCTTGGGCTCGACGAGTTATTACCGTTGATTTATCCAAGGTTATGCTCAGCTTGGGGACACCATGTTGTGCAAATACTTCACTTATTTGGGACTATACACATTATTAAAGACCAAAAAAACATGATAGCCATTGATTCATTTGATTTGATTTAATATTTACTATTGTGTGCTGGAAGTCTTAAAGTTCAGAACATTGGAAGGTGATGGCATAATACAGCCATGTACCTAAAAACAAACAAAAAAATGTCTGTTCTAAATGTTTGTTTGCAAATTTTATTTTTTTATTTTTGGCTCATCAGTGAAGCTGCATAATTTGTTTTATTTGTCCTATGTCCTATGGACGCTGTATTGATATATATACCAGCTACCAGCATTATGCTGTGTATGTTGTGTATGCATACCTTATGTGGTTCTGACAGCTTTTCAATTTGCTCATGTATGGCAGTCGTGATAAGTTTGGGTGTGTTCCTTACTGTCCTTACTTTGTCTAACCCCAGGGGAAATGAAAAAGAGACAGTTTTGCTGTGCCTTTTAGAGATAGCTTTATATTTGGATTTATTGTGTATATTGTGTTTATTCTCTCCCCTGGACCATACCATGACAGGTCACATGGCTACCATCATTCCATTTATACATATAGGAAACAGTATAAGGTATTGTAGAGCATTACCAAACAGGAATGTTGAGAAGGCTAGCAGAATTCCCAGATTCCTGCCGCTGTTCTCAACTGAGCTCTCTTTACAGTGGAAAAAGTGAACTGGGGACCCCAGTGCTCAGTAAGATGGTTCTGGAGATGCTGCTCCTGATCTGGACTGACTGTGGTTCAGGATCCAGTTACAGAGGGAGGTGTTATCAGGCCCTAAGTCTCCTGAAATCACAGCTGTAATGATCAAATAGTAATTATCACAAAGACAAGACTGAAACTGACTAAGCCAAACAAATAGTAATGTACAAACCCAGAGCCTACCTTACCAAGCAGAGAATGCTCAAGACTGTATTAGCAATACAAACTTATAAAGTTTGTTGTGCAAATTCATAATTTATACTTGACTATACAACAGAGTGCAACGCCAGTGTAAACGTAATTACTAATTAGACTGAAACATTTATAATTACAAGATACAAGTTCCATGCATTAAACCAAGGACTGTTGTCATTGGATCTCCAGTACCAAGTGGGATATTTCAGTGTAGACCAGAGAATTTGGGCTTTTCAGATTTTTTTTTCATTGACAACCAAATTCTTGTGCAAAGGTTAAAGAATCTGCACAGGATTACAGACTTTGTGTTTGTTAATGGCAGCATAAACCAGATATTCTTTGTTGAAAATGACATATTTGTGCAGACATGAAAAATGTCAGTTGTTACATCATTAGATAGGAACTGCTGGCTGTTGATTCTTTCCTATGTTGAATTGGTGGGATAGACAGATGAGCCCAGTCCTGGGCAGAAATATGAACTTGTGAATATTGTCAGGCCCCCAGATGTGATCTTTTAGACATGGGAGGACCAGAAGAGAATTGTGTTGTAGCCCCTGTTCTCCTCTGTAGACTGGAAATTCTATCACTTGATTAACAATCTTCACAATCACTTCATAGCTTTAAAACAACCATTTTTACCCAGCAATACAAATAATGTTTCCATAACGCTGTGATTTAAAAGAGACATTTAGGAGTTCTCCAATAATCTAAAGTGCTAGTTTGGTTTGCCATGAGAATCAAAGTACATTGACCACATACAGTTAATGGGTATGATCACTAGTGCAGTTTCACAATATTTGACCTATTCAGTTTACTTTAGCTCTGTCATTGGTTACGTTTTGTAAAGTAGCTACTACAAACAGAACAGTAATGTGCATGCACGCCAGATATCTGCACAATCCACATGCCTTCACAAGTCTTATACATTTCCAGTGTCCATTAACTGAGAGGCTGATTAGGAAGAGATACAATTGGCTTCAGCTCTGCCCACTGAAACCAGTTGCCTCACTTGGTTCAATTCTCATATTCATTCTTCTTGGTTAATCATTTGTTAAGTGGTCCTGTCCTCATATCAGACTGATGCCAAAACTTGAGAAGAGGATAAGAAACAGCATATTTTAGCAGAAAAGTCACATTACATTTAATTAGAACACAATGTTTTATTTGAAATACTGATTTGAGTTCATATTTTAATATGATCTTATACAACATAAAAACAAATACAATATAACATTTTGAACACATCAATAAAATCTTACTTGTTTGGTAGCAATCATAAGCTTTGATCACAGCTAACTTCAGGTTTTTGACTTGATGACTGTTCTTGATAATTCTTGGATAATTCTTGTACTTGATAATTCGTAGGAGCATTTCTTGGAACCTGTAACAAACACCCCAGATAGTGAATTGAGTGTTCTCCAGAAACCTTACATCTACTTCTACATCTTTAATCAGTATACAATGGAATCTTCTTCATATCTTTCTATATATCTTTATCATATCATAATTGCCACACACACATATACATCTCTGGATAAAAATAAGACCACTCTAATCTTTTCTTAAATCAGCATCTCCACATGTAAAGCAGTCATTCCATTCAAGTGTTTGTTGAATTCCTTCACAGACACAACTAATGGTACTTAATGTGATGCTGAATAGGTGATCACCTTAACAAAGTCCTATTCTAACGAGCAACAGTATAAAAACCACTGCTGCTGTCATCACTATTCTCTTGTTATAGAACCAGCTGAATGAGAAAAGCAGTGCTAGGACTACCCAAAAAGTAAGTGTAGTCAAAATACAGCTACAGACCATGCCAAAAGAGTTGAAAAGAAAGGTTCTTAATGAGGAAAAGAAGGGTTCAAGTGTAGCTTTACTAGCAGAGGGATACAGTAAGCATCAGGTTGCTTCTATCTTGAAAATTTCAAAAACTACAGTTCATAATAACAAGGTCAAGCAGCAAACACATGGGACAACAACAGCTACAGACTGGCAGAGGTCAAAAACGACTACTGACCGTGATGATCGCCACCTCATTCAAATGTCACTTAACAACTGTAAGATGAGTCATGTGACCTACAAAAAGAATGGCTTGCAGCAGCTGGGGAGAATTGCAAAGCGAGGACAGATTGAAACAGGCTTCTGGAGGCAGGGCTGAGGTCATGCAAACCTAGGAAAAAAGGCCCTTCATCATTGAGAAGCAAAGAAGAGCCAGACTGAAGTTTGCGAAAGACCATAAGGATTAGCCTGTAGAGGACTGGAGTAAAGTCATCTTCTCTGATGAGTGCAATTTTCAGCTTTGTCCAACACCTGGTCATGTAACGGTTAGACGGTATCTTGCACCTACTGTGAAATTTGGTGCAGGATCAGTGATGATCTGGGGTGTTTCAGCAAGGCTGGAATCGGGCAGATTTGTCTTTGTGAAGGACACATGAATCAAGACTCTTACAAAATTTTGCTGGAAGAAAACTTGTTTCCTTCTGCTCTGACAATGTTCCCCAACTCTGATGATTGTTTTTTTTCAACAGGACAATGCTCCATGTCACACACCCATGTCAATCAAAGTGTGAAGAGACCACCAGATCAAGACCCTATCATGGCCAGCCCAATCTCCAGACCTGAACCCCCACTGAATGATTTGGTGAAATTTCTCTCAGTTTTAGCCATGATGCGCAGTGTGCTGGTTTCATCAGGTGTGGGGATGTTGTAAAAAAGGGCCATCTGCAAAATGAAGTAAGAGACATCAGGTACAGTTACCCACACAGTCACAACGACAACTCTGAAGCCATTAGGGTTTTAGGTTTTAAACTGGTGCCAAAAAAGGCATTGTTTTTTTTTTTCTTTTCCATTTCTGTAATTGTTTTATATTCACAAAATGTAGTTGTGTACTTTGGTGGAGTACAGCGCCAGAGCCTAAACAGGCTTAAATACAGACAACATAATAACATAACCCCTAGGTGGTGTGGCTGCTAATATCCAACACACGCCACCTGAGTAAAGGCATGTACAAACATGAGACATGACAAGGTAACAAAGGAGTAACACAGA
Organism: Electrophorus electricus; assembly: GCF_041902795.1. Taxonomy (NCBI): domain Eukaryota; kingdom Metazoa; phylum Chordata; class Actinopteri; order Gymnotiformes; family Gymnotidae; genus Electrophorus; species Electrophorus electricus. The sequence continues at coordinate 3,833,628 of NC_137513.1, forward strand.
CAAAAGGTTTACTCAAACACAAGTTTCTTCAATTCATGCTGGGAAACATGTAGAAAGATAGGGGCTGATTTGCAGTTGGCATTTTTATTGCCTTCTGGAAATTTCTTTGCAATGTTTGAAAAGGCCGTCCTGGCCTTGAAGTTTTAGTTTCAGGTAATTTAGATTGGAAAAATCTCAGTCAGGTATGACACAGTATTCAGCCATTTCCCGTCACCAAACAAATCCACAAATGTTGAATGCATCATCAAGAGAAAATCATGTACTTCTTTCAGCTTTTTAGCAGTTCTTTGTGGAGTCGCTGTCTCATTCTGTAAAAAGATACCAAAGACTACTGAATATCAAGATCAAGATGACACACTTAGTACAGTTGGACCTGGTAATGGGATGGGACCACGTGCTAGGCAGTGTCTTGCATGTTTAACATTGTGGTGGCTTGAAATTAAACAAGACTGATTTAGGTTTATTGTGATTATGAGAAGGTTATTTAAAATAAACACAAACATTTTTAAGAATATGTTAGAATGCAGTGGACTAATACTCATATTCAATAACGGAACGAATTTATGATATTGCTTGCTAACTTACTACATATTTAGATTGCCTGATGTATTAGTATAAAGAGTGTCGATGTGGATGTATTGGTCTATGTTCTAAGTGTTGATAGTGACTGCCTACAGAAAGTTTACTTAGACCCAGTCTCTTTGTGATTAATTTTAACTAAACCTAAAATAATCACAAAAATATCTTATGATAAGACAATCATTTTAAATAGCACTGGAATTTTAAAATGTTTTGGATGTCCTTGTATAGTTGTATTAGTTAGATGACTCCTTCACTAGTTTCAGTCAGCATCAGGTGACTCGGACTCCTTAGCAGTGGAGATCAGCTCCTACGTGCTGCTCGCTGTTCTCACTACAGATCAGCTCTCTGCTGCTGACTTGGGCTACGCCAACAGGATCGTCAGCTGGCTGGTGAGACAGCAGAATCCCTATGGAGGCTTCTCCTCCACCCAGGTATAAAGTATAGCTTTCCTTCTAACTCTTTATGTATTTACCGGGCCTGAATACACAGAGCACAAATCAATACTGTGTTGAAAATGTATAAATGGTTGTTTTTGTGTTTGGATCAGGACACAGTGGTGGCCCTCCAGGCTCTGGCTCTGTACTCTACCAAAGTGTTCCGCTCAGATGGCTCCAGCAAAGTATCTGTGCAGTCAGCAGGTGGAGACAGTCACCAGTTTGTGAAACAAGACCAACAAGATACTGTACTAGGAGAGACCATTGCAAGATGTTCCTGGCAGATATACATTTGAAATAAAATCTTCTTCTTGTGTATCTGTATATATACTTTACATTGCTATTTTACAGATTCAGCTTCATAGACTTGGCACAGACCACATATCATCTGGTTGATCCATGTTAAGATATATTTGCGTTTTTTCCCTTTTGAAATAGAAGGCTGTTTAAGAAAATTAGAATCTGCCAATAATGCGAGCAAATTTAGCAGTCAGGCCCAGAGACTGCACTCATTCCTACAAACTGACTGTTGGAGGACAGGAAATGCTTATGTTAAATTTCAAATCAAATAATAAAGGACTTGTGTATATACGGTCGTATTTACTTTATATTCTTTAATTATATGTGTATAATTTTTACTGAAGGAGCGTGTTTTACTATTTCTAGAATTACTTTCACTCTACTGTTAATTGGTGCTGTAATAGCCTCCGTGAATTTCCCTCTATGACTCTATACCTAAAGGTAAAAGTACAGATTTAAGTTGTTTTTTTGTTTGTTTGTTTGTTTTTTTACCATTCTGTGAAAACATCATCATTTACATACCTTCTAAACATAATAAAAAAAACTTCATATATACTCCGAAGTTCGTCTAATGTGTTTCGTCTTTCCTTTGCTGCTACTGTTGAACGCAAATTTACTGGCGGGGGAAAAAAATACAATCGCAGTGTGCGTCTTATGAAATACGTCACTTCCTACACAAGTCGGTCGATGTGACAGCTAAGACAACAATAACAAGACGGAAGGGGAACGGGACAACGCTAAAAGTGAATGTTCTTTTACAATGTTTTGTAGCCCTTTGAATCACTTGACATGAGTGTTTATTATTCGGTGACGTTAAACCAATGACCCAGCCTTTCTGATGTGCATGACATTCAGTGTAAAAAGCTCAGTTAGCTAGGGTAGCTAGCTAGCTACGTGCTCTGATTCAAAAGCATAATTCAGGCACATCGTTTTCCTTGGTAAGATGGGTATCCACAGATAGCTTGATTATTCAGATGCACATGCTCTGGTTGTCAAGACGGTCCATGCAATGATAGTCAGTTTCATTGGCCTTTTGTCATAGCTTGCTAGTATACTATACCAAGTTATTTTATTTAGCTCTCGTCTCAGTCGTTATCGCTTTACTAGCTTTGCTAGCTTGCTTTGCGGGTGTTTTTTTTTCCATGGAAACAACATTAATTAGAGTTTAATCAAATGTTATCTTTAACATTTCGCGATTTTATATATATATATATATATATATATATATATATATATATATATATATATATATATATATATATATATATATATGACTTGTTAATTGCAATGCTGGCGCTGGGAATCCTCGTCAGGTTTGAAATTTCGAAATGCCATTGCAGTGACCCTTGGAGCTGTATAGCTTAGTAACCTTAATGTGGTAATGACTCTTAGTTTAAGCAGAGGACGAAAATGTATGTTGGCTAGTCTTCGCTACAGTGCACGGTATTTGCGAAATGAATGCACCCGGAATATTTCAAAATATTTGATTTCTTAAAAAATTTGATTTCAGGGGTGTTTTTTTCTTTTTCTTTTATCACCTTCTTTGTAATGTAATTTGACAATGATGACAGGCTTAACATTTAAATGTTTCTTTGGAGACAAATTTTAAAAAATCAACAATAAGAAAGTTGCAAACTGACCAAGAAACGCTCTTCCTCCATTCCCAACCTTCCTCTTTCAGTGTGAATGCAAATGCATGCATTTCCATGACAACATTTTGTTGAGGATACCAGCCTTTGTTTTCTCACAAACAAAGGTCTACAAGAAGTTACTATTGCACCTGGGGTGTTTTGCAGAACAGAACTTTTCAGGGGAGTAAATACAGGATGGTTATGAAGCCCACCTTGAAAACTCCTGGTTGTTTGCACTGACTTGGCCTCCCCCTTATATGGTGTTTATCTCTGTTGTTCCTCCTCTGTGACCTCTATAAGGAAAGGCAGGCTGAGTGGCTCTTCACAAGACTTTCACGACTCTGCAAGTGTCCAATAACGTCAAGGTGAGCTAGAGCCTCCTTTTAAATTCTTTGATCTGTTTTCAGGTTCTTTTGCGCTAACTGCCACATAGGTCCACACTGAATTTCAGGGTAGAGGAAGTTCTGTGGTCATAAACAGCAGGTAGAATTCTTTCATATATGTCTGATTCCTGGTATGATAGATTACTGTTGAAACTAAGCATTGCAGTTAGGTCTAAGTGCTTCATAATATCTCAGTCATTTTACTTTAGGAACGTTTAAGCAGACCATTTGCCCTGAGCTTTTTGGTTTAGCTTCAGGTAAAATACACTCTTTACAAAATGACCTACTGGTGCCACTGTTGAGAGAACAGCTGAGAAAAACACAGCACTTGAGCACCGCTGTACTGTCTCAGACTTCAGTTCTGATTAACAGCTGCTCTTTTGGTCCTCCTGCTTCTGGGGAGCAGCAGCTGGACTGGGTGCGTGGGACAGGGCCATGGAGGCACCTGAGGGAGAAGGCCGCACATTCATGCAGGTGATCAGTGAGAAGTACAGTCCAGAGAACTTCCCGTGTCGCCGAGGCCCAGGCTTGGGGGTGGTTGTACCATCTGGCCCCCAGGGATCTCCAATGAAAGGTAAGGTTCATATCTGAACAAGAAATAGTCTAATAAAAACTGTGTAGTCAGAGAACTGAAAAAGAAGAAAAGAAAAAAAAGCCTCACCATTATTGTGTTGCTTTGTAGTTTTATTAGTATCCTAAACCAAGTGAATTAGGATTCACATTATTATTCATGTTGTTTGTTTGTTTACCTCCCAGACCGACTCAACCTGCCTAGTGTGCTAGTTTTGAATGCCTGTGGAATCAGTCAAGCAGGAGATGAAGGAGAGATTGCTGCTTTCTGTGCTCATGTGGTCGAGCTGGACTTGTCTCATAACAAACTCCAGGACTGGCACGAAGTGAGTGTCCTCTCGTTCTAACATTACAAGTCATGATTATACCATTCTTTTTCTCTTTCACAATAACGATTTCACACACCACATATGAACACTCTGCCCTCCAACTCTTTCCAGATCAGCAAGATCGTTAGGAACATTCCAAACCTCGACTTCCTGAACCTGAGCTCCAACCCGCTGAGCGAGGCATCATTAGAGCCGGAGTGGGCTGAGGCTTTCTCCAGAGTGCGCCGTTTCGTCCTCAACAACACTCAGGTGTCCTGGGACATTGTGCACACCTTCACGCGCGAGATGCCTGAGTAAGATCACCATGGCGTTTCTGATATGGCAGGATTTCGGTGACCACAAACTGTATCATCTGATATGGAGATTGAGGGGAAAGTGAACACTGCACTTAAGTATAGCTGGCCTTGACATGCCCTCAAGACCTGTGATGTCATACTGATTATTGTAAATTTAGATGAGAACTGAGCTGAAATCAAGTAAAATTTACTTTATGTATCCTAAACTCTTGGAACACTACATTCTGAGAACAGTGTTATAGCTTTAAAATAATTGGTCTGTTTGGTCAAACAAATATTAGATTATAGTGATCACAGTATAATCTGTTATACCTTGCTGTATTGTTGGTAGGGTGTACCTCGCAGGTACATTTTGTGTTTCATATTGCTTTTAGGAAGGTGTTCATCAATTTGTTGCACAGAAATATGAATGAAAATAACACTTAGACAGCTGAAGAGCTCTGTGTGTTAATTATAAATAGATCTTGATAGTTTGTGAAAATATATGGCTTTTTTTGTGATGGCCCACTAGTTCTACAGGATAATACCTTATCTGGTTTAGCTGCAGTCTGCATTCTAGCAAGGAATATGAAGTGCATGATATATTATTTCCACAGACAGGACAATCAGCAATATTATCATTTGAATGAATTAGTGCTGTAGTTTGGCCTTAGGGAACAAAGAATAATTTTATTAGACATGTATACCTTCTGCTTTGATTAATTCTCCCATTCAAAAAACATTTTAATTTCAATATTTTGACTCAGCGCTATAGAAGAGCTGAATTAAGTAGAGTCTTGAGGGTTCTCATAGAGTCTAAAGGTAATTATCTTTCACACAGATATATTCAAGAGATATGGGCATATTTAATTATTATTTAACCTTATTTATGTAATCTTATAGTTATTACTATCACTTAAATCCTGCTTACTGACTCAGTAGCTATTGATCTTGAAACTCTGCAATGAAAATTGGTGCAAAAAATTCTCACCTGAGTCTTTTTTGTTTTATACCAGTGGTTCACATGTAGCTCGGCTCACCATATTTATGCATATTTATGCACATTCATATTACTTCAGACTGGAGGAGCTGTTCCTGTGCCTTAATGAGTACAACACTGTGATGGCCTCTGCCACACCTTGCCCTTCGCTGCGGCTACTGCACATCACAGACAACAATCTCCATGACTGGAACGAGGTGCGCAAGTTTGGCTCTATGTTCCCCTCTCTAGACACCCTTGTCATGGCTAACAACAACCTGGGCTCCATCCTGGACTCCGGAGACACCCTCTGCCGCCTCTTTCCCAACTTGCGCAGCATCAATCTACACAACTCAGGCAAGAGTGCCGCTTTTTTATTTCTGGGTTCTTGGCTTCGGTCCTGGGGACCCACTGTCATTTACAGCTGTGCAGGAGTAAGACATTGGCTCTGCAAATCTGCAGTAGAGAATCTGTATAATTATTTTATTTAAATTAATTTTTAAGAAAGTGGTATTGTTAAATATCTTAACTTTGTCTAGTCAGTTTAACCTACAACCAAAAATGAATCGGCCTGCGTTATTTTTTCCTGTGTACGTATGTGTGTAGGCCTTAATCGCTGGGAGGACATTGAGAGATTAACCTTCCTCCCCAAGATGGAGGAGGTGCGGCTGCAGGGAATCCCTCTGCTGCAGACCTATACCAACACGGAGCGGCGCAGCCTCCTCATCGCACAGTGAGTGTCTCCCTGTCCCCCTCCCAGCTCACAGAAGCTCACGTTTTCCTCAAGGACATCCAAAAAAAAAAAACCAGCCCCAGCTGTCTCCTGCTGCCCCCCCAGATTGCCGTCGGTGACCTGCCTGAACGGGAGCGTGGTGACGGAAGGAGAGCGCGAGGACGCCGAGAGGTTCTTCATCCGCTACCATCTGGACCACTCTGAAGAAGAGCTGCCCCACAGGTACCTTCAGGACAAACAGGAGGCCCATAACCAACAGGGACAGTTTTATCACAAAGGAAACATGAACTTTTGTCATGCTTTGCTTTGTAAGGGTGTTTTTAAAAAATGTTGCAATGCTTTCAGATATTGTTAGAGGAGTGCACTTTGGGGCATTTGCGTAGCTTGTTCTAGTTTAGCACTTCACACGTTTTTCAAGTCGGCAAGAATAGACACTTATGAAGTCTCTTTTTTTCCGTTTATGAAAGATACCACTGTCTGGTGACCAAATATGGGAAGCTGGCACCACTGGCTGAGATCGATCTACGTCCGCGCTGTTATGCCAGGGTGGAGGTGCACTGCGAGGAGCGCGTGGAGCAGGTGAGCATCCGCCTCGACCAGACGGTGGCGGAGCTGAAGAAGCAGCTGAAGGCAGTGGTGCGGCTCTCTGCGAGCAACATGCGCCTCTATTACATTGACAAGGACATGTGCTCAGCCTTCGGGCCCGAGGAGATGAAGTATAACACGCGCGCCCTCCATTCGTACAGCATCCGAGATGGTGACGGAATCCTAGTGGTGCCCAAGACCAAATGACTAACCACGGGTGCCAGGACTGGAGTAAAAGAACCCTCTCTGAAATGGCACTACATAGGCTTCACAGTGTGTGCAAAATATGAAAAGGGTGGGGGCATCTAAGCTTGTCAGACTGGCTTGGATTCTGAAGAGACTACTTATGTTTTAAAGGGCCTGTCACTGGACACATTACTACATGATCAACCCACATACACACACACCTCAATGTGCGTGACCCTGCACTTGTTTCCGTAGTGTATATAAATGGCTTTTCTTGTTTTTGTTGACTATTCCCTTGAATGAGGTTTGCCACTAACTGTCAATAATGCCTGCCTCTTCAAGATGAAAGCACAAGAGCTATGGCAGTCCAAAAAGTGCAGGTATGGAAAACATGTTCCGTTCACGTCGGAACAGGTGAGTGCTGAATTTGCTAATGGTGTACGTCGGTGAATGTCAGCCTTCCTTGCAAAAGACTCTCAGGCCTCATCTGACATCTTATGGAGGGGCAATGCTGGCCTTACATGCTTACGTTTGTTTGTGTGTTTGTTTTTTAAAACAATGCTGAACAATGTTGGACATGGTGGAACTGAATGTGTCCTTTTGTTTATTTATTAATGTTCAGATGTTGCATGAAGAAAAGGCTAATTAGTTTACCCTAGTTGTTAGGGTTGGCAATAAGTATGATCATAAGAGAATTGGAACAACAGTTGCTTAAACCATCAATATCACTTATGATTTGATTCTGGTAATATTATATTTAGAGCAGATGTGATCGTGCTTTGGAGAGGACCATGCTGCTATGTGAGAGGTGCTTGTTTAATCAAATTCAGTCTGTTCCCATTCACATTTATGCTTAAAGTAAATATTGGCCAAAACATGTTTAATATTAATACATCTTATAGTTTTTATTATCAGTGAATCTGAAGGTGTAAGGTGTAAGATTGGCACATACTACACTGTATGTAGTAAATGAAGAATTAGTTGAAATAATAATAAGCAAATCAAACTTCCCAGTGTGCAGTGAAACATACAGTGGAGTTTGGATTCTGCCTCACATGTATTCTTATGCATCCTCTTCTTTGTTTATTAACAAGCCCAGTCAATTGATAGCTAATTTTCCTTACTTTTCTTCCTTTCCTTATTGATTGAGGACTAGTTGGACACTACTAATTTGTTCTTTGGCCATATGTTTAAAGCTGTAAAGATATATTTTGTTTTTTAGTAATGTTTCTGAGCAGCTATTTGTACTAAGTAAAATGCCATGTTTAGGACATATATGACAGCATGACCTGAAGGTCCATCCACATGACTAATTAATCAGTCCTCAGATTTGTCAAACACTAATGCTTAGTGCCATTTCATGTGGATTCCTCAGTTCTCTTTTTTTATTGTATCCTATTGGTGTTTTGGGGTTTTTTTAACCTTTTTTTTTTGTAAATCTTGTTTTCTTTATACAGCCACTGGTGCAAAGTCATTTAGTCTATTTCATATAATTTTTTCTCCCCTTTTTTTTTCCAGAGTATTATCATGTTGATGTTAACCTGATCCTAGAACATGTTCCACTAATAATTCTTCATTATTTATTGAAAGAGAAAGATTGGGAAGATGCTGTGATCAGTTTTAGGTGAAGCGCTGATTAGAAATGGACACAGTGCTCACTTTGAGTGCAAAATAATCAGTAGTTTTTCACAATCAAAACCTAGCAGTGTTTGGGTATTAGACGGCTTTTACCAATAGTATCTTATACAACTTTATCAGTAGTATCTCATGTTGGGATAATTTCAGTAAACACAGTATAGGATTTAACAGATTAAGGTTTAGATCTAGTCATTTAAGTTAAGTACTGAAGTAAGTTGTCTGCCTCAGACCAGATGACTCCCCCTGGTTTTACTATGTGGGACCACTGTTTGCTAGTTTCAATGAAGACTTTCCCTGCTCCTATATTTGACCATCTACATGTGGTTTTTGGTAGGCATACAGTATTCTTCAGTACATTATGATGTATTGTGAAAAAAAAAATACTTGCAAGGTCACATTTATATTTGTAGCACGGTCTCCCATGGTCTGGACCAAAGCAGAAATCACTAAGGACTAAAAAGACAAAATTTGTACTCCTGGTTTCTTAGCATTCACTCTGACATATTTACCATCAAGCCAAAAGATGAAAACATAGGTCATACATACATTACATCCTGATTTAATAGCTTTTATGATGTATATTTTGTGACAATAACTATGCCAACTAGAACAATGCTCTATGCTGGGCTAGATGCGCTTGTGGGATTTGTGTATGTGGGATGGTAGTTTTACCAGTTGAAAACTCAGGAAGAGCTAGCAAAATGCATTAAGGAGGCAAAACAGCATAAGGAATTTCTCCGCTACAAGAGATGCATTTTAAATACTGGGGCACAGTAGTACAGTGAAGTGAATTATGTAGCTATAAAATGAAGTGTGTAACTGTATCAGTGTCCAGTTTTTACTTTCCTATTGTTTTGATGTGTTTTTTTATTTTTAATAAGAGGGCAGTGTCCAAATCATGTTTAATAATAACAAAGTAATTAGTGATATATTGTTAGTTTTTTTTCTCATAGATTATTGCAAAAAGACAAGAGATACTAGGGTGAATACATATAAACATTTATTATCCCTGAGAATAGAAATTATGAGTGTAATGTAAATAATGTCCCATATATAAAGGAAAAAAGCTAATTTTCTGTAGTATATTTAATCAAGGGGCACACACACATATATATACACATATAAATAATGTATATGTATGTATGTATGTGTGTGTGATATATATATATATATATATATATATATATATAATATGAATGAGAGCAATGATTAATATTATAAAGCTTGCTTTTGATGGGGGAAAAGTGCTTAGGTTAGTGAGGACCTTTTGATCTTGAAATTGTATCTTGTAAGTATTGGGGGGGCTGATGATCATGGTCATACTAAAATGACTGTAGAGATCTAAAAGGGTGCTGGTTGATGATTAAAGATAAGTATGTGTACAGGGTTGTCAGCTTTTCCTTAATACCTTAAGTATTAAAGCAGTCAGAAAGCAGTTCCGACTGCTTTTAACTTTGTGGATGTTAACTTTTATACTCAGCACCCACAAAAGGTAGTGCCACTGAAAAAAATTCAGCTTACTTAACTGTATAGTTGGCAGTAGTTGATGAAATTACTAAGTTATTTCCACACCCAGAAATGAATGAAGGAAAATGTTTGTTTGTAGAGGGTTATGTGTTATTTTTAATATTGTAAACGGAGTTAAACATTGAAAATGTTTTTGTTATTTAATTTAATTTATATTGATGTTTTACTTATTTTGTTTAGTTATTTTGTTAATTACAGTAATTGATTACATTTGTACTCAGGTGTTGTTTATTTTTATTACCTGGACACTTGTAAAAAGTACAGTCATTGATTTGTTTTTGTAACTTTGTGTTGATGGCTGGATCTTATGTTTTAAAATTAATTTTGTTAATACTGAATTTATTTATGTGTTTGTTTTCCTGGCGTAGTTTTCTTTAGAATTTTAGAGCTGCATGTCCGGAAACTTTGCATTGGGTACCTTATATTGCCACCCTTCTATTCCCTGCCCCCCCATCCCCTTTTTTAAACCTACAAAAGAAGTCTTCATTTTCTACTGAATTGTGAGACTAATTTATATTGTGATGGGTATCATCTAGAACCTTGCGAAGGGTGTTACCTATTACCTTGCGCCAAAAGGGACAGACTCACACTTGCTGAATGCATTTACTCACTGTTAGCATGAAACAAACAAACAAAAAAAAAACCAACAAAAATTAAAAAACCAGAAAAAAAACACTCTCAATTTCAGCTAAGCCCAAACTGTAACAAATGTGACCATTTTGTATTTGCTTTTACCAAATGACTCATCCAACTGCATGTGTTAAGGGATAGGGCAGTGTTTTTGCACAAATAATTGGAAATCAGTCTATTTTCGGCAACTCACAAGTTATTGTTTCTCTGGTAGCTGAATGAATTGTCTTGAAGGTGAAAGGAAAATAAACAAATATCTGAGGTGTGTTTGCAACAAGGGTATTTGTTTTCTCATAAGAAGGTATGTCATTGTGTGTGGGTTATCCAGTTATGTGACACTTTTATCCAGTGCAACTTACAATTATGACTGAGTACAACCTGAGCATTTGAGGGTTAAGGTTCTTGTTTAGGGGCCCAACAGTGGCAACTTGGCAGCAGTGGGGCTTGAATTAGCAACCTTCCAATTACAAGTCAAGTACTTTAACCACTGAGTTACCACTGCCATCTACATATACAGCATAGCGCAGAAGGTTTCCAGAGAAACGACACTTCAAACACAGGTCCTTCACCAGCTGTGCAAAAAATGTGCGTACATACATACATACATACATAAAGAAAAACCTCCAATAGTTAAGCGCCACCACACGCGACAATGAAGTGTTTATTTCCGTCACCAAGGTGACAGCGTGGGCGGAGACACCAAGTGACGTTATGTGAAAGAAACGAACCAATGAACTGATAGGACGGGTGTGTGACGTCACAGTTAAAGTGAGAGGACCGTTATCCGAATAGCTCGGAATTGTAGAAAGGTAACGGCGCAGAAAATAGCTGCATATCGCATTAGTACATATTGGGTTGTGTGTAATCCCTAGTAATATTGCTTGAGTTGCATGGTGATTAAAGGAGCCCAAAATGGCTTAGTAGTAATTCGGGAAGCTTTCTCTGAGGGACCACAAGAGAATGATGCATTACACTCTGTGGTGAGTAATGCTACGCTATTTCCCTACTGCACATTCTTCGCGCTTCCCGTGATTCTGAAAATTATTCGCTATCAAATTCTCCCTTTTCTCCTTACCCACAATTGCCATTTTGACGCCATAATTTGTTTAATGCTTTCTATTTTATGGCCATTGGCTGGCTGTTATTAAAGTAAAGATATTAGATGGCTAACTTCACCTTTCGACAACTGTAAGCAGCTAGCTAGTTAGCTAGCTAGCTAGATGGATAGCTACCTATCAATGTGTGTCCACACTATTCAATGGACGCAAACTAGACGATAGTTTTTTAAGAGTTTATGAGTCGAACTTAAAGCACCACAAAATTTAACCTAATGGATTTTATCTGCGGGGCAGGTCAGTGGCATTAATGAATTTACAGATGACATTGCATATGACGTTCTCTGCTTAAGACTCTTGCAAAGCTATTAAGCTTTTACAACTTTGTGTGATTGCCGGGCATCTAGCGTGCCTGCACGGCATCACACCTTGATCTTCAGCTCCCAATATCTTGGGTAGTAAAAAAAAAAAAACTAGCGTGTAATATCTGGAATACATTTACAAACCAAATATTTAACTTTAATTCCAATACGCAATATTTTTTCCAAGATAATATGTGCAGTCTCACAAAACCCACGCAAATAGCTAACACAAGCCAACAGGACATTGATTATGCATTAATTATACATGAGATCACACCATTATGCAGACTCCCTCTCCCACCTTCATCATGCAAGCGATTAGGTCATATATGACTTGTACATCATGGGTATGGAGGTAGACTATCAGGGCTGAACACGTAGGTGATACCAAGATAAACCATCAAAGAATAGTTGCCATTTTACAGTCATTCAAATGAGTTGGCTGAAAACACACTAGTACACTGCCCACCTGCCCATAAAAGCATTAATGCTAGTCCTTTAAGAGCAAATTGGAACGCCACTAAGTGTTGAATGACCAACCGAGGTCATAGGCAATAGCTATATTTACCGTCCCAGTAACATGATCTCTGGCATTCTGGATCTCTCTGCTTATACAATTCCTCCCTGGTCTTCTCACTCAGGGGCCACAACTTCCTAAGCAAGCACACTGTCTAGCTGCTGAAAATATCACTGGTGAGCTTCACCTCCACTTTCCTAACTTTATGCTTTACCCTTTCATTTTTTATGTATGTGTTTATTTTTTATTATTATTTTTTTTTTTTTTGCCTGGGCTATGCTTTTTAAGTTCCCTTTTTAAGGTAACTGAAGAGATCTTTTAAGATAATCACTTGTGTGTTAATTTGGGCTATGGAGGTAACCCTGGATTTTACTGCTGCTTTGTAATGGAGTCCTTGGCTGTGTTGTGAATGCATTGCCTAATTTTTGAGCAATATGTGTGAAATATCCTAGGACTGATCCTAACTCTTTGGTCATGTTTTAAGTTCACAGAGAACAAATTATAGACATTTGGAATAGGCTGTGTTTGTTTTGTTATTAGGGTTTTTAACCTAAGATAAGGGTTTTTAAGCCTTGTCCTTTATTTAGAATTGAAAGTCTCCTTTTATTATATCCTTTATAGTAACTTTATTAAGGGTACAAAAGACTTGTACCTCTTAGTGTTCCAAATTACAAATGTTATATAGTCTTGAAAAGGCCTGGATTTTCAGATGTTACTGATCAAATATTTACATCCATTAATATTTTGACATTCCTGTTCATCTGGGGTAAATGTGATCATGGCATCATAGCTGTCCATTATAACCCACCTGTCTTTGTCTATTTCCTCAGGGTTGAGCAATGAGATGCAAATGTGAGATGTGAGAAGCTGCCACAATTTTTTTTTTCCAACAGCTGGATCTGAGAGAACAGATTTGCTTGGAGCAGGTACCCAACAACCTAACACCTGTCTTCTCCCAGAGTGCACACCATGTACATGGCACTGAGAGGGAACCACTGATCGCATGCACAAGGAATGTGGAGCATTGCAGCACCTTTCTGAACACTTGTCATCTTAAATTAAAAGAAACAACAACAGCAACAACAAAAAGCCACTCAAATGGATGTAGTAGTGTTGAAACAAAACCAACCTACCTGTCGAAGTTGTGTCTGATTGTGTTTTTAGCCTGGAATGCTTACATTTTTCTGGCTGTTTGAACTACATTCTCCATAATAATAGCCTCCATAATAAGAGGTCAACTATAAAATGTATTTCTAGTTTAGTTTAATGAGCCATATGTAGGCACACATGAATTACTGTGTTTGTCATGTTGGACCATTTTAAATACATAGTGAAACTCATCTAATTTTACCAGCTACAGTGAAGGCTTTACCATTAGTGCTAGAAGATGCTACAAACTGCATTCTAAGTTGTGTGATATTAGATGGAGTGCTGTCAGTTTACTTGGGCGGGCTGAGTTTAGCTGAGAGGCGAGTCAATCGACCCACTGGTCAGAAGAAAGGGCTCAGGCTTCACTATGGCCATCATGGTAGAGCTCTTATCTGCTCACATTTCAAGGTAAATATAGCTGTCCCCAAACTCTGCCTTAAGCATTCAACATGCTGACCACGAGCATTGTTTACGTTGCGAAAAGCACCATGTGGGACAGTGACGTCCCTGTGTTGTGAATGTGTTTGGTATTAGTATCATATTTAAAGCATAAATACTTTTAAGTATGATTATATAAAAGTAGACTATACTGTTGAATCTGCAACCAATGTTTTTGTGGATCTTTTTTGTTTTGTTTTTTTAACAAAGACACACCCATCTATGAGACCTCAAAATAGGGGCTGACAGTTTCGGTTACCAGTATGACATTTTTCAGTATCATTATTTGCAATATCCAAGTGCAACATGTTCTTATTTTGCAAAATGTCACTGCCTGCAAGTCCTTGTTAGGCCATGTCTGTTTCTCACATGCCTGGCGTGCACTTCCAACGTCAGCCAAGATCAGAGGCACTCTCCTCACTCAGCCCTGGTCCACACACAACTCCATAGCGCCATAGCGCTTATCACCCCTCTTAATGCTCTTTCAACACTTTCAGGTGTAAGGGCAGAAGTACATATCTAAAACCCAACATTTCTCAAGTTCCACAATTTGTTTGGCATTGACTTCTTCAAAGGTATATTTATCAACTGTTGTGTGGTCAGCTGATTTAGTACTGTTTGAGCATAAATTATTTGATTCTGTATATTTTCTGCACAGTGTACAGAAATGATTGGACATAGCCTAAAACCATTAGAAGTAGCCAGACCATTTTTTTTTCTTGGCAGAAAGTATAACAAAAAGGAAAAGCAATTTGTGTGTGGACCTGTTTAGGCTAGTTTTGCTTACCAACAAATACTCAACCAACTGCAAAATGCTCAATGATGTTGATACATTTTTGTTTACTTTGCAAAGGACACCAAAGGAACAAGTTAGACAACAGCCTTAAGGGTTCATGTGTGTATTAAGTGTGTATGTGAGCAGTCATGGTGTGCCATGTGCTTTGGACTGCCTCCAGCATGCTGCCTACCCCAGATCCATATGCTGAATTATTGATGCCTCTGTGCACTGCACTCACACAGAGAGAGAGAGAGAGAGAGAGAGAGAGAGAGAGAGAGAGAGAGAGAGAGAGAGAGAGAGAGAGAGAGAGAGAGAGAGAGAGAGAGAGAGAGAGAGAGAGAGAGAGAGAGAGAATGGGAGCCTTCCCACAGAACCCAACACGGATGGACAACACCAGATACCTTTATTTATTCAGTTGCTGCTCTGCCTTGTGAACAAGAGCCTGTCTCTCCATGAGAATGAACTGTGCCACCTTAACATGCAGCTCTACTCAGGAGACTCTCACATTACACATAAACAGCAGGGTCAGCAGCACACAGCCCAGGGCATACCAGCAGATGAGACCTCCACAAAAGCATGTAGGAGGCAGTTACTGCAGCAGCTTGGTGCAGCCAGAGTTGCCACACTTGCATACCTATATGTGTAATGAGAGTTGTGTTTGAAAGAGAGTCCTGGGCTACTGGTCAACAATGCTTTAAGGATTTAAGAGCACAGTACTCATCCAATATTCACAAATGGTGATTGCATAGTTTCCCATTGGAAAGATATGCATGAGAAATTCAGTTTTGTCTACTTTGAGAAACAGAAAAATTGGTGACCAGGACTTTTTGTTGTGCTGCTGTGTTCACACTTGATAACCTCAGACAACTTGCTGCTCTTTTCGTTTGCAGTCCATGCGGCCTGCCACCGTCTTGCCTCCGGCTGAACTTCCAGCATGTCTCGCGTCTCCTCCACGGCTAAGCGCTACGCTGGCTCTTCCTATACCAGCCACTATAGCTCATACGGCTCCTCCTTCACACCCACGCTCAGCTCCTACGACCGGGACAAGCTCCCCTACAAGGCAGCCACGTCGGGCTACTCCTCCTCCAGCTACCTGAGCTCAAGCGCCAGCCGCACCCGGAACTACAGTGCCTCATCAGAGCCAGAACGGGGTCGTCCCGTCCCACGCACTGACCTGCTGGGTAGCCGGCGCAGTGAGAGCCTGAGCCGCACGCCTGTCAAGGGCTACAGCTCAGGCCTCAATGGGGGCTCAGGCTACTCCAGCTACAGCTACACGCCGACGCCCACGAGCTACCTGTCCACATCACCCACCTCCTCCGCCAACATCTCACTCAGCCGCCGCAAATCGGTGAGCCAGAGCGACCTGACGCGTGACCTGGCCTCACTCGGCCTGACCGAGACCTCCAGCAGCGGTGGCAGCAGTGGCCTGAAGCCCTCCTACAGGAGTCGGGCCAGCGAGATGGCCGAGTCCTGCTACAGCACCACCGGCACGCGCTCAGCTTACGGGCTGTCACGCAGCTCCACGCAGGAGGCCCTGAGCAGCAACAGCCTGAGGGGCAGCAGCAGCGGAAGTCGCTTCCCAGCCTCCAGCGGCCGCTGCAGCTCGCCGCTCAGGGACTTGCCGGTAAGACTCCCAGGAATTCTCAGAGTACAGTCACTGTGGTGGGTGCTTGCTTGATGCAGCGTTAGCTGCTTCACATGGGTAATTACAGAGGTTATGTGTTCTTGTGCTTCATGGAGGGCACTGTTGTGTAGATATACTAATTAAAATCGGTCAAGTCCGTGGTATTGTCAAGGGACAGGAATTATTTTATACATGATTCATTGGTTCCTGAAATCACATCGGTCAGTTTGATTATATCTTCAATTAGGAATGATGGGATAATGCTGAGTGTCTTTGTAATTTGATTGATCCATGTGGAAAGAATGTTGCAATGTTGCACCAGCATCTCGATAGATGTCTTCATGTCTTCATCTCGCAGTCCTCATGGAGTAGTTGCCAAATTCTTGCCAACCCAATAGAATTTTACTTTAAATCAGCATTACTAACAGAACTACCAATACCTTTGCTATTGTACATTGGTAATTAATTGTAATTCTTGCTATTAAATGCCTGGCTTGTCAACACAGGAAACTGTTGGATCAGTGTCTAAATTTGGAGCAATGTCTGTCTGACTTTAAAATGAATTGTCTGGATTGAACAGATTTAGTCTGCACATCTGGGAATTTCATAAACCAATCATTTAAACAGTGCATGCCTGACTGCACTAATCAACTTACTTTAATTCTCCTGCTAATACTCTGAATATCCTGGACTGATTGTATTCAGGCTATTTATATGGCACTGAACCAGGTCGGTACACAGAGATGAAGACAAGTGATAGAACAGGGAGTGATTACTGTATAGAACCAGAGAGGACCTAAGATGAATAGTTTGCACTGGGGAGAGCATTTGGTGCAACATCAAAGACTGGATGCCTCATTTTCAATGATTTCATATGAAATGCATTATGTGATTGTACAGCTATGAAGTGGCGACCCTGCCCCTTGACATCTGAAAGAAGGGTTGCATCATTCAAATTCAAGAGAACTGCAGATACAAGAACCAAATGCCACGTTCCCAGTAACAGCATCCTTTGCGGAATTCCAGTAGTTTGAGTGTCTGAGCTAGTATTGGAGCAATTGTGTGTGTGTGTGTGTGTGTGTGTGTGTGTGTGTGTGCAAAGAGTATTAATGCATTTGCTCTGCCAAACTGCCATCGTTCTGAGCTTGGCATGCAGATGAAAAGAAAGTGGTACTTCTTTAATTTTACACCGATATCACAATCTCACCAGTCATCCTACAGCTTTTAATGTCTGCTTCAAGGTCCTTGAGTTCTCTGACGGGAAAAAAAACTTTGTGTAGCTTTCTTGACATCTCAGTCAAGATGTCAAATGTCTGTTCTTGGCACCTGGCTATTAGTGATATCAGTGGTACTCAGAGGTGACGACAGTTGTGAACATGTTGTTCTCTTTTATGGTATGTTGGGGGCAGTGGACGAGAAGAGTGAGTTTTCTTTCTGCAGAGAAACAGAATGTCAAGTCATAAGTGTAAAAAGCACTCTCAGAGAACCAACTGCATTTAGTTCTAAAAGACTATATGGCTTTATAAGAATACTATAGTTTGTAAGTACATAGATGGTACATAGGTAGTGTCTAGTTATCCAGTGGCAGTGGTTGGCAAATGTTTGGTAGCAGCAGTTATGTTGTTGTGTGAATGCTGTTGGTTTTGGGAGATGTTACTTTTTCAGTGAATAGTGGCAGTAGTGGCTGAGGACTGTGTAAAAACAAACATACAAAACACACATGCACAAATACACCTTGAGCTGTTTGTTTTGTACTTAGACAGTCATAAGACTATTAGTAACAGGATGCTCCTCGTCATCGAGACAGGGCCACCAACAGACTTACCTCACATATACCCACTACTGTTATTTAGCTGAGGTTTGTGGTTACAGTATATGACATGCACATTACTAGGTCTTGTCACATAACTTAAATCATTTGAACATGAATGGAGCAGTGTTTTGTTAGCGTGGTTCTGTGTCAGGCAGTGATGCCTCACTGAACTAAATTAAAGTGGTCTAGAGAATACTAAACTGCCTGGATTTAACCTTTCTGTCATGCTGTGATGCACTGTCCGTTACCGGCCAATATGATAATTCTACAGCCTATTTTTCTCCATTGAAGAAAGAGACCTGTCTTCTTGATCCTAAACTGCATCCTGCCTTTGCATTATGCCAGCAAAACAAATGATTTTCCAGTACAACTGTGCCTGCTCTTCATTTGCTTTAGTCTATTCATGCTATAGGAAATGTGTTTTATCTTATTAGTTCTAATGTGTTGGTGTTTGTTGTTGCTGTTTTTGTGTGCTTGGAGACTGAAGAGACTAGCCAGAGCTGACTAGCAGTGTTGGTCTTTCAGCCTCTGTCCCTATCATCCCAATTTCAGATGTGTAGATTAACTATGAAAGGGTCAAAGCGTGCCACCTCTGTGAGTGAGATGAAGGACTGTGCGACTTTATTTTGCCCTTTCCTGACTATTTCACGGCAAAGTTAGAACCATTCTCAAGAGCTGAGGTCTCCTTTACACCCCCAGACCTGATAATCAGACGCACTGGCCCACTTTCATCGCCTTTATTACTACTAACACGCATACTCAAGTATAATTATATCGTTTAGGTGGTTCCCAGGAGATTGTCTAACAATCCGCTTTTTCGCCAAATTTAGCCCAGTAACTTTGATAGATCCATTTAGATGAATGTCAGTTTACAGTCATTTGCGTTATTGGTTATTGTCCTGATAGTGAGGAGGGCTAGTGCCGACAGATTGGTATCGTTTATATGTTAGGATACGCACGATATTCACGTTTTTGTCATTTTTTAGCCAACTTGTACAGACTTCCACAAACATTTCTGTAATGTCTTTGACCGTCGCTCTTTATTTGAGTCCCGTCTTGTTGGCGTGGGCGTTTGAAGAGGGTGCTGTGTCTGACGCCTGCGCGCTGAGTGTCCTACTAAAACGCACTGCAACCGGCTCCCAGCTTGAATCGTGCAACCTTGAGTTACTCATCTGCGCTGACATATGACAGACTTTTTTTCTTTTTCTTTTTTTGCTGCCCCTCGCGTTTTCTTTACCGTTTATTTTTCGGCGAATTGTTTTGGAGTGATCGTAGACCGGTATGGCAGCGAGGGCTGTGTTGTCCTGAAACACCCGTTTACTGAAGTGTCCTGCCACAGGTTGTGTGAAACCCAGGAGACGATGGGATTTCTGAATACAATCCAAACATTTTGAAAGGAAGAAAAGAGAGTGTTCAATCTTAGATAAAATCGCTCTGCGGTCGGTAGAAGTTAATTAACGGAGATAATTCGTTATGCCGAGCATACGACAGTCGTACCCAGTTACCATCCCCGAGGAGTCGGCGACTTCGTATTCATTTCTGAAGCAGGATACGCGGCGAAAAACCTCAGCCATGTCAGGATCGCTTTTGGTCTCCACTTTCATGGGGCTTCTGATTAACCAAGCCAGGGTAGGAAAACGAGATTGAATTTTTCATGTCATTAAAGTACAGCTCACAATGACTGGGAGTACAAAAGAACATTGATTTAGCGAATGGACGCATGGTGAATCTCACAACATATAACGGAGGTTGCGTGAATCCATCTTCAGTAAGCGCTCTCTTGGTTGTCGGAGATCATTAATAACAAGCTGGTTATTTAATAACCAGAAACAGTCACACTCTTTTCTATTTGTTGATGAGACCGATTACATGGTATGTCAGTCTTTTCAATGTGAAATCGATCTTCAGTTTACAGCCTACTATGTAGGCTAAAACAGGAAAGGGGAAAAGTTGAGATTGAACGTTGGGGTCATCAGAGGTCACGGTTTAAAATGCCCTGTCAAAAACGTGGGGCTCCAACATGAAGGGAGTTAATCGAACCACACAGCAGAGTATACGATTCATATTACCGCTTAAGTTAAATGACTCATAGCATGTAAGTAATTTTGTGCACTTGTCTAGCATTATGTAATGCCCAGAAATCGCAAGAGCTGTCTCTGTCCACCCCGCCCCTCGTATCATGCTCCCAGCTGCTGGCCATGTTTCCTTGCTGAATGGTCATCGTTGTAATACTCCATGGATCCAGTACTTGTGTACTTGCTGTGTTGTTGTTTTTTTTGAGCCCGACAAAGTAGCGGAATTTTGTCAGATTCAGGCTGGTTGTGATATGACTGCAATGATAATTAATGGGTATCACATGAAAACCTGCTTTGGAAGCTACTTGGAAGATTTTGTGTTAGTCAAATCACGAAGTATCATCTGTTATTAAATGTATCAGGAGTGCCTCTCCCATCGCTGAGAGATGACTAAGTTGTATTTTAACTCCTGTTTTGTACTTTTCTGTTTGGGCTTTAGAACTTTAAGGCCTCATGGATACAGCCTAATCTTCTTATGTAGTTTTTTTTATTCATTTCATTTCAATTTTCGGTATTACATCTTTATAGATTGTTTTACAAATATTAGTTTATTTCTTTGTTTATTTAAACAAGTATTGCAAATAACCTCTAAAAGCAGCGTTGTCCCTGTGACTTTCCCTCCAGCCTATTTACTATTTGCTGGCCTCCAGTGCCCCTGGCCCCTGGCCTCTGGCACTGATGGCAGAGTGTCAGTTAGCTAATGAGTGTGAGCAGCAAACCCGCCAACTTGTTTATTAGCCACTGGATAAAACAGGAAATGGAGGACACGGCATTCTCCAGCACCTACAAATGTTCTGCCAGCTCACTGTGGAGTTTGTGCAGCAGGGTGGTTGTGTACAGCTATCTTTTACCCAGTCATGCCAGGAACCAGACTGCTAGTAAATGAGAGGCTGAGCATGGAAGTGGCAATTCTTTTTAGGCAATGGAATAAAGAAACTCTTAGAAATTACATTACTGGGCTTCTAATGGGTACACTGGTCTAAGTGATGCTTTCAAATGCAGGTGAGCCTCAGCTATATTTTACATTAAATCTGAGAAGTCCCGTTTGCAGTCAAGCATACTGCAGGGGAGAAAGGGTCTCTCTCCATGAGGGAATGTTGAATTTTTCAGGTATCCTTGTAATCATGTTGTTCAGCAGTTTTCTGACTCTGTGGTGCTGTGTTGGCTGTTGGTTCAGGAAAGCACAGTTTAGGAGAAAGTAATGCATATATAGGAAAATAAATCATGAATATGAAACATGGAGGTATAACTTAACACAAGTATAATAATCCGGTGTTGTTCTGACATCCTGGAACACTTTTGTGTCTACTCTGGATTAACAGTATGTTCCTACTGCCAGGGTGACAAGTCTATGAGCTAGGAAATCTCAACCAAATCAGAGATACCAGTGAACATTCCTGTTCGTTTGGTTTTCACTTTTTTTGGTTCTGGTTTTGTGTTTTTGTGTTGAGGCAGCAGAACAAGCAACTTGAAATTCTATGCTTGAAAATGACTCGCAGCAGCAACCTGAGAGTTGTTGACGTGCATAACTGTATATCTTGATATTTAAGTAACCACCTGATGACATACCTGAACCAAAGCTGCACTATGGCTCAGTGGATGGAGGCCTGTAGGTTGCAAGAGTTCATTTAATCTTTTGATCTGTATCTGTGGGTCAGAGCATGGAGCCAGGGAGCAGTGGCCCTCCAACAGCACGATTAGTCTCCCTCACCTCTGTATTACGGATGGCACTGATACCATGACCTGCTTCCCTCCTCACCAGCAGTCAAGCGGAGTAAGAGAGCAGTGAAACAGCAAGGTGTCCGTTTGCGACTATGTTATGGTGTTTTTCTGACAGGTTAATTTAGGGTTGGTCCTTTTAGTCAGCAAAACATATGATCTTAGGCATGCATAACTTGGACATGACAGACAAGATTTGCTGTCCTGAAGATTTCTGAGGAGATTGTGACTACTATGATGATGGTAGGGTGGAGCAAAACTACAGTTTGAGTGAAACATACAAAAACAAGAAAAGGGAAAAAAGGACATAATAGGAAATTGCACATTTCATAGTTGACATTTATATTTATATACCTTAATCCATTGGCAGTCCACCTTGTTCAATGTCATGTACTCAAATCAGTTTGTCCAGTACTTATGCAAATTTTCAGCCTGTACGTTTAAGATAAACATGAGTTTATCCATATCAAAGATGGTTTTAACCACATCATGAAATTCTTTTGGTAGTTGTTGTAATGATTTCTAACCAATTTCTTGTTATTCCTTTTTTTTTCCATTCCATTCCATTTCTTGTTTTTTTTTTGTTTTTTTTACTTGTTGCTAATATTGTTTGAAACCGGTATTTCTCAAATATATCCAGTCGTCTGCACATAAGGCGCAAGTACACAGTCTCAAAGTTTTAGGGTATTTAGGGTTGCTTTAACACCTGTTGTGTAATTTTGTGCTTCACCCCCAGAAGGGTTGAACAAATAAAAGGCCACTAGTCTTCAAGGCAGTTCCCACATATGTTCCACTGTACTTTACAATATAGTAGATATGGATCTCTGTCAGAAATTGACGTGGTAATAGTAGACATGGTAACAGAAGCCGCAATACAGTACAAAGCATTCCTTTATGTTCCATACAGTGGCATCTGCTGTGGAACATGGTGGAGGATCATATGTTATTTCAGGTTATGGCTGTAAAAATACAGTCGCTCAGCTGAGGCCGTCTGGAGGGCTCCCAGCAACCCACTGCTGATACAGGATCAGCTGTGCCACGGCTACGCTGGTTCAGCCAATGAGCGGATGGCCCATCTAAGAGGATGCTATTTTTGGTATTGGCGATATTACTCAGCCGTGTATGACGAACCTAGCTAGCGTGCTTGCTCTTGAGATGGCAGGGCACAACAAGAAGATTTCTACTGATAGTATTATGAGGGCAGAATGATGTTAGCCCTCATACAGCTGCTCCATGGACTGTCACATACCGAAACCACAAAAGCTTCCACGTGTATCCATGCACTGAAACTCCTAATGTTTTTACATCATTTCCATAATCGTCTGTTAATTAAGCTGCTGTTGTTGTTGTTGGAAAAGGCGACAGATGGCAAGTGTATGAGTAGTTGATATAAGGCAGCTGTTCCCAGGCATCCGGCAGCACTATGTTGGAAGCTGTGAGGCCCACGGGTGCCCGCGTGCTTGGCTGCCGTGGCTGGCATCTAGGTGAGGCCTGCTGAGCACAGCACGGCCTTCCTGCTGCTTGGTTGAGCTGTGGCTCATAGCAGATCGCGTTTCATCTCCTGTGCTTCAGCGCTCCGGAAAAACAACACCGTGTCAAGTGTCTAGTCTGTCTGCTTCTTTAATGTCTGGCTTCTGTCTAACCCATCCTCCATGCAATTTAGAAACACGTAAGGGTGATTTTTAGTTTCCACACAGAAAGATTAATAAACGCATATGTGCACACACATACACACACACACACACACACACACACACACAACTGCTGTTGTTTCTCAGTTTTCAGGGTATGGATTTGCTGTTGGTCCAAACTAATGGTTTGTCTTTTATGCTTTTTCAGAACTCCAAGAGTGCCCAAGGCCTGGTGGGACTGAAGAACCTGGGAAACACAGTGAGTCTGCTGCAAGCTGCAGATTTTTTACACAGTCACATCAGTGGCAGCCTTGATGAACTATGGTGTAGTTTATTAAAATCGGTCCCATAAAGAGACTGAATTAGTCATACATAACTATTCTGCTTGATGTCATGCATGAGCAAAGCAAAGTGCTGCCATACCCAGTTTGCTTTGGTCATCAACCGTGTGCTGAACACAGTGAGTCGGACACAGAATCATTTCATACTGTCATATCCTTCATCCTCTGGCTGTGGGAAATCCAGCAGCTTCTCAGAACCTTTGATATCGCTCTCACATTCCTTTTGATCTCTCCATTCCATGAGATTATTTGTCATCCTATCTTCTCACTTGGAACATTCAGTTAGCTTTTGCCAGGCAACAGTAATCATGCGGTCCAAAAATAAACCGCTACACGGTGCATGCTGAACTAGTTGTGCGCGGGCGTCCTTCCTGGCAGTGCTGATCTTGGGGAGCCGGCCTGTGGAGCAGGGGAACAGACCCTGCCCTTTCTGCCTGTTATGATGCATAATGACAGCATGTGGTGGTTTGTGAAGACCTCCCTCCTGCTCCTTTCTTTCTCTGCAGTGCTTTATGAATTCCATCCTCCAGTGTCTTAGCAACACGCAAAGCCTGCGAGACTACTGTCTACACAACTCCCACCGCCGAGACCTCAAGAACAACAATCGCACAAACACTGCACTCATGGAGGGTAAGGGCAATCGCACAAGAAACCCGGCTGCTATACATTTGTTTGTTTGTTTGTGTTTGTTGAGCTCTAACTCTCTTTAAATAAACGCGAGCCTTGTTTGGGCCGACTTACAGCTTTTCTCTGTCCCTGCCATTCTAGAATTTGCCAAGCTCATTCAAACCATGTGGTCATCGTCTGGCAGCGAAGCCATCAGCCCATCCGAGTTCAAAACACAGATCCAGAGATATGCCCCAAGATTTGTGGGCTATAAGTAAGTTTAGTGACCATGTCTGCGCGCTAGCTGTGCTGCTGTTCGGCTCCCTGCTGTTGCTCCACCTGTGCTGAAAGAAACACTCTCTCCATTACCCCAGCCAACAGGATGCCCAGGAGTTTCTGCGTTTCCTGCTGGATGGCCTACACAACGAGGTGAACAGGGTTACTGTTCGGCCTCGGGCAACCACAGAGGACTTTGACCATTTAGCGTAAGTGTCTGAGTGTTTGACTGGTGGGTCTGACTCCGGCTCAGCGACTCTAGAGCTGGGCCGACCAGGTCCTGCAGGGGGGCCGGAGGGCAGATGGCACCGACCAGCAGCCCTGTGCTCATAACTCGGCTGTGTTTCTAGTGGACAACATGCCAGATTGTGAGCGCTGCCTTAGGAGCATGTTGTGCTGACACACTGCGTTCTGTCCCCACAGAGATGAGGAGAAAGGGAAAAAGATGTGGAGCAAGTACCTAGAAAGGGAGGACAGCAAAATCGTAGGTATGTCTGTACAAGCAAAGCAAGAAAATATTTCTGAGCTCTTGAATATGTAAATGAGTGCATTGTCTATAGCTTGTACTCCTTAAAACAGGTGCAAACAAAATGGTTTTACAAATTAGTTTGATTTCAAATAAATGTTTTGTTACCTAATGCCGTACCTGCTGGGTTTTTCTGATGTACATTTATGCGTGTTTAGATTTGTTTGTAGGGCAGCTGAAGAGCTCCTTGACTTGTACCGACTGTGGCTACTGTTCCACTGTGTTCGATCCCTTCTGGGATCTTTCCTTACCAATCGCCAAGGTCAGTTCATCTTAGACAGCCCCCCCGCACACACACACATTCTTTGCAGCATGCATGTGGTACATTGAGCGGTGGTGTTTGACTCTGTGTGCTGTGCTCAGAAGGGGTACGGGGAGGTCAGTCTAATGGACTGCATGCGTCTCTTCACTAAAGAGGATGTTCTGGATGGAGATGAGAAACCGGTGAGAAATAGAAACTGGTTGAGCCATGCTTGCTCAGCCCTGCTTCTGCTGCGTGTTTTGTGTTAAACAGTTCTTTGCTACATGGGAAGAGTACCAGTGTGCCAAAAGGTTGTGTCTGTCTCCTTCCCCCTAGACGTGTTACAGGTGTAAAGCCAGAAGAAGATGTACAAAGAAGTTCACAATTCAAAGGTTCCCCAAAATCTTAGTGCTGCGTATCCTTTCTTATCTCCTGGGTTTGAATGTTTTAATATTTTAGGATTAGGAGAACTGATCAAGTTTAACCAGCACACATATGTGAATGGAGTTCAAGGTCTTCGTCAGGTTGCTTGAGATTGGAGTTTTTACCAATGGCTGCCGTCTATGGATAGAACTGTGTCTTTCCTTGATTCACTCGTGCAGATCTGAAACGCTTCTCAGAAGCTCGAGTCAGATCCAGCAAGCTGTCCACTTTTGTCAGCTTCCCATTGAAGGACCTGGACCTCAGGGAGTTTGCCTCGGACAGAAGTAGTTAGTCCTATCCTACGTTATATTCACAAATAAGACAGGTCAAATCAAAATGTGTTATTGTCACCCCAAAAGATAATCATGCTTGTATTCATAGTTCTGTACACGCACAAAAAAACACAGAAAGTGCAGACAATGAATAGGCAACATAACACAGGAAAGAATAAGAGCAAAAAACTGCATTAAAAATGCCCCAAAAAATCCTCTATTCTCAGTGCTGTGAAGCATAAGGTGTCTTTTGAATCCTCTGTTTCTGTCCTTATTTCTAGGTAGTGCAGTCTATAATCTGTATGCAGTGTCCAATCACTCAGGCACAACAATGGGAGGGCACTACACAGCGTACTGCTGCAACCCTGCCTCTGGAGAATGGTACACGTATAATGACTCCAGGTACTCGTTTCCTTTTTCAGTCTAAACCCACAGCCTATGCTGCCCCGTGGCTACGAAAGTGCCTGTGAGTGCCCTAGCGCAACTTTTACCCACTGTTTAATGACTACACCCCACATATCAGGGCTTGTCTCCCAAAATTCAGCCTCCCGCTGCAAGCACATGGCGTAGAATCTGCCCCAGGAACGCGCTCTTCACCGCGGCCCCTGAGCTGGGTGTCACCACTTTTCAGCAGCTTACCTTCAGCCGTTTTGTTTTTTTTTCCCCTCTGCGTGCTGCTCCCTCCCTCGCTCTTGTTCTCTGACCCCTCTCCTACTCACTCTCTCCCCAAGAAAACCGCTGTCTCGTCTTTAGAAGCGTCAACACGCCGCGTCCTTCACTGCTCCCCTCGGTGTGGGTCCTCCCCCTTCACTTTCGCCTTTTTGCGCAAATCCCATAATGACAACATCATTATCTTTATCACCACAAATGGCATTTATCTCTATTTATGGCAGTAATGACTTACTGCACCTGAACCACAGGTGGGAATGCAGCAGCACAAAAATTCAGGCGAGGACAATACCTGACGTGAACCTCCGTCTTCCTGCAGAGTAACGCCAATGTCCTCCAGCCAGGTGCGCAGCAGTGACGCGTATGTGCTCTTCTACGAGCGAGTTGGCCTCTGAGGCTGCGTGGCTTGCAGGAGGCTCCTGACAGACGAGGAGCTTGTCGACCCTGCTGGACACCTGGGAGAACTACAACGTAACGTCCTCACCGGAACTCTGACGCCAGGTCCAGTTCATTTCTAGCGGGGAGCACAAGGTGTGGTGACCGTGTGCGTCTGTGTGTGAGTGTGTACCCAAAGGGCAGCTCCTGGGGAGACACTGTCAGGCAATAAAATCCTCTTGGCTCCATATCAGAAGCTCCTTGCTATGCACCGCAGCAGAACTCTGGCCCAACAGAGCCGCCTTCTTTAAGATCGCCTCAGTATAAAGACTTTTTTCCTTACCATTTTTTTTCTTGTTTTTTTTTTTTAAATGTATCGCTGCACTTTGGGAGTTGAACTGGTATAAGGCTCCCCCTGCTGGGGCATTGAGAGAACAACCCCTTACCTGCGATTCACACACTAGTTGACATGCCTCTGTTCCACCCCTGCACTACTTACCTCTCCCATGCTAATGTTTAGTGGTTCTTTCACCTGTCAATCTCTCCTGGCCAGTCTCCTCTGTGTCCTGCCCTCGGACCTCCCGAGAAGTGGGAGGGTCAGAGGGGTCTGTGGAAGGACCGAGTAGCTATGGCATGGAGGCGTTTGTGGGTGTTTTTTTTAATATATAATTCAGAGTGGCTGCTACTGATATCTGATACTTTAAATGCTGTGAATGAGAGGACAGTTCACTTCAGATGACTATAATTACCAAAATAGTCCCAGAGAAGGCGGATTGGTTTATCCTCAATTTCATGCCATTGAACATCAGAAAAATGTTTTGAAAAAACACTATATCTGTATATTTTTATATATGATGCAATATAGAGAATGTAATATACAGTGGTGCTGAAAATGACCCGTTACTGTTTTCAGTTTAACAGGAGAAATTGAATGGATACTATTTATGCTTACAGGTGAAAATATGATGAGTCACTTGTCAACAGTGGCAATCAAAGTATATATAAAATAATAAATTTTAGACAAACTACCATTCTTTGTGTCTTGGTGTTTATGTAGAATTCTGAATCAAAATGATGCACTGCCTTTTGCATTGTGGTTCAATAGTCATGTTAAAAGAACATTGTTTGAGCAATAATGTTCTTACTGATCATTATCACTGTAGCTTAAGCCTTGCGAAAGCCAAGAGGTGTCCACACGTCCCTGCACACATATTCAATCATTTAAATCATGCTGACAATTTTTCCATTACTTAAACTGATCTGTCTTTATGGAGGTTACATTTCCACAAAGTAACATCAATCTAATTGACTTACAAGACAATCATAGGTTCCAAGGAAGTTGCTGAGAAATGAACTTGGAAACCATATATACAGGGAATGGTTACTTATCAGTAGGTGTAGCTGGAGAAGTAGGAAGAATGTATTGCACGGAAGACTGGAAAAGAAAAAGAAGTGTTTAGGAAAGCCCTAGGCAAATTCATGGTAAAAGCTCAATGGCATGTGGTAAGCGTGGCTGCTTCTCATGAAGTTATTTAGCAGTGTGTACACTGAAGACTAGGAAAAACTAGGAGCACTAAAGTTGGGGTATTATGTGTTTTACAGTCATCTTCAGATTTAAGGTGATTAGAAATCTTCACTCCAAACATTTTTAACTCTCAGGTGGAAACCAAAGAGTCTCTTTACTGACACTCGTGTTGCTAGGCAGGTGAAATGCTGGGAAGACCTTGGTGTGAAATACTATCCTCGGAAAGGACATTCAGGCTGGGGAGAAGACCAGTGTGTGTTTAAAACAACATGGCTGGGTGGATGGCGTGAGACTGGTAGTGGTGGACACCCCTGGCTGGAGCATTTTTGGTTTGGCCA
The DNA here is from genome assembly GCF_041902795.1 of Electrophorus electricus. Classification (NCBI taxonomy): domain Eukaryota; kingdom Metazoa; phylum Chordata; class Actinopteri; order Gymnotiformes; family Gymnotidae; genus Electrophorus; species Electrophorus electricus. The sequence continues at coordinate 3,863,163 of NC_137513.1, forward strand.
ACGCGAAGAGGGTGAGACGGGAGCTTCTGCGCAGTACGATGCTTTGTCCAGGTGGACATCAGGCCTTCCTCCTGGTCATCCCAGTAGATGAGTTCAGTAACAGAGACCGCCAGGCGGCCGAGGAATACACGAGTGTGCTCGGACCTGTGTGGAAGAGCACAATCGTGCTCTTCACTTGGGGCAATGTGCTGAGGGGCAGAAACATTAAAAACATTAGGAAGGGCGGTGAGGCTCTTCAGAAGATCCTGGACAAATGTGCTTACAGGTACCATGTCTTAAACAATAAGAGAGACTACAGTCAAGTCAGTGAACTGCTACAGCTTGTGAAGCAAATGTGTTGTCAGTGAAGCAATGGGACCTGAGCGTGGTCACCTATTCTAGCCCTAACGTCAGCCTCTTACTGTCCTCCTCCTGCAGGCGACTGCTTTATTCTAATTAACAAAAACTCAATGGATAAATAAACTGGAAAAATGTATTTATAAAATCCCAGAGTATGTTAAATGCAATAAATATTTTATTTTACTTTTGTGTTCACCAGTTTGTGAATTATCTATGTAACTGAACTGTTAAGACAGACAGTAATGTGAAAATTTTGCTACCGGTTTCATTTTGAGCACCTTGTGAGACTAAACACAAACATCAGAAACAGCAGTTTACCTCACTGATTTACTGGTGTTATTAGACATTAGCATGATATATACTGTGATGAGTCCAAGGTATAACAAAATATTAGCAGTCCATGTAAAAATCAGAATTAATTTGTCATACAATACAAAAAGGGAGAGAGAATACGTGGCTCAAATGAACCCGTTTAATAAACAAAGGCTGTATTTGTAAAGTTCCAGACAGAACACCCAGACGTGCCCTTGATAAAACATCAATTAAAATGTGTCATTGAAAATACAGGAGCTTTACATCGGCTGCGCTAGCTGAATCGTATCCGACAGGCGCACTCAGTGGTGGAAAGGTTCTAAGAACAAGGCAAATCCATTCTAACGTCCACAGGTAGAACAGGGATAATTCCTACTTTAGTCCAAATTCATTCCAACAACGCATCCTTGGTACAGTTCTCAGAGCCAGGCGAGGGGGGGGGGTGTCTATAGACTCCAGACATATGCATCAGTCTGATGCAGAATTAAAGGAATTAAAGGGGGAAATGAAGAAAAAAAAACAACTTATTGTAAAGTAGATTACTGGATCAGGTCTCTCAACATCAGTGCTATAGATCACTGCTGTACTGCTTTCAGGTACTCAGTATCCTCAAACTGGCCTCTGTGGCACCTTTAGTGGTGTGTCAAAAACCACAGTCCCAAACCCAGTGGCTGCTGGAAGATACAGCGGACGCAGGTGGAGGCCACAGGTGGAGTCCCGGAAGCTCCTCTCTTGCACCACTTCTGCTTCTCATCCATGACCTGCACTGAATTTACTTTATACAACTCAGTTGTTGGGAATTCAGAGCTGCCATACATAAAACTGGCTCCGAGTTCTCTGTTGTCTTTGAGGGTCTGGCAAGGTTTTGAGTGGAGACTTGTGGCAGTAGTGGCAAGTATCAAACAACTCTGGTAGAAAATAAAGACTTGTGCAGTTGGAGCGAGTGGCAAGACACTCCATGGCCTCGGCTCCTGTCGCCTGACGCGCCACAAGTTCAAATGCATCCATTCAGGGAAAGGGAAAAGCTACACATGCACATACAAATATTTACACGATGCAAGCACTCGGTTTATATAGCTACAGTATTAATATGAACGTTTAAAAAAGCTTGTTTCAGTATTGACTAATCAAATGAAAACACAAGTGACTACTCAAGTATTTTGAGCGTTATTGTCGATGAACCTTGCGGCCGACTGCTCAGCCTGCAATGACCCTGATCACATGATCACAGAGAGCGAGCTAAGAGGTGCTCTTCACCGCCACGCCGGCGTTCGTCCATGTGCTACCATGTCTGTCCTCATCAGTCCTTCCTGCAGGCAGCAAGCCAAGCTTTGGGGGACCAGTCCCACGTGGAGACACTGCAGGCCAGATTCAAAGGTTGCACAATGAAGGGGTGGGAGCGAGAGGCAGAGGACGTCCACGGTTAGTGGCGCCCTCAGTTTGTTTTTTCTGCCTCCCTGCCCTCTTCTTTGTCTTTCCTCACAGATTTCCCATTCCAGAGCGTTCCAGGACAAGTCCTCTCTATTTTTGTGTCAGTAAAGTGCATTTGTTTCAAAAGTCAAAAGTTGATTACATCATAAATCTCAGGCTACCATGCTAAAGACTTTTGAGAGGATCTGAGTGAATCGTGTACAAGTGTATTTGGTGTTGTGTGTGAGAGTGTTTGTATGTGTACACATGTGCACATATTAATCGTGGTGTGGCTTCACTGTTACAATAATTACAGTCCAAATATCTCTCAAGCTGTCATTTAGCATGAAAATCATGATCCTATCATTACATCACATCAGATTATCTGTCTAAAACAAATAAATAATTGCAACAGCATCATAGCATACAGTATAAAAACAAGGGCTTGCAGAAAAAAAACGCTGATTTGCATTACAATGTTGCTGTGTACTGAGCCCAACTCAGTGTAAAAACAGGAAAGAGTTGAAGGTTCCTTGATGCTTGGAGTTCACCCATGTTGTGCAGTGGGCTGAAGGAAACTGTAAAAACAAGTGACAGACAGCCAGCTCTCTCCACTGCGACAGACAGACAACTCCTTCCACTGCGACAGACAGACCTGCTCTCTCCAATGCATACCTGCTCCACAATCAAAGCTCAATCAAAGTAGCATTTATTCTTTGGTAGTAAATTTGTGCACATCTCTCAAACATTTGTCTGTTATAGAAAGAAAATACTTTCTGTGGGTGTTTTGTTGTTGTTTTTTATGGAAGGTGCTTTGACTGCTACAGAACTGTAGAAGAGTGATGGAGGTGGGTGTGGGTGGGGTGGGCAGAGCTTCTACTCGTACAGTGTGACGGTGCAGTAGCACAATGCAGAGATCCTGCGGTCCACACTCGCCTTATCTGCAGACACACACACACACACACACACACACACACACACACACACACACACACACACACACACACATTAAAGGCATGGAGAGGACAAAAGAGAAAAGTGATGTTGGAGGTATGGAGGTACAACAGCATGCTGCAGTCACTGTGCCACCCAAAATGAAAATACAAGAAAAACGCCTTTGGGTGAGAAGACACGAGTCAGCCTGGTCTGTACAGACGATGTACAGGCACTCGTGCTGTCCTCCACTCCAGAGCTCCATTACAAGCATGAACACATGGCTGTTTTGCTTTATCTGTGTTTACTTATGCTCAATTTTCATTGGCTATTGACGAGACCAATTGCAGACCAGTATACACATTACTACTGGTTACGCTCAGTCGGGTAAAAACATTTTTTTTTTTTTTTAATCAAACGTTTGATATACTCTGATTGCTCTGAAGTGCAATCAAGAGGCAAAAAAAAAATATAAAAAAAAAATCATCCCCTCACATATTACTCGATCCCTCACTCTGAGTGACCCAACAACTGAGGACCAGACTCAGCGAGTCTTTAGTCTGAGAGTGAAACCTGGGGTTAAATTCAGTGTAAAAGTTGCGTAGTGTAGCCCCGGCTTAAAAAAATTACAAGTACAGCAAGTGCTCGCCTTCCACCTCTAGTGCTTCTCTGAGCACCAGGGGAGAGTGATGCTGGAGGGACACTCACACTTGGTGACGTTCTCGATGTCTACCGGGTCTTGCAGGATCTTGCTGAGACCCTCCAACAAAACGGCAGCTTTACTGTAGCGGTATGCAATGTCCTCTGTCTGCTGGAACATTTCATCCAAGGCTGCTGCCTGCACCTGTTAGCCACGCACGCACCCGGACACACCCACGCGCATTCAGACACACGCAGTCACACAGATGCAGGCCTCTTAGGCCCTTTACACAGACACACGTCACACCCTGTCTCTGCAACTCACCATCTCCACGGCATGGTTGTATATGAGCTTCTCAGCAGTCACGCTGTTGATCTCATCCACAAAGCGCTGCTTGTCTGAGAAGAAGTGGTTCAGCTTGTCCGTGAGCCGGCGGCACAGAGAGATGCAGCTCTTGTAGCGCTCATTCAGGTTCTTCACCACTACGGTGGTGACAGGGCCAGCGATGAGGAGAAGAACGGTTGTGTATAGCCCATATCATTTACATTTACCGCCTTTAGCTGACGCTTTCATCCAAAGCAACAATTACGACTGAGTACATCTTGAGCGATTGAGGGTTAAGGGTCTTGCTCAGGGGCCCAACAGTAGCAGCGTGGCAGTGGTGGGTTGAACCAGCAACCTTCTGATTACAAGTCAAGGACCTTAACCACTGAGCTACACACTCTATCGCGGGAGGTGTGGTGAATGCAGATGCTCACCTTGCTTGACAGCGGTGGATGGGTTGAGCTTGGCAGATTTGATCTGGGCTTTGGCCAAGTGCAGAGAGGAAGCCAGCAGCTGGGCAGCCTTCATGTACAATACCAGCTGCTCCACCTGCCTGCAGAGGGCGACATGGAGCGGTGTGCATGAGTATGTACAAACAGCAGCATGCTTGCCTGCACTATGTGCAGTCTGAATCTGGGCGTGGGCGGGGGAGGGTGCCTTACCCCCACCCTTTGCTGAGCTGGCTGATTTGGTCCACCACCACGCTCTCCTGAGGGGGGTAGAGAGAAGCAACGGATGCCCCTAGATCGGCCCCTCCTGCCCGCAAGGAGGCCATCTCCAGCACGCAGTCCGTGAAGGACAGCATCATACGCAGGTGCATCAGCGTGTCCGTGTGCTCTCGCTGTGAAGGCACACACACACACACACACCCACACACCCACACACACACCCACACACACACCCACACACACACACACACACACCCACCCACACCCACCCACACCCACCCACACACACACCCACACACACACATACATATATATATATATATATATATATATATATATATATATATATATATATATATATATATATATATATATATATATACACATACATATACATATACATATATATATATATATATATATATATATATATATATATATATATATATATATATACAGAATACACACAGCCATAAGCACACATTAAGGTCACCCTGTCCTCCCTGCTTCACTCCGATTGGATGGATCGATTTCATGGATCAACTTGCATGTTCGGCTCTGCACCTGCTTAAGTCGTCCGGTGCTAATCCTCTAAACGAGCGGCTTTCCTGTCTACTGAACTGGTTTTGCTTCCTCCTGCGCTGCGCTGACTGGAGCTCATCAGCCCGCTCACCTCCATCAGTGTCTCCTCGGGTAGCTCAGGGGCCTCGAACGTGATGAAGCCATCCAGGCTGGGAGGGGAGGTGCCGTAGGGGACGTAGCGCAGACTGCTTGGCGCCGCTTCAGCCCCGGGAGGGGAGCTGCCAATAGCCATGCTCGGAGGAGAGCCCACATACACCTTCCCACTGGTGGAGCACAGCGAGCCGGCCGAGCTGTTGGAGCCCACTGCAGAAACACACACACACACACACACACACACACACACACACACACACACACACACACACTGAAGTTTCAGCAGCTAGTCAACTTGCACTGGGTGAGCGGCTTGATTGGAGGGGCTTTTGTCAGCCATACAGCAGGCAGGACTTCTGTGGATGTGCTGCATCAAAGCCAATCAGGGGAGGGCTGCGTCTTTTTTACAGATCTGCTGGTTGAGGAGGGGCGGGGTCAGGAGAGGAGAGCAAGGTGAAGCCCTCACCTGAGGTGGTGCGTGGGCGTGTGCCCAGGTTGCTGCAGGTGGGAGGGGTGCTGCTCTTGGGGGGCGAGCCCACCGTGAACACTACGGTACGGGGACTCGCCCCCCCCACTGCCAAACCACACGTCCCTGCTGGGGCTAGGGGGAGGCATGCGTGCACGCAGAGTCACACACACACACACACACACACACACACACACACACACACACACACACACACACACACACACACACACACACACACACACACACACACACACACACACACACACACACACACACACACACACACAACACGGGGGTCACTCACAGCCATGGCCAATCAAGCACGCACCAAAAGCCAATCAGGGAGCCTCAAGTGGTGTTTAAGACACAACAACAGAACAACACAACAGTAAAAAAAAAAACAAAAACAAAAAAAAAAACAACAACCATGTGCAACTGCACAGATAAGCCCTTATTTTCCACCGACGTTGTTTCAATTATATGACAGCAATAAAACCCAGTCAGACACATGTCTATAACAGGAGTGCCAAGTTACCTGTGTCCATAGGTCTTTCTGTGTTGAGGCTGTCCGTGCTGCCCTGGTATTGCTGGCCTCCCAGTGCAATCCTCACAGGCTGCTCGGACAGCCGACCTGTGCTTACAGACCTGAGGGATAACATCATCACTGCCGTTAACAAGGGGGTCGCCTGAAGGATTCACTAAGCTAAGCTCTATGTAACTTCAGGACAGAAACTGCATGAATCTGATATTGCATTACCTGCCGAAGGTGGTTTTGCTGGTCTCGGGCGCGAAGTAGCGTCCGCCGCCATACGGCGAGCAGTGGTGGGTGCAGACATTGCGGGCGTCTGTCAGCGTCTTGCTGGGAGTGGGGCTGTCAACCATCCCCTGCTGAGAGGCCAAGGCCATCAGGTTGCATGAGGCCTGGGTTTTGGGGATTTTAAAGGGGGCGGTCGCCTGTAAAGAAGCCACAAGCCAAAGCATGATCCTCTCCTAGTGCCATATAACATACACAACCAGTTCGCTACTCTGATCCGACTCACAAAGCCTACTTTGGTGGGTGAGCCAATGATGGTGGGCAGGGGGGATTTCTGCAGCCAATCAGAGCTGCGAGGAGAGGAGCCCAGGTGTTTGGTGGGGGAGGTGCCTAGGTTGCCAGGGCGACTGAGCTGTGGCGAGTGGGAAGGGGGATAGGCCAACGTGGAGGGCTGCACAGGGTCAGAGAGTTGTTTGTGCAGCTTCTGTTTGTTCTGGTAGATGTCAGTCAGGACGGGTGCACTCTGCAGACGGGCTCCCAGCAACTGAGAGGAGGGCACAGGGGAACCTGTCAAAACAAACAACACTCAGGCATGTCTGTAGACTTTAAAGTTTATCACCACCAATCTTTTTCCAAATGTCTTTATTTTTGTCACTCAATGTTAAGGCTATACTAAAAGATTTGGATTTGTCTTTTTTTTAGGATTCTACAAATATACTGTTTATATACTGACAGTGCTCACTAAATAGTTTATTTTGAAAAGTGGTGGACATGGGCTTTGCAATTAGCATTGAAAATTTTCTATATCATTACTAAAAATTACCATATCATGATCCACACTTGCGAATGTAGAAAAGGTGACAGCTGTCCCAGCCTAACAATTATTTAATGTGTGCATGCAACACCGTGGAGGGAAGGCCAAGTGCTAAACATGCATGTAAACAGAGGGAAAGTCTGCGTGGAGCACGTGATATTCAAAGGGCTGAAGTCTTGCAAAAATTTGAAAAAAGTATACCATCAATTAAAACAGCTATAAGTGCATCTCTCTGGTCATGGCCGGAGCATAAAATCCATGTGTATGCATGCTGTGCCCACTAGATGGCACCGCAGTCCAGCTAAGAGGTCTACACTTCAGTGACCTGCCAGTAACACTGAAACAGAAGACCCACAGAGTGAGTGGCTTAAGTTCCTCATGTTAACTGTTAAGTTGAGAAGGAACTAATGCCAGTATTGCAGTGTGCATAGGTCATGAGCCTTGCTATAAAGTGGCAGAGTGTCACACAGGCTGTTGGTAATAGAGAACAGGAATAGGAGTTGCAGAAACTGGTGGAAGATGGATGCTTCCAGGTCACACGATGTCATGTTATGACTAAGTGGAACATCCTGCTGCTGTAGGAGCCACACCGGCAGTCTAAACACTGCAGGCTATCATTAAAAGCAGTCTCTCGTTTGTAAGCGGGGTTACTATGGAGACCAACCCCTTGGAAGAGGAACACTGTTACCCAGAGGAAACACAAAGACTCATGGGAATGGTAACAGACTTGGGGAAAGAGCTATTAAAAATGCCATGCTCATGTGACACACACAAACCTTCCACTCCACTCACCGCCAGATGAGCTTCGGCTGCGAGCCTCGTGGCTGTGCAGATGTCCACAGCAGCAGTGACCAAGCTGTTCAGGAATGGTACCCACTGGACAAAACACACACACACAGACAGAGAGACATGTCACAACATGATCCACACTTCAAACTAACAAACAGCCCCCCATCGTTGATGGTGCACAACTCCGTGGTAACCTCATTGATTAACACTTCAGTGGAAGAGAGAAAGAAAAGATAATGTTCAGGGACAGAACAAGAGTGGAACAAGGGGTCAATAAAGCGAGAGAGAGCGCGAGAGAGAGAGAGTTCTTACCCAGAGGAGAAGGTGAGTAGGGACGAGAACTGCCTGTGGAGAGCCTTCGGCCCACCGTGTGGGCAGCGTCTGCAGGGCTGGGGGAGACGGAGGACACTTTAGGGAATCCCATAGGACTGGTGTTGGAGCGGCGCACCGTACCCGACCTGCAGGCCAACGACATGAGACGATTTCACCATTACAATCGGTACATGCGTACATACAGACAGACACACACACACACACACACACACACACACACACAGACACAATCACAAACAGAAGGATGATGAGCAGTGGCTCACATTAGTCAGGTGACTTTACTCTGGCATCATTTACCATTTACTTAATATGAAAACACTTGCACTCCTACATGACAACTCCATCCAACAGAAACACCCATGCACCAGTAATCTCTCCGGTTAGGGCTTGTTAAGTGTAGGGACAGATCACCATTTCACGCCTTCTAGTGCTAGAAAACAAATGAGACTCTTGCCAGTCTTGTGTGGCAACGTGCAGGCTGGCTAGCACTGCTCTCTAGCCACTAGCATCGAGGGCTTGCGGATTATTTGTCATCCGGGCCACTCGCAGGATGAGGTGAGGGGTGTAATCCTTGTTTGAGGCCCAGAACCAAGGCAAGGGAATGAGGCTAAGGCCATTAACTAGTGGGCTGGGCTGGGCCTGATGGGCAGATAGCAGAGGCAAAGCAGACAAAAGGTCCTTGCCTAAAGCCCATCAGCCCCATGCTGGGGCAGTTGTCACAAACACAAAAGCTGCAGATCTTAGTCTTCCTCCATTTATTTGAGATGACTTGGCATTTTTTGCTACTTCTATCCGCCCCGACCCCCGTTCCTGTTACACTGGGGTGGCTGCAAACTCTATACACACACACAGACACACAGACACAACTGAGCACAGCAGAGTGTGTATAGAATTGTTTGGCTGACAAAATGAGTGAGTCATCAAAGGAACCCAGCAGGACAAATCTATGGCAGTTAATAAGGCAATCGCTTTGTCAGGTTACGTCACACTAGTGCAGACTCCTCCCAGACACGACGTCTCTTACCTGGGTGAACCGCAGACCGTGGCGGTTGGGCTGCTGGACAGGTTCTGCTTCATGCGCTGGTAGTTGCGGACCTGCGTGGGCACAGGGATGGGGGTGGTCTCTGCCCGTGGGGATACCATCGGGGTCTGGCCCGAGGGCGGCTGAGGAGCCCTGGGAACGGCGGGGAAGAGCGGCGTCATCCACTTGGCTTGCTGATGCACAAGCTGAACCATGGTGTCAGCCAAACACTAGCAGTTTCCAAACACTAACAAGTTCCAAAAACATATCCAACAACAAGAGATCCCTCCTCTTTCAAAAGCCATGTTTCTAAATATATATTTATACACACACAGACACAAAAAACAAAAAAACTAGGATAAATTTGACTGAGCTGAGAGCCGAGTTCTTTGTTTGCAAACCACGGCAAATACAGTATAAGAAAGCCTTTTTCCTGTATAAGGGGCCTGGCCAAGCAGCAGAGGGAAGAGGAAAAGTGTAAACACATGTAGCTCCAGCCAATCACTGGGAAGGAAGGAGGGGCTAGGGGCTGACTCAGTGACAATGTGGGCTGAACCTCAGGCCAACAACACGTGCTGGGGCCTCCCACTTCCAATAGTCACACGAGGAGAGAAAATAAATAAATAAACAAATAACCACAGCTCATTTGCATTTTTTTCTTTTTTTAACAGGGAACAAAATGTTTTTGCAAAAATGTCATGACCGGGTCATCTACATGAGGCATAAATGTGAACAGCTACAGGTCTCTTTGGGGGAAGGGTGAACTATAAGAGGCACAAGGAAAAGGGTTGAGCGTTAAGACTTGGAGCTTTAGGTATTGTGTATTACACTGCAGAGTGGGGGAGGTTCTGGAAGGAAGAACCAAAGCAAGCCCCCCACACACACACACACACGTGATCCACACGAGGACGCCCAGCTGAAGGAAACAGAGAGGCTTCCTTTGTCTTCATCCAGAGTTGGATCAGCATGGCACAGCACAACATGCAAAAAATGTCCCATAAGGAAAAACAGTTCTGGTCTTAAGAACGTCAAAGCCCACCCCACACACTAACCAAATTTTACATAGCATTGTAACTGGAATACAGACCCAGAAAAGATTAAAATCTAAATAATTAAAGTTAATCAATCAATCACACAGGGCATATGTGTGCGGTTCTGTAGTGCAGGTAACATGCAGCCCGTGGGCATGTGGCAGGTCAGGACTCTGCCCCTCTTCCCAGTACCCCCATAGAGCAAATACAAAGCACTGCAGGGTCCGCTTCATGGGAATGGCGTGGGAAGCCGTGTTCCAGAGCTCCAAAAAAAGTGTGCCTCTCTCCTGGAAGAGCTGGCACCCACCCAACATGTTGCATCAGAGCTCACACACAAACATGTTGGGAAACTCAGCACAGAGCACTGGGAACCCACCACTCAAACAGAGGAAGTGATGGAGCAGGATTCAGAGAACACCAACAGCAGCAAAGACAAGCGTGTGTGTGTGTGTGTGCGTGTGTGTGTGTGTGTGTCGTGTGTGTGTGTGTTTCAGAGTAGACGGAAGGGACATGACAGTAGGCTGAATGTATTTAACCTTCATGCCCGTGCAGAAGAGGAAATAGAGGAGGAAGTGACTGAGCTGGTGGCCCCATTTCTACAGTGCCAGCATGGAACACACTCAGACGCAGCACACAAAGAAGTTCATAAAATATCACTAATGTGCAAAAATAAGAGGGCGGAGCTAAGAGTTACAGCACTTTCTTGTCAAAAAAAGAAAACAGTACTCAATGTAAAAAGTGTGCAATTCAAAATCCCAAATTTTTATTGTTAGTTAGAATTCATGAAACAATATTTTACCAAATTACTATGACAGCTTCAGCAACAACACTACATGCTTTCTTCAATACACTCACAAATGAGTTTGACAAGGGATGTTTTTCCTCATTCCTCATGGCTGCTATCTTATGACCGAACAGTGTGAAAACACACACACACACACACACACACACACACACACACACACACACACACACACACACACACACACACACACACACAGATTCACACCACAGCCTGGCCACGCCAGTTAACTTCAGTGCAGAAATAGCAGACGCATCACGCCAGGTCATGTTCCCATAATGGAATCTCCTCTCATTCACCTTCATTATCAGATAGCTGCTGTTCGGGTGCGTGCTGCAAACATCTCAGCTGACTTCATCACCAGCAAACCCATCCAACATGCATACAGCTCACAGGTATGGTCCAGTCAAACAGATCATTTCATATTCTACACATGTACATATTGTGTGTGTGTGTGTGTGTGTGTAACCAGCAATCTGACTCTGCACAGATAAGAGGTTGTGCGACGTTTTCAAGTGTTAAGCGTTACTCCATGTTGGTTTGGGTGTTGGACTGTGATGTGCTGCCATGTGCACGGTGCGGTGACGCTGTACTCACCCTCCACACAGCAGAAACTCGCTGGACGACCTGCGGCCCGGGGCCCCCAAGGGCAGGTCATCTAAGGAGAACACAGGAGTGAGTAACTCGCCACACACACACACACACACACACACACACACACACACACACACACACACACACACACACACACACACACACACACACACACACACACACACACACACACACACACACCCTCTAAAACACAGGTCTCACTCACAGGACTGCTCCCCAGACAGGTGTGGCACCAGCACAAAGTCGTCCGTGTCACAGGAGGAGTTCTTACTGCTGGTGCTGCCGCCGGACTCCTTGGACAGCTGCAGGTAGTTGGGCGGCCCGAGGGGTGGGGAGGAGAGCCCATCTTCAGGCAGCGACTGGGCACGGCAGCGGGATGGAGAGAAAGCAGGGAGATCAGGGGGAATGCGCCAACGGGACTCAAGTGGCCAGCAGCGATAATAAATCACCTCCCTGCTCGCCTGCCATGATGGTGGCACGGCGCAGGGTGGGGAAAAGAGCCGGCGTTAATCCGGACACGCGTGACAAACTCACTGGAGAAGAGACGTAGCGGCAGGATGGCGAGCTGCCACAGGTGCTGTCTGAGACAGAGCCAGGGCAGGTGGGCACTGGAACCGGGCACGCTGGGTAAGAAAAGAACGGACAGTCGCTCGTTCAGCACACTGGGGCCAGCCAGGCTCTAAGGTGAAGTGTGACTAGTGCATAACCACTGCTCTCACATTTCTTCATCGACGATGTTTGCTCCAAGAAGGGATGGCTGAAGAAGGCGTCTGCGAGAAGCACAGACAGCAGGGGAGAGTTAAACAAACACGATCACACTGAAGCACACAAGCTCCGTCCAGGCAAACCACCCTGGGACACTCTGGGCCTTCGTCACGAAGCGATTGGTGCAAGGGCGAGGTGAGGGCGGGGCGGGCCGCACTCACCAAAGTCCATGCGGTCCTTCTGGTTCCGCTGCAACAGGCCGAGCAACAGCTCCGTGAGCTGGGCCGATGTCTCCCTCGGGATGCTGGGAAAAGGACGCATGCGTTAGTCGTAAGGTCAACGTAAGGTCGAGAAAAGGTAAACGGAGGGCGGATTACACTACAGCACTGAGGGCTGGTGAACATGTTTCTGCCGCAGAACGCCACTGTGGAGGAAGCACGTTCTTACTTTGGTAGCAGGGTTTTGTTTTTCTCATAGAACATCCTCAGGTCCTGAGGACTGTTGGCCTGTGGAGAGAACGACGCTCATGAAAGTACTTCTACAACCACATACTGCTCAACTAGATAGCTGTAGCCTGATGAATTATATTGTTATAAATGCTATTATTATTATTATTGTTGTTGTTGTTGTTGTTATTACATCATTATTTTTATTACATTGTTACCACACCTATGGTGTAAAGTCTTATTTTCATAATAATATTTCTAAGATTAAAACAAGGTGATTGGCAGAGCTATTTTACTACAGAACAATCCCAATCTTCATCTACCACCAAACAACAACAACAACAACAACAAAAAAAACTAATCTTCTCTGACAGGAGAAACACCAACACTACAGACATTCCTAATGCAAATGGCGGGGAATACATTTGCTGGAGAGAAGCATTTGGCTGGCAAACACCTTTAAACAGAGCCTGACCTGAAAGGGAGGCTTTCCCACGAGGCACTGGTACACAACAGTCCCGATGCTCCACAGGTCTGCTTTGGCATCGTAGTTCTGGGACATGATCACTTCTGGGGCCTGTGGAGGAGCAGAGCAGGGCTCAGCTCAGGAGGCAGAAGGGCCAACACGGACCAACACGAGCAGCAGCGCAAAACCTCCGGCCACTCACCATGTACATGGGTGAGCCACACAGCGTGGCTGCCATCATGTTACTCTGGAGGTACCTGGCGAAGCCAAAGTCAGCTGCAGGACACAGAAAGCTCCCATCAGTACGGCTGCGGTAATAATAGCAAGTTGCCGCTATTGGCTGACCCGCGATGGAGAGCGAGACCGCAGAGACAATGCGAAGTCTGCGTAACAGGCACGAGAGCCAGAAATAGCACCATGGCACTGAATAGACCTGCAGATTTACGTAATAAGAAGGCTCTTCCGCTCACACGAGGGTCCCATGCACGATAAATGTGAGCTGTTATTTTTGAGCATTATTACAGCTTGTAAAGATGCACAGTGTGACCCTGGCAGCATTTGCTGCCTGGGTCTGATTACCGATTTTAACGCGGATGCCGCTGATGCTGGACTTCTTGTGGCCGGTGTAGGACAGGAGGATGTTCTGGGGCTTGAGGTCGCGGTGGATGATCCCCTTGCTGTGGAGGACGTGCATGGCAGCCGCGATCTGCTGCAGAAACACGCGTAGGGTGTCCTCGCGCAGGGTGCCTTTGGCTAGAATGGCACAGGCAAACAGCAGAGAGCACTATTGCTGAGAGATGGTCAGAAAAAGTCACGGTTTGTTCACATACTATAATACCCACTCCCTTGCTCAGCAGCTGACACCATTCCCCAGATGAAGGCACACTACAGCTACAGATCATGGGCCCCATGTCCCCTGACATTTGGTGACATTTGCACTAATGGGTCAAAATTATGTTGATTCATTTGCTGCACAAGAGACATTAGTGGAGCTGGTTTATGTCACACTCCACTAATTCAAGACAATATTTTCAAATCTGCTATAACTCTATTATTAGGTGCAGATTTTAAAATATGAATCTGCTGCAGGGTCTTATGCAGCATGACACCACTCGGGGTCCTGTTACAACAAAACATCACTAATCCACTGAGCTGTTAAGCAGATCGCTCCCCCCCACCCCGGACTGTAAACAATGCGATTTGCCCTCAGTGGGTCTAATAAGAATTCCAGAGCCCCAGTGTCAGACATGTACATGTCCCTGCAGTGCGCCTCAAGACGCAGCACTGTAGACAATGTATAACAGTGGAACAATTGCATAATTAGTGAGTGGGGCATTTGAGAGACTGAGGCTGACTGCTCTGAGCCAACCAGCGTGGGAGAGTTCACCTGTGTACAACTCTAAGAACAGCTCCACAGCAGAAGTGGCTAGAGTTCAGTCAGCACGTCAGTACGTGCTCCAACACACACACAAACCCTCACACGCATACACCCCCCCTCACACCCACACATACCCACACATACCCACACCCACACACCCACACACCCGCCACACAGACAAGAACATTCTGAAAGAGGCCTAAGCCACAATGTACAGCATCAAAAAGTAACCACACCATGGCCCCTTTGAGACAGTAAGCCAAGCGAATGTCACCCTGGTCACATGGCAACAGCAGCCGCCTCTGATCACTAAGATACTAAATTAACATTTAGTATCTCTGTGATCAGAGCTAAGCGTCATCATGGAGGTATGAGGCAGAGATTGGGACTGGAAGCTGGGGTTCACCACAGACACCGCAGAGCTGGGTCAGACGTCAGCACTGCTCAGCCGCGTGTTATTAGATCACATTAATGAGAGTCAAGCTTTTTTTCCAATTGCCACCCCCACCACTCCCTGAAGTTAAACTGAGAAGTGTCTAGGGTCTACACTCAATATCATGTGGTAAAGGTTTCAGATTATTTTTTTAAGATCTTACCTTGTAAATAGTCTGCCAGATCCCCTCCATTGCAATACTGCAGCAGGACACACAAAAATATTCATTTAAATCCTAAAATCTAAATGTATCTTATGCAAGGTCGCATAAACGAGTGCAGAAAGGCAAGGTTTGCAAGGACATGAGAATGAGGCACTGTGGGTAATATGAAGCATGGATGACAATAAGATCTTCAATTAATCTGACGAAGTGATGCAGTGTTACAGCTGTCCAGCCTCCTTTCTTGGATAGCTAATCTCCTTATTACAGGAAGCGCTGAACGCGAGGAATAAAGGACCAGCACACTGTCTTCTTAGTGGCACAACTGCACTGCTATAAGGTTTCCAGTGAGTTCCAGTGGGCAGCACAGTGGTTTGGTGGTTATAGGTAAAAACTGGTGACCCTAAAAATGGTCCAGCGTGCGTGTGTGTGTGGTATAAGTGAGTGTGTGAATGACTATATGCCTCTATGCCCAGTGATGGATAGTGCTCCGTCCCGGCTGTTATCCTCTCTCCTCTTCCTATACCTTACGCAGTCCCCCAGGGGGCTGTGGTTTCTAGTTGAGAGTACGCTGTAAGCGATTGGGTACTGCTTCTCACTGGTGTGTTGACTGGATGTGAAAGCTGTGTGTTGACTGTAACACATCCGTGGGCTCTTAGAAAGGTGCTATATAAGTGTAACTTCCTTCACTCACACACACATGCACACGCACGCACGACCTCAGTTAGGCCCTTTGATAATTACATGACGCACTGGTCAGATGATTCTTGCCAAACATCCTTGGACAGCACTGTACTGTCAGCATTACATGAGTGAGTTCATTCTGGTCTGCAAAATCCTGGGTAATTAGACACTTGTTCAAGAACTTTGGGTGGAGCCAACCACAGCTGTAGTCATTATGCTCCTGTGGACAGTGCTGATTACAAAAACAAGGTGACGTGTGGAGGGTCTCTTCCCCAAATACACTAAGTGCAACCAAACACTCAAACAGTCATCCAAGTTCTCACGTCATTCCCACACAGCTCTTGTAAACAAGAAGAGCTGATACACAAGCTGTTGAAATTGTTTTTGTGAGCAGGCTTCCCCGAAATGGTATTTTGAGTTTGGCCACTTGAGGTTAAGAGTTTGTTCTTTTGTCGATCATTCTAGTGTTGAGCAATATGGTACAGAGCCTCTATACACTGGGTCATGTGACCATGCTTGATATGAACATCAAGGACAGAGGGGAAACAGAGACTGAGAGTGAGTGAGAGAGAGGGGGGGGGGGAGAAGGAAAGAGTTGGGAAGGAGGAGAGAGAGAGGGAGAGAGAGAGCCGGGGTGGGCGTCTGCTAATGACGATGCACATCGTGTACTCACCTCCATTACCAGGAACACAAAATTAGGTGTTTCCTAGAAGAAAACAGAAGACGGCACTTTACACCTCTCATTTCAAACAACATACCATTTACCTTTGCCCAGGCACATGTCACATGGATGCAATGTGAGTGGAGGAATAGGACTCCAGTGAACACAAGGCATTTTATTGCAATAAGCACACTCTCAGTGCCTCTTACTCTACAGATTTGAGAACAAGTTTAAGATCCAAGTACCTAAGGCCAGAGGTTTTGCCATGGGCAAAAATACACAATCTGTCCATGCAGCCATCATAAAACCAATTTTAAAGAAATATGGCATTGTTTCACCACTGTGGAATGGCCACTACTTAAAAGACCCGTCTTTCTGAGCTCAAACACATATAGCGCAATTCCCAACCAGCTAGCTGTAAGACAACTACAGCAAACTGCGTTCTCACCATACCCTGTGGTCAACACAAAGCACCTCCCATATCAACAACCTTAAATGACCAACTCTTATTACATTTTTCAAATGAATCGGACATACCAGAGAGTACAGATTTCACTTTTATCCCTCATTACTAACATGATACATAAATGTATTAGACATCTAAATATTTGGCTGCACTTTCTGCTACAGATGCTTAATTGGATCATAAATTATAACTAGAACTTTCTGCTTTTTAGACAAGGAATGTAGAACTCAAGGCATGTGCTACAGTGCTACCTGCAATTACATACAAGCCTTTCAGACACATACCCATGCAGCCTATGTCAAGGTTTGCATGTATTAACTGGTAAACACCCACTGGACAAAGTCATATCTGTTAGTGTTTACAAGTTCAAATGGTGGACACTGGCCAAACACAGCAGGTAACATGTATGTAAACAAAAGATCCTGGACTATATCAGAAAGGATAGATGGGCATAAACTCTCTTTTAAGTAGCTGTCTCGCTACTTAAAAGGTCCTCAGTGCCTGTGTGATCCACTATCAGGTTTTCACTCACACTCTGGATCAGTCCATTACAAAGCATGGCCATTTTGTGTGTTGTAACTGAATTTGCAGGAACGTGTGTTGCAAGGACAGTCGACAGTGCAGTGGCCCTACTAGCTCTGCTGACTCCTGTCTCACTGACTCCCTCATGTAAGATGGTTTTCTCAGTAGAATTTGCATACAGAAAGCTGAGCTTGAGGCTACTCATTTGGCCAGTCAGCGATGTCAGCTGCACCTTTAGAACCCATTATTCATTCCAGCGGCATGCGAACAAGCCTTCATTATTCTCTGGTAATGACTCCGCCGCCAGGCCCCGGCGTCAGGGGCTCAGCCCTGGCTCAGGTCAGCTCACGGACCTCGTGCTGGTAGAGCGGATGAGTTAGTAAACCCCCCAGCTGGAGCTGAGTGTGAGGGGGAACATGGGCCAGCCTCTAAGGGAGCAACCGGAACGGCAGTCCCGCTGGACACCAGCTTGGGAGGGAGGTGTGGCGTCATGACAACGTCACTGAGCAACAGCACATTCTGGCTATCTCGAGCAGTGCGTTTGCCAAGAGCCTTCAGAGCTCTCTCTCTCTCCCTCCCCCAACACACATACACACACATACACACACATACACACACATACACACACATACACACACATACACACACATACACACACACATACACACACACACACACTACACATACACACATACACACATACACACATACACACATACACACATACACACACATACACACATACACACACATACACACACATACACACAAGCCTGGATGTGAGATGCCGTAGCAGACCTGTTAACCGAGTGTGGGCTGGGAAAAAAAACCTACAAACAAACAAACAAACCAACAAACGGAAGCAGGTGCTGTGTCATGTACATAATCCTCCTTCCACCTGAGGTGTATCTGGTGTTTACATAATGATGTATGGTGAGAAATTAGAGCAGCACTGGTAATAGACTTACCTCTATTATTAGAACCCCTGCAATATCTAAACCTAGAATGTGTATAATAATGTGTATAATACAGTGACAGGTTTGTGATATCAAAACATACGAAATAATCCTAACATAATCCTTTAGGAAACATTCAGAATAACTTCTGACATTTTTATAAATACTTCGAGTTGTAAATAAATGAGTTGTAAATACCAAATTCTATACCTAACCCTAATCTAGTTTAGTTGGTTTAGTATTAAGCCTAGACCTTATCACAGTAAAAACATTAAATATGCATTTGTAGATGTTTTTTTTTTGTAAAGGCAGAGTTTCTTTTACAGTTTTTTTTTAAATTATATTTCTATACAAGTACACACACACACACACACACACACACACACACACAGGATTGATCTGCATGACATAAAAACCAAAATAAATATATAAAAAGCATTTTCTTGGCATGCAAACAAGCCCTCATATACTAACTCAGTATTTACCACTGAAAGTAAACAGACACACATGACTTTAAATGGGCCATTTAGAATACGTAGAGTAATTCAAACCATTCCATGAAGTGCATGGAAACTGTGCCTCAAAGCCCTCTCGAGACAATAGAATGTTGTTTCATTGGTATGTTGTTGACAGTGAGGATGTAAATGACTGCATTTTCAGACTGTGAGAAAGGGAGAAACCTTTGAGCTCAGCATATAAGCATCGAGTCACATGACATTGTTAGAGGGAACACCACCCACAACCAGCAAACAAAGATCTTTATAATCTATGAGAACATTCACTTACAGGCACACACACTCACACACGTCATACATGAATACACAAACACATCCATATACACTTCAAACCAAACCATGTAAACACACATACAACCTATGTGGTTTTTCAGGGGCTCCAGGTAAGGAAATATGTGATAAGCAAAACACACAGGGCTTGTGAGCTCAGATAATAAAAAGACAAAAACTACACAACCAGATAGACATCTGAGTGGGTGTTGACTGTGTAGCACATTTGCTTTCGAGAGAGAACTCCTCTGGGCTTGCACCCCCTGGGTTAAAGCCACGAGGTTCTGGAAACCAGAGAAAAGTTCCTGAAAAGCTCCAGCTCCTCCTTCCCAGCTCTGGACTCTTCATGTTCAAAGCCTGTTTCTTCATGCAAGCCCCTCCCACTCTCTTCCAAGAACTGGAGAAAAATAACAGCACAAAGCCCCTCACAGCTGAGACACTGCGTTCTACAGCAGGAAGCTGCTCGTGAGCCCCCCACCATGTGCTCATGAGGTCTGCGTTCCATCGCCCAACATGTTGTGCTAGGCCAGAAAAATACAGCTGAACACTAACTGCTCTATCAGACGAAAATGCAAGCTCAAAATAGGAATCACCATTCTATTATTACAGAGATTGAAGCCTCTTGCAGTCTACACCGAGCTTGGGCAGGAATTGTACAGCTCTCAGTGCAAGCCTAGAATTAAAACTGCAAGGCAGACAGGTTCAATGAGCAACTCCAATCAGAAAAGAAAAGAAATAATAATACAGTTCCATTAGCTCTCCAATCACCAGACCAGATGAAAATGCGCTTCCTTATGCACTGGGCTTTGTCTGCACTAAAGAAAGCCCCATGCTGTTAGCCCTCATTCACACTTTTTCCTCACTGAAATGCGATGACGTCAGCGTCTGCGGTTGTGCTCTTAATGGCTTCCATTAGCGAGGTGCATGGCGAGATCTAAGTCCTCCCTCACACACAGCTGGGTGCTCTAAAGACCAAGCCCTCCCAGCCCGCCATCGCCATTAATGCAGCTGTGGCAGCAGGAAACACTGGATCCCGTTAACGTCTCCCAGTGAGAGGCGGCCACGAACCTGCCGTAACCCAGGCTCAGAGGAGCACTCTGGCCAAGAAGGCTGCGCTCCTCCACGCTACATAGAGATCTGGCAGAGAAACAAAAGGACCCAAATAACGATCCCATTGTCCATGTGCTCTTGAGTATGCGTCGTACGTGAAATCTTAAAATCTAAAACACCACACAAATCCAAGTTGTGCTTGAGAACATAAATAAAGTACAATGACGCTAATCATTTAGAACCAGCAATCATACAAACAAAGGTTGCACATGGCAGGGGTTTCCAGGCAGCCCCCAGAGCCTTTCTAAACGCTGACAAACAGATATCAGTAACTTTTCTTTGGAGTGTTTGCAGCCTATTCATGGCAAGCTTTTAGCTACTTGTGCTGATCATTCACAGAGAATATTGGTCTCCAGGCACACTGCTCTTTTAGTGGCAAACAGATCCAGTTGTCAAGTATGTGTTTATGGCACCTTGGTTTAGTGGCAGCACATGGTGTCACCACAAACACTGATCAGCTGCCACAGAACATCGCATTCGCCCACTTCTCCATTTTGAAAACAGAAGAAAAAAAACAAAAACAAAAACAAAAAAAACACTAAACCAGCCAACTGGGACAGAAATAGGCAAATCACGCAGCCGTGTTAGCCACATCACAATCAAGTTTCTTCTTCCACAGACGCAAGATCTGGCCTTAGGTGAACAATGCTCAGGGCCACATCAGCTGTGGTGCCAGGTGAAATTGGCGCAGAGACAGCTGAGGAGTCTTCTCTGAATCACAGACGCATGGCTATGAGAAAACGTCCCACAAAGACACCATTTCAGTGACAAGAGGAAAGCATCCTTGCTGGGGCTGGTGAGTTATGGAGTGGGAAACAGCAAGGGCTCACTGAAGCAGGTCACATTAAAGGAGGAACTTGGCATCTTAAAGGGCCCTGTCAGCACCATGGGGATGAGGTGGGCATGTTATATAAGGACAGGAAGGCACACTATGTGGGAAGAGCAGTATATTCAACGTTCAACAACTGCTCTCCCCAGCGCATCCAAATGTAGGTCTATTTTTCTCCTCAAAACACAAAAAAGTACAGTAGACACGCTCCTGGATCAGGATGAGCGCCATCAAGCCCACACTGCTGGAATGGCGGACGGCCCACCTCTCAGAATCCACTCATTCATCCCGCTGTAGACTTCAGTGCAAAGACAGAGCATGAGCTGACCTCCCAGCTGAGGCTCAAAGCCAGCAGGGTGACCCACAGCTGGGCTGCTCTAGACCACAGAATTCAAACCACTCCTGGGTGTGGAAGGGCGGTATTTCAGGGAGAAGGAGGTAGTCAGGAAACTGAGAGGGAAAAGGGCTTAGCTAGCTAACCGAATTGGCGGACCTCTGCCATTTGCCGTCAGATTTGTACCGTTAAATCTTATTTCCTTATATAAGCTGCCTTCATTGGTAATGTGCAATAGTGTCACGGACGAACGTTTCTTCATTGTTTAGAGTTTGTATAACAACAACACAACATGTATGATCTATCCAATGACATCATTCAAATTATGAAATAATTAAGGCTAAATGTCATGCAATATCATGTGAGAGACAGTCTTATGTAACAGCAAAGCTTGTCTCTTGGTTAAAGGTTATTCACCAGGCACAGTCTCTGCACAAGTCTTTTCAAAGTCAGTGAGGAAACAGAACATTTAGCAAGGGGCATTCTGGAACTTGGCAGCCACCTTCTGTCCAGAAGTGCGCAGTCAATGCTAGCTTACCTGGACATCATAGAGCGCCACTATGTTCTCATGCTGCAGTTCCTAAATAGAAGAAATAAACAGATAGTCTGAAGAGCTGTCTGGAAAAAACTCTCCAGATGCAGTTCTGCTTATGTCTGGTTTAGCTCTTTCATAGTATCCTTAAACTCTGACAAATGACTCACCTTCAGAATTTTGATTTCCTTCCCAAGCAGAATCTGGGACTTGGAGAGGTTCTTCTTGTTAATGCTTTTGATAGCAACCTCCCAGTCGGTCTTCTGATAATGGATTGACATGAAAAGAGAGACACGGTTGACTGCATCTCTATAGTATGCAGATGGTGAAGACAGAGAAAGGTCATAACATGCACTGAACAAGATTCAGTTTTTAATCTGTCATCAGCACAGGCTAGTTATTGTTTCCTGTAAAGCTTTTAGCACAACGACAATTACAGATCCTTTAATG
Organism: Electrophorus electricus; assembly: GCF_041902795.1. Lineage (NCBI taxonomy): Eukaryota > Metazoa > Chordata > Actinopteri > Gymnotiformes > Gymnotidae > Electrophorus > Electrophorus electricus. The sequence continues at coordinate 3,886,009 of NC_137513.1, forward strand.
AGGTCTGTTTTAGCTTACCAGTGCAGAAAGGAATTCTACAAGCTTACATTTGATTTAGGAATAGAATATCCCTTCTGAGCTCCTGACCTGGCAGAGGAAACAGTATTAAACTCATTGTGATGAAGATATTTTAGCCACCGGGAGACATTTAGTCAGGGTGAATGACCAATGACGAAATAACTAACAGCTTGAAGCTGTTCAATGAACAAATGACATGCAGTTGTGTGACTATGACAGATGACTACCTGAATGGAAATCTACAAATAGGAGGCACGTTTCACATAAGTCTGGGTTAATAGAATATTTTCCTACAGCATCACTCTATTTGTCTGAGTAAAAGTCAGTTCAGCAAGCATGCTTAGAGCAATGCAGAAAGACCATGTGATTGCAGAGTGACCCCTTTTCAGCCAATGACTATCCCAGAGAGAAGAGCTTTTCTGCATGTCCAGCCAAACCTTCGTGGAAAAACAACTGTGACATTAGCCTACCTTATGACCAGAGCAAACCTGTATGCATTACATCGGCACTTCAACAAACAACCTACAGGTAGCTGAGAAAATCGATCAGCCATGTGATGATATAGGTATTCCATATATTTAGTTAACTAAATGTATAAAGGGATCCATTACAGGGGACATTTTCTCTCTAAAACATATAAAAAGTAAAACACTTGACTACTGTGCTACTACCACAGCTGTGCTTGGGTGGCAAAAATCTAAATTAATTTTGCAGTCCAAAGGTTTGATGATTCATGACAATTTACGCTCAATTCGTTTCTTTCTTGGCCCGGCACTGAATCAAACTGAAACAGCATCTTCCATACAGCAAAAGGGTAATCTATAAAAGGCTGATCAATGCTAATTTCAGCTCAGAATCTTTCTCAGCACTGTGCTTCTGCCCTGCTTGTCCACATTAACCATTTTGCCCCTGCCTCTGTTCAGCTTTTCTGCCCCAACTCACAAAAATGGGATGTGTATTAGAACTGAGAAGCTTGCCCAGTAGAAGTGCCGCGTCTGCAGAGATGAGCTGTCCCCTCAAGAGCTCAACTGAACTCCAGCGGTGCCTTTTGGTATCTGTGGCTGGGGGGTCTTTAAGGGTGTGACTGGCCATGTTCTCTATTCTGGATGTTCTGCATGTTCTCTATGTCAGGATTCTCCCTTTTTTGATAACTAACAATTTGGCAGATGCTGAAAAACTTATCACAGCAAAGTGTGGTGGAGCTTGTGGAATTGTGGTGTAATTGCATTTGGAACTGAACCTCCTAAACAGTAATAACAGTCTCTGTAATTATATCACTAGTCATTCATGCCTTTTGTATACACTTAAGTGACAGTTATATTGTGGCATTTATTCAGCAGAATTTTTTATATTTATAGAAAATGTACTTGCTAGTTTATTGGTCCACATGTTACAGCACTGTTTTTTCCACGCACAGTACACTAATCAGCCTCAACACTAAAATCACTGACAGGTGAAGTGTATAACACCGATTATCTCATTACAATGAGACCTGTCAAGGGGTGGGATATATTAGGCAGCATATGAACAGTCAGTTATTAAAGCTGATGTGCAGAAAGCAGAAAAAAACAGGTGAGCACAAGGATCTGAGCTATACTGACAAGGGCCAAATCATGATGGCTTTGCGTTGGGGTCAGAGTATCTCAAACAGTGGGTGTTCCTGGTATGCAGTGGTTAGTCCCTACCAAAAGTGGTCCAAGGAAGGACAACTGGTGCACTGCAAACAGAGTTATGAGTAACCAAGGCTCATTGATGTGCAAAGGAAGAGAAGGCTAGCCATATGGTCTGATCCCACAGAAGAGCTACTGTAGCACAATTTGCTGGCAATGTTATTGTTGGCTTGAGATGGAGACCGTCACTCAGGAAGGTTCTGGATGCTGTGCCAGCGAACTGGTTCTTTGGTCTGGTGGTCAGAGCACACATTTGCCACCTGAAAGACCCAGCTTTGAGACTGCGGTGTGGTTGCTATACTCATCCTTCACTATATAACTTTGACACAAAGGTGTCAGACCACCCAGTGTATCGCAGCTCTCGGTGTATGTAACGACAGACTGGTCAGAGTGCCCATGCTGACCCCTGAACACTGCTGAGAGCACCTACAATGGGCATCAGAACTGAACCATGGAGCAACGGCAGAGGGTGGCTTGGTCTGATCAATCACATTTTCTTTACATCATGTGGATGGTGGGGGTGAGTGTGTCTTTGTCCTGGGTAAGAGATGACAACAGTACACACTATAGGAAGAAGGTAAGCTGGCAGAGGCAGTGTGATGCTCTGGGCAAGGTTCTACTGGGAAACCTTGGGTCCTGGCATTCATGGGGATCTTACTTTGACATGTACCACCTTACCTAAACATTGCTGAAGGCCAAGTACACCCCTTCATGGCAATGGTATTCCCTGCCTACAGTGATCTCATCAGCTGGATAATGCACTCTGTCATACTGTGAAAGTTGTTCAGGAATTGATGAGGAACATGACCCCAAGTTCAAGAAGCTGACAAGGCTTCCAATTCCATAGGTCTCAATCCAATAGAGGATCTGTGGGATGTGCTGGAAAACCAAGCTTGATCCATAGAGGCCCCACCTCGCAACTTATAGGATTTAAAAGGTTTTGCTGCTACACCACAGGATGCCTTCAGAGGTCTTGTGGAGTCCCAAGCATGATGGGTCAGAGCTGTTCTGGCAGTCCAAGGGAGATGTACACAACATTGTGTAGGTGGTCTTAATGTTATGGCTGATCCATGAAAGGTCCACAGCAAACTATGGGTTATAGTGTAATTCAGCCTTCAAGGAGCTCAAAGTGTCTAGTGAAATCTACACCACTAAATACACAGACATTGCAATAATGTAGACCATACTGTATAACAGTGATTGCATGAATGGACAGAAAAAAGCAACAAATCCAAACAATTTATGTCCGTTATGACATCTATAATCCTCATCTAGCGCAGATTGACAAAACGTGGATTTACTCGAAACCGCTGTTTTCTTCATCAATGAAGCATTCACAAATATAGAGATCTGCAGCATAATTAATTTAAAAGAAATGCTGGCAAAATTAATATAATAAATATATAATAAAATGTTCCTCCACCCATTTATTCAAGACCCAAACGCTGCCGGGAGACATGACTGTCCCACTTACGTCAGACGGCTTTTACACAGAGTCCGTTTTATGAATGAGTAACTCGTTCTTCTATATATCTTATACTGGTTTCATAAAACCATAGCTACCACTGCCGAAAAACAATATTTTGCTAAATCACACAATATGCAATTTATTAATAATATCTATAGAAGCGTGTTTATTAAAAATAATGCTCTTTCCAAAAAAAAAAAAAAAAAAAAAACAAACGAAAAAAAAACCCCAATGACCCAGATTTACAAAATGCATCAGTAAACAGATGCCCTGTCACTGCAGAGCCTGGAGAGAAAACAGACCATCGCAAGACCTGTGAAGAAGTGTACGACTTCGTTTACCTTCTTATGTCTTCCCTTGAAGACAACTGCGAAGGCTCCATGTCCAACCAGGTCTTTTCGGCTGTATTCAAAGTCTCCCACGGTCTCCATGTCTTGGGTGTCCAGTGAGACTTGGACCGTAACCGACGTCGAGGTCGTTCACGTTTGTGGGGGGACGGAGGTTTCAAACTGGCTAGCTAGCTCTGTAACTGGCTAAACCAAAAGGCAGACTGCTGAAAAGCTGCTCATTCCCAAGACTCCAGCTAACTCGAGATAGTCGAGTTATGTTCAACAGTAATAATAATAATAATAATAATAATAATAATAATAATAATAGTACAGCGGTGGGCTGTTGCTTTTATTTTAAATTAAATAATAAATCCCCAAGTCGTCCTTAACAATAGCCACTACTAACAAGACTTCTTTGTGGGATTCTAAGCAAGGTAGATGGCTTGCTAATTTAAATTAGTATCGCTAGCTCCCCTAGTTAAATCAGCTAAACCGCTAGAGCACACACTGCAGCAGCAATACGGCTGTAGTGTCGTTAGCGCTAGCTAGCTAGTTTCCTGACCTGTCATGTTCTGACCTAGTTAGCAAGCTAGCTAGCAACCCTGTTTGCTAACCCCTTCACACTGCACCCTATTTCCGATGGAACCAATCGTGTAAATAAATTCTAGACTGACAAGCAACATGATGTCAGTTCAGCAGGACAAAGCAGGTATCGGCCAAGTTGCCAAACCCTCTGCTGCCTTCGGTGTGCAGCTGAATCAATAACGAAGCGCAGCGAGTGTTGCCCATGCTAGCTAGTATTCGCTGAACGTCAAAAAGGACAACATAAAAACACACGGTGTAAAATGCAACACTCTTAGGAATGCCTAGTAAAGTAAGTCTGCTCAAAAGAGAGCAAGAGGCAATTAAATATACTATATATATAGCAAGCAAGTCAGGTTTCCAGTCTTATGACAGTGTACTCAGTTCTGAAAGCAACATACAGTGTACAAACGATTAACATACTAGCTATGACGCCATGTGAATTACGACGCTAGCTATGATGTCACAATGTGAAGTTGCTCCATCGATTGTTGTTGGAATCCTTGACAGTTCCAAGATATGCGCTATTTTTAAGATCCATGAAGATGTCCAGCTAGACTAGGTGAGTTATCGTTTCTACAGCTCACATACTGTACTGGCCGTTTTTCCTCGTTAGGTGTCTCAGCTCAATGTCAGTGTTATCCTCATATAAGCAAGTGCTTTTGCTCCTTAGAAAATATCGCTACAAGTTAAAAGAAATGATACTCCATTGTCTTTTTGTTGAACAATGTGCCAGAGATCCTCCACCGATCCGTTTTTAACACAGACGTCTTGTAAGTGTAATGCTCTACAACATGAGCATCCCCTGAAGATGTGTGTGCCTCCGCATATCTATTTGCGTCTCCCTCCGCTACAAAGGATAGTCCCAGTATATCGTAAAACAAAGACTATATGGAAGTAGTATTAGTGATATTTTATATATTTATGCGTATCAGTGTATAGTCTGCTTTCATGTGCGCTTATCATTACATCAGCCTGTATTAAAATTCCAATGGGCTATTCTGAAAAAGTGCTTTTCATTACTATATTTTATTCGTAACTGTAATTTATTGTAGTCTCGGCGGGGAATTATTGTACTACACAATGACAATAAAGTCTATCAAGTTGTAAGAGGTTGTTGCGGCGATAACAAGAAAATATATAGCAGAACATAACAGGCCATAATAGGTAAATAAAAACTAGGAAAGTACTGAAGGAATGAACGCATGACAATGAGACTGCCCGTTATCAGGGGACATTAATTAAATAAAGTAATGAAACACGCAACTGGCTCAATCTCACCCCCTGTTGATGAATGTTCATACTACACTAACAGTTCGTATCTATGAAAATGTTTGAAATGTTAAATTCGATTTAAATTAAGATAGTAAGATAAAACGATTAAATAAGTGTTGGTTAGTGTTTGGTACTGGAACAACACAGTCTTCCAAACAACCACTAAGCTGTTGGCTACTATGTCTACTGAAACATGCATTGACCGTGTCAGTTAGTCTGTCTGGATCTATTAGTTTCACGAAGCACTGTTTCTCTACGTGAATCTAGCCAAAAAGTCAAAATCAAGTCATTTATCATTTTGTTACAGTAGGCATAAGTGCACAGACCTCACAGAAATAGCGGTTAAAATCCTGTTAAAACATACTCTCAATTAAATTATATTCAACATCGGTGGAGTTTAACCGCCTTAGTAAATCTGCATGTAGAGTAGGCATTTACTGTATTTATTCGCTTAAAGACTGGTTGTGTATGAAAGCCAAAGTCAAGCAGACTGTGAAGTGAGTACAATACCTAGAATAACGGAACAAACAGAACTGAACTAGTACGCAGAGTGCGAGGTTGCAAATTCCACCTTCTTGTTATTAGGATTGTAAAAGTGCCTGAATGCGTCACGGTGGCCTGATCTGAAACTGGCGATTCAATTGGCTTTTTATTGTTAGGAATTGTTATTAATATTCAATGAAATATGCGCTCATTTTATAGCCAGCGTGGAATTGCCAATTTTCAAATTTAAAAATACGCTGAGTTTTATTGTCTATATTTCGATAGTATGTGAAGTGTTCCTCCAGCAGAATTTGTGTATTCGCGGTATTTTTAATAGAATTATGAGATGAATCATGATTCAATTTTATCGTGCATCGAACAGTTTCACGAAGAATTGTAATCGAGTAGCGTAATTGTGTCGGAGCGTTACATAGTATGTTTCATACGCCCAGCACCAAAACTCACTAGTTATCATTTAAACTTCCGAAAATAAATACATTTAAAATATAAGCAGACATTTCTAAAATCGTATAATAATCTTATAATAAAGCCAACATTTGCAATTCTTTGCGAGACTATTAATTGTATCCTAAATTCATCAAAAGGTTTTTAAAATCACTTATCGTTTATTAAGCTGTGTTTAACAAATTTTATATATATATATATATATATATATATATATATATATATATATATATATATATATATATATATATATATATATATATAAACACATTTATTTATTTATTATTACATAATCTTTTAAAAAAAAATTGTAAAATGTCCAACTACCATTTTTACATTAATAGACAGTAGGTGGCACTGTGTTACATATTACTTAAGTCTCCAGCCACCGGTGGAAATCGAGGAAAACTTGCATTTAGTAGCTGCTTAAGAATATGGCTAGCTAATTAGCTGCATTACGTAACTACATTCTGTATTTTAGTATCTTAACACAAGTTAAGTTGCAAGGTAAGTTGCTTGTTACACCAGCCAGTGAAGCAGCATTCGGTTGCTAAAATCAAGTTATTTTGCAGTTTTTGGCCTCAATACAGTGTAGTTAATTCCTGGAACAACCTAGCTATATAGCTGCTGAATTCAGTGTACAACGTGGTATTTAACATAAGTTATAACAAGTGCGACCAAAGAAATGTACACACGAACCTAAAACAAAATGGAGCTAATGTGTATGCTTACGAACCTCAGAGATTTTCTGTTGTGTGCTGCCTAAAAATCAGGAATTACAGACATTAGCACAAGAGGTGTGTGTAAAAAGCTTGTTAATTGGCTAGCGCCAGTTATCTTCTGCGTGTTCTTCCAACAGTGGTAATATGTGGCCTCTGCTCTTAGACAAATATCTTTCACTCCCTCATTACGGTCATTTACAGCTCCTGCCAAGCAAGAATGCCTCTAGAGCAGCTGCCATTGGTCGCTCTGCAGGCCAGGAAGGCCTTCCAAACTGGGAGGTCTAAACCCATCGATTTTAGAGTCCAGCAGCTGAAAAACCTACAAAGATTCATCACGGAAAAACAGAAAGACATCACTGATGCTCTCAAAAAGGACCTTCACAAGGTGAATTTCACTTTACTTGATTAAGAGAAATCGGTTCACAAAAGGTTTCTGTTGAGCTACAATTTATGCATTTGGCAGATGCTCTTATACAGAGCTACTTACAATTTCAGGTATGTTACAGAGGTAGGCATATGTAGTGCTTAGGCGTTTCGGTCAAGGACTTTTATTGGTATGACAGAACACTTCCTGAGATGGGGTTTTGACCCTGGTCCTGCACAGGAAAGACAACATTGTGGCCCACTACTCTTTTCTTTTGTTTATAAGTAGAGTGAGAATGGAACACTGCTCTATGAGCTCCTTGGCCTTGAGGGAGAGATCAACATGGCCATCGCCAACCTGTCAGTTTGGATGGCCCCTCGTCCTGTGGCTAAAAACCTTCTCACTATCTCAGATGAGGTGTACATTCAGCCAGAACCCCTTGGTGTTGTGCTCATCATTGGAGCTTGGAATTATCCGATAACAGTTACCCTTCAGCCACTTGTAGGGGCTATTGCTGCAGGTAAAACACAAATCTCCATCAACTCTGCCAGTTGGACGGATAAAATGAATAAATATGCTAATGTAGCATTCTACTACCTGCATATCAGATTAGGAAATTCTTTAAAATTACCAGCTGCAGAATGGTGCTAATGTTGTAGAAGTTTGCTATAAGTATATGAGAGACAATTTGCAATTTATACAGTCATGTATTTCTAGTCTCATCTTGTAACGTATGTTTATTTTTATTTTATTGTATTTTTTTTCTGTAGGAAATGCAGTGGTAGTGAAGCCATCAGAAGTCAGCTGTCACACAGCCAAAGTCCTGGAGCTCTTGCCTCTCTACTTGGACCCAGTAAAACTTGAATTGGCTTCACTGCTATCTGCTAGATCAAGACAGTTTACACTACTAAATTGTCACTACCATCTCCAGTTTCTGACATTGAGTCCATTTTTTGCACACACATGCTGGGAATCCAAGCACATGGTTACTTGATTGTACTGAAATATCTGTTCATGCTTTCAGGAGATGTACCCTGTGGTGACTGGAGGAGTTCCTGAGACCCAGGAGCTGCTGAAGCAGCGTTTTGACCACATCTTCTACACGGGGAACAGCATGGTGGGAAAACTGGTTATGGAAGCAGCTGCACGGCACCTCACACCTGTGACTCTGGAGCTGGGAGGGAAGAACCCCTGTTACATAGATAAAGACTGTGACCTAGAAATCGCCTGCCGGTGAGCTTCTCATGGTCTCTGCGTTATCACGCTAATCACAGTCCAATAATCTGGAACTGTATCACTGGGCTCCAGGTTTTATGAGAAGGTCTGTCTTTACCAAGAGGCCGATGGGTGTAAACGCACTCAGCTTCTATTGCGCCATTCATTCCTTCTTTCTGCATTAAAGGAAAAGTATTAGGTTCATTGCAGGAACACAATGTAGACTATTGCATGTGTTGACTTCAAAGGTGCTATTGTTCTCTTGTTTTTGATGCCTCAGCCGCATTACATGGGGGAAGTATATTAACTGTGGACAGACCTGCATTTCACCTGACTACATTCTCTGTGAGCCCAGCATACAAGATAAAGTGGTGGAGGAGATTAGAAAATCCATTAAGGTTTGTGAATGTTTTGGGTTGTTTTGCTTATGGAATATGAGATCTTCTTTTCCACATTCCATCTGAAACTTTTCTTTATTCCAATCAACAGGAATTTTATACAGATGACCCCAAGACCTTTATAGACTATGGACGTATTATCAACCAACGTCATTTCAAGAGGATAATTGCTCTGTTTGAGGGTAGCACAGTGGCTATAGGGGGAGAAAATGATGAATCCCAATGCTACATTGGTATGTTTTTTTTTTTGTTTTTTTTTTTTGTTTTTTTTTTGTTTTTTGTTGTTTTTTTTTTTTTACTCTGACTGAGGCTTTAACAAACCACTGCCAAGTTTGTCTTATGGATTTATTTTTTGTGCATCAGCTCCAACTGTATTGAGGGATGTAACTCCAGAATCAAAGGTGATGCAAGAGGAGATCTTTGGGCCTGTGTTGCCCATCGTCCCAATAAAGGGAGTGAATGAAGCCATCCAGTTTATCAATGAGCGAGAGAAGCCTTTAGCACTTTATGTATTCTCTTCCAGTAATAAGGTATTCTCTGTATTCTCTCTGTATTCTCATTGTATTCTCTCACAGGTAATCAAGCAGATGATATCAGAGACGTCCAGTGGAGCACTGCTGGCCAATGACTGTCTTATTCACTATACCATCAGTGACTTGCCTTTTGGTGGTGTTGGTAAGCATGTGTGACCATGACGCGTTTGACTCCTTGTCAAAACAGTCAGGAGTCCTTTACTGTCATAGTCGTCAACTCTGTGCCCCCCACCCCCCCAAACAGGGAACAGTGGCATGGGTTGTTACCATGGCAAAAGCACGTTCGATCAGCTGAGTCACTTGCGCAGCTGCCTCATCAAAAGGCTAGGCATGGAGCAGCTGAATGGCATGCGCTACCCTCCCCACACGGCGGAGAAGCTGCGCTTGGCCCGCCTCCTCCTCCTCAAGCAAGTCAGTCTGGGCCGCGTGCGGCACCTGGTGCAGGCCACCACGCTCATCATGCTCGCGGCATTCGTGGTGCAGGTGAGCACTCCCCACTCACAATACTTTCTTTTGGGTTCTTCCAAAACAGGCAAGCTGTTGCATTCCAGTTACAAATGAGTTAAGTGTTTGTGGGGAAAAGTAGCTAATAGTCTAATGAGGTTACATTTGATCCTCGATTTACCATTTGTGGACACTAATGTTAGTTAGGAGATATTTGCTTGAGACCCCCCTTGTTTTGCACTTAATATCAGAAAGGTTCACCACTAGTATAGGTTATCTGCGCCTTTTTTTTTTTTTCTTTCTTTCAAGAAAATAACCTGCACAATGAGCGGACACATGAGAAAATGTTCACAATGAGTCTCTGTCATTCTTAAAGGGCTGACCAAGGCTCCTCTTTCCCCCTGCTAATTAAACACAGTAGACTGAACAGTAAGAAAATTACTATCTAGGCATGGGTAGTTTTCTCTCTCATGTCCAGCTCACTCATGCAGTAATTACAAGGGGGCAGGGTGGGTTGGATGAGTCGTCATTGCTTACTTGCCAACCTGTAATGAGAAACGTTTCCTCTTTAAACTGGAGAAATGCTACTACTTGTTGCATTGATGTTTGTGGGTATGTGGTGAATATAGTTGGCCTTGTATTATGTGAGCTAACTAAGTATTGTGTGCTTTGCAGAGATTCTTGCGATAAGGCAGCTGAAAGCAGGCAGTGAAACTCTTGTCCATGGGTCTTCTGGTAGTTTGTCACCTTTATCGTTGGATTCACGTAATAGTCCTGTTACACTTTTTTATCTTTTTAGCTGATAAGGTGCAGCTGAAAATGTTATGGCACTACAAGAAGGAATTACTATGTTCCATTATAGGTTATAAATGATTAAATGTGGTTTTCAATGAGGGTATTGAAGGCCAAATAAAATGCAGGGGTTTTTACACAGAAAACACTTCTGTACCATTAATAAGGTGAGATTGATGTGATTCTAAATAATACTTGTGCAAACGACAATATAAAGAAACAACTGTGGAACTTTAAACCATCATTACGCATGCCTGGATTTCTATGGTTTTTACTTTTTTTGTAGGAGAATTAAAAAATTGAGTATGCAATTTGTCACGAGAGATTGAAGGATTATTAAAGTTTTTGAAACAAAAGCAATACCCCTCTCGCAGGCTGTCTTATTCATTAATAATTTCCTGATGTAAATGCGTTGTCACAGATGCACCACCCTAAACTTTACAATAAATAGCTCCATTGAACCGTCCTGGCGGAGCTGCGAGGTTGCCTTTGGCTGTTACGATCTCTCACGGTGCTGGCTTCAGCTTCTCGAACACAAGTAAGTAACTGAGGAGTTATGTAAACTGTTCGTTATGATTAGAGCCTTGCTTGATGAGATCTAGCCGACACGACAAAGTAAACGTAATGCATAACGTAAATTATTTAAGAAGGTGCATCTATATTTGACCTTTGAGCGAGATGTACCTCGGACTATACCTGTACTTTGAAATAGATCGGTTGCGCTATCGATGCCAACAGTGCGCGTCTACATCAAATATTACGTTGGCCCGTTTGTGAAATGGCGTAAGGGGGGAAAGCTGGTACCGCTTTTAGTGCGGAGATCTATATTCTGCATCTTAAACATGTCTTAAGCAGGTCTGATGCACAAAACACCATATGAAAGAAAATATGCGTTAAATCCAATAGGCGTCGTAGACGAGGAAATTCTATATTGGAAGTTCATGCCACTCTGTTATAGGAAAAAGAAACGATTTATTTTTAGTTAGATCCACTTTTAAAAGATCACTTTCCTAGCTGTTCCTGGTGAGATTTCTTTGTGTTTATACTGCGAGAATGTGGAGAAATCAGGTGGCTAAAATTCTGCAAATGGCTAATCAGTTCATTGTGGTACGTTTTAAAATGCCGTATTAAAACACATAACAATGTTCAAGAATATATTGGAGTGATTTCATCATTTGACGACTTTATTTTGTAACATATTGACATAAAACCGGATATATATTTTACCCTAATGTGAAATCCTATTACTCTTCCTAAAGAAAAAAATCACTTAGTCGTATCATGAGTACACGAAAAAGAATTCATGATATTGAGTCGTTTTTATAATAATTTGCATTGTTTAATTTGTAGATCGTCAAAAGTGATCTATACAGAAAAGATATTTACATGATTTTGCAATCCTATCACTCCAAATTCCCATAGAATAAAATAACTGAAAGCCATACGACAACGCGAGAAAGTGTATTTCAAGAATATAATTGAGTGATTTATATTTATTCAATAGAACTTCAATGTGGCATGTACAGAAACGAATAGACGTTTTACATGAATGGTATCCTATGATTCCAAACACCTACAGTACAAAGGTTTGATAGTAATATCTTGAATACGTGGGAAAGTGTTCTTCAAGAAAATGGAGTGATTTGATAACAATTTGGTTTGTGTTTTCAATTGCACTTCAAAAATACATAATATTGAACTGATTAGCCATTTGTGATATTTTGCCATTTGAAAATATTTAATATTTCTCCACGTTATGAAAGTCAAAAAAGGAAGTCTTGTCATCAATAGCCAGGAAAGCGATCTTTATATAGTGGATTTAACTGAAAATAACTACTTTTTTGGTTTTCATAACAGAGGTGTTGTAACTTTCCATAATTCATAAAATTGACTTTGCTGTTCTACATAGTATTTAACGCATATATGATTTTAGAAACATTTTTGGTGCATTAGACCTCTAAAAGATATGTTTAATAAAGCTATAGGACCCATTTCTTTAGATTTTCCGTAACTGCGCTAAAAGCAGAGCAGCTTTCCACCTACAACCAGCAGGAGGCGCGCAGTGTTTTTGTTTTTTGTTTTTCCGCAGGACACGAAATATTTGACGTTTAAGTACAGAAGAAATGGAGAAGCAAGCGGTGGACGGCGCTCGTAGAGCCTTCAATTCAGGGAGGTCCAGGCCCCTGCAGTACAGAAAGCAGCAGCTGAGCGCTTTACTCAGGCTGATCCGTGAACGCCAAGCCGAGATCGTATCTGCTCTCAAGCGAGACATCAGTAGGGTAATCTTCACCATCACTCCATTACGCGACGGGATCGTTCAGACAGAAATGACTCCTGTCATGCGAGTTTAGTCGCTTATGTGAACTGCAATATCTTTTCGAATAAAGCTGTGAGGAATTTCTGTGTGTTACAACAACAATAATAATAATAATTCACATTCTTCACAATATGTATTATATTAGGAATTTACTATATGTATGTGATATGCTAACTTTTTGCAGAGTGAGTTTGATACACCAATTTTTGAGCTGATTGGCATTGAAAATGATATCAAACTAGCTGAACGCAACCTTGCTGACTGGATGGCTCCTCAACCTGTGAAGAAGACCCTGCTCACCATAACAGACGATGTTTATATTAAAGCAGAACCTCTGGGTGTAGTGTTGATCATAGGAGCCTGGAACTATCCGTGGTCCCTCACTTTGCGACCCCTGGTTGGAGCCATTGCAGCAGGTACACTGCCTTACCTGCTTTCTTCTGTAAAAATCCAGTTTATATTCAAGAATTCAGTAAAGAATCTGACTTTTTTTTTTTTTTAACCAGAACTGTGTCCAGTTTCCAAAAAGCATTGTATTTCTAAGCTCATTGTACTTTATTCATGAGCATTGTTTTGGTCTGATTAAAGTCAGGTGGTAGTTATAAATCCCCTCGTGATCTGATGTGTGTCAGAATGCAGCTCTTGGTGTTCTCTGCCGGTGTTCACGCTGACTCCTGCATCTGTTCCGTAAGGTAATGCAGCTGTGGTGAAGCCCTCAGAAGTGAGCAAAAGCTCAGCCAGTCTACTGAAAGAACTGCTTCCTCAGTATTTGGATACGGTGCGTGATCAGAGCTGGGCTGTTAGGATGAATACATTAGGGTTGGGGAAAGGGGAGACTGTCCAGCACCATTAAGGAGTAACATCTAGCCAGAGGCCATGACGAGGGAGGCCACTCAATATGTACCCTAGTGTGACAGTTATTTGGATGCTTCAGGAGATGTACCCTGTGGTGACTGGAGGAGTTCCTGAGACCCAGGAGCTGCTGAAGCAGCGTTTTGACCACATCTTCTACACGGGGAACAGCACGGTGGGAAAACTGGTTATGGAAGCAGCTGCACGGCACCTCGCACCTGTGACTCTGGAGCTGGGAGGGAAGAGCCCCTGTTACATAGATAAAGACTGTGACATTGCGGTTGCTTGTCGGTAAGGCATCGTTTACAAGTTTGGCAGCTTCTAAGTTACAGCTTGAACTGGTCCTTTATAAAATGGTGAGAGTGCGCATTGCACATTGGCTTTATATCGGATGCATTTTTCCTGCTCCAGTCGAATTACCTGGGGGAAGTTTGCTAACTGTGGTCAGACATGCATCGCTCCAGACTACATTCTCTGTCATCCCAACATTCAGCATAGAGTGATTGAAGAGATTCGTCAGACATTGCTGGTCTGTTCTCTGCCATTTTGTTCAAGAACCACACTGGTACCTTATTTTGGGAATAATATATCAAGTATACAGATTGCATATGATCCAGTGTCTGTACTCTCTGCAGGAGTTCTACGGGGAAGACCCTAAAACCTCTCCAGATTATGGACGCATTATCAACCAGCATCACTTTGACCGTTTGCTGGCCCTAATAGAGGGATGCACCGTGGCTGTTGGAGGAGAAAGCGATAAATCGCAGTGTTATATCAGTAAGGGATTAAAGTGGTTTGGAAAGAAACATGAAACACAGGCTCAGTCAGTTTCTCTGGAAATGTTGACGTTTGTTTGATAATTTGGTCGGTGTTACATATTCACAAAGGCTGTGTGCTATAACGTGCGCTTCTTGCCCCCTCCCAGCACCGACCATCCTGAAGGATGTTTTGCCGCATGCCAGGATAATGCAGGAAGAGATCTTTGGACCCGTGCTGCCGATAGTCACTGCCGGTGATGTCAATGAGGTCATACGCTTTATCAACGAGAGGCCAAAGCCATTGGCTCTATATGTCTTCTCTTCTAATAAGAAGGTATTGTTCAGAGCGGTCCATGGCATTCCTCTTTCATTTCTGCTAGAAATAATTTGCTCAAGTAACCTTTGATCAATTTTCTTTCTGCGGAGGTGGTCAGGAGAATGCTGAATGAGACAACCAGTGGAGGAGTGTTGGTTAATGATGTCATGGTGCACTACACCATTAATGCTTTACCCTTTGGGGGAGTAGGTAGGCAATCCCCTTTGAAATTGCCTTGATCTGTAAACACGTTTTTTTCTGCAAACTATAAGTTGTAGAAGTGCCTGAACACTTAGACTCCTTTATATTAAGCATGCAATAATTTCTAATCTTATTTCTTACTCATAAATGCACTAAGCCAGTGTCTCTATCACTGCTTCCCTCTCTCTCTCTGGCAGGGAACAGTGGGGTAGGTAGATACCATGGGAAGCACACCTTTGACCAGCTGAGCCATCACCGTGCTTGCCTCATCAAGTCGCTGGCCATGGAGAGGCTGAACATGGCCCGCTACCCTCCCATGACCCCGTCCCGCCTGCGCACATCCATGTTTTTCCTGCGCAGCCGATCAGGGAGCTGTGATCAGGCTCTTCGCGCCTGGGCTGTCGTCTCCTCCTTGCTGGCTCTGGCCCTGCTGATCTCCCTGTTGGTGGTTCTGCTCAGGGTAAGTGCTCATGCTGGTCTAGGTTCAGTACTTCTTTAGGGTGAACCATTTAATGAATCCTTTTAATGTGCAGTATGCCTCGTAATGGGTATTCTATTTTGTTCCCTCTATCCAGGATTCTAATATTGCGGCCTGAAGATCTGCACGTCCAGTTATTAGATCAGTGGTTAAGGTACCCCACTTGTTTTTGGAAGGTCGCCAATTCAAGCCCCACCACCGCCAAGTTGCCACTTTTGGGCCCCTGAGCAAGGCCCTTAACCCTCAATTGCTCAAGAGGTATTCAGACATAATTGTAATTTGCTTTGGATAAAAGCATCAGCTAACTTCCATAAATGTAAATGTTTGTTTTCTGTGTGCAGGAAGCAAGTCTCTCTCTCACACACACACACACACACACACACACACTCTCTCTCACTCTGCTTTTAGCAGTTGACATCCTAGTGGGGCCTGCTCTGATCTAATTCTTTGGGTACTGTATCCATGGTGAACAATAATGAATTGTGAGTGGCCCTTCATTCTCTGTGAATAGCATAGGAGTCTTTGTGTGAGCCCTATTTTGGCACAAGCTGGTTTTGCTGCTCACTGAAACTACAAAGGGTTTGTTGTTGTGCTGTGTGCTTTGGTGTGCCAGCCAGGCTGAGAATTTCTGGTATTATTGAAGGACACCTAAAATCAGCCACTAGGTGGTAGAATTTTCTTTTTCATTTCTTACCATATTCATTGACTTGCCTCTCATGTTCCTCTTGGAACACTGTGTTATCAGCTAACATTTTACCTTTGTGCAACTTTTCTAATATTATACTTTATAAACTTTAAAGTTTCATGACAGTTTAGTACAGAATAAATTGGGTCACAAGAAATAATTTCTACATTCATATTTGGAGTATTTTAACTCATTCCCAAATGTTTGCTAAAACAGTAATGTTATATGATCATATCAGATATACCACATATGAAATATCCTTCAGTTTCCTATGTTTGCCAGTGTAATGGATTATAACCTTTGAATTTGACAGGAATTTTCATATGAATTCATTAAATGTAAATTTTACATTTAATACTATGTTCTAACTAGTAAAGTGAAAAATAAAGTGAGTTTATTTTTGTTTGGTCTAGTTTGACATTTTATAAGCCAAGACATATTACAGATGCATGTCTTCATGTGCATCTTTGTCAGTTTTATAAGGCTTACTCAGCACTCCCTGTACATGAGGAATATTTTAGATGCACAGCTTTCTGCTTGGGTCTGTCCTGTTGCCTTTCCATATGTGATTCATGCATGGATACCATTCTCTATACCAAACTCACCAGATTGCATTTGACTCATATGGACCCCTGCCAAGACTCATATGTTCCACTGGACCCCTGAGGCTATGACATCCTTGTATTGCCGCTTTAGACTCATGTGTTTCTGTATGTGCTTGCGTTCTGAGTACTACTCAGAGCCGTGGTGTCTGTTTTCCCTTCAATATAGCCAGTAGTGTGACTCAGAGGCTACTGCACCACTGAATAGCAACTGGACATTCCTGATACTGCGATGAACCAAACACAGGATATATATTTTTCTTTATTAACCTTGTTTATACATTTTTTATGACCTCTCCCAGTTGTGCTTAAGACTTTGTGGGAATAATTTTTTTATGATATACACATTACTGAAAAATTGTCCCATTCACACTTTGAATAAATGGGCATGGAGATTTAGTGTGTGGGCATTGACCAGCTTATGCCCAGTTCTGGCTAGGGTGAAGTGTCCTAACACTGTAATCATGCCATTTTCCTGCCTACTGTCTACAAAGAGTAATGGTCAGGAAGCTGACAATCTAGCCTAAATGGATGCACAAAACGGTAAGTCCCATTGTGTCCACATCTTTTGTGGTTTACTTTACTTATCTGTCCCCCTCATCTTGTTGCAAAAAAGAAAGAAAGGCAAATCTCACTCTCACGGCTCCAGTGTTTCAGTTTCCATGGCAACACATTAACCCCCTAACCTTGGCATGCATGGCAGTTATGAGTGTGTGTGTGTGTGTGTGTGTGTGTGTGTGTGTGTGTGTGTGTGTGTGTGTGTGTGTGTGTGTGTGTGTGTGTGTGTGTGTGTGTGTGTGTGTGTGTGTGTGTGTGTGTGTGCTAAGTGACTGCTTCTCCCACAACCGGCCCACTCGTCTCTCTCTTCGCTGACTGCACCTTCCTCCAATCTCCCCAGCGGCTCTGTATTTGTTCCTATTTCTGAGTTCCTACAGGCTTCAAATGCTGTTGTTGAATAAAACAACTTTTAATGCAACACCATATGATTTCACAGCAACAATCATGACACACATAGCTGGAGGTATGTCATCAATGTCGTTCATAGTTTGATGTGCATGGACCAAGAGTCAGTGGCTTCATGGAAACCGCTGTTATTGCCAATGACACTTAAAACTGTTGGTGTGTTCTAACCTCCAATAGCCTTGTTCGTACTGTCCTTTTTATTTCGTGCTTGTCGTAACAATGAGATAAGCAAGTTCACCTTTACTTCCACTTCACCGCGCCTGTTTCCTCTTTCCTTCCTCTCATTCAGCTTCCACACAGTCCCAAAGCTACAGTGACATAATGCTCATTCATATCGGCTTCCCACTATTAATGAAATCTTCAGACCGCACAGTCTACAATAGGCTATAGGTAAAACATTGTCATTAAAAAAAAAGCATCTTTCAGGGCAAACCTTCGTTCTCTGTATGTAGCACATGTCTGTTCCTAGTTCTAGGAAGGTTATGTGTGTGAGAGCAATCTCTTTTGCCGACCCATTTTTGGGCCACTATTATGCATGAGCATAATCCAAAGTTTGCCTCGACCCCAGAGTTTACCTTGACCCCTCCCTGAGTCCCCCACTGCTGTGCTCCCTTCATTGGCTCCCTGTAGCTGCACGCATCAGATTTAAAACCTTGATGCTTGCCTACAAATCCAAAAATGGACCAGCCCCTTCATACACGAGGTCAATGGTCAAAGCCCGATCTGTACCTCGAGTACTTCGAACCTCAAATACGGCTCGGCTTGAAATACCTTGCTTAAGGTCTCATGGACGACAAGCATCGAGACTATTTTCTGTCCTGGTTCCAAGATGGTGGAATGAACTCCCACTTGCTGTCCAGACAGCAGAGTCCCTTGCAGTCTTCCAACGCAGACTGAAGACCCATCTATTTGCAGAATATTTAAAAGACAACTGACACTGCTCCCTTATTGACTGACTAATTTAGTACTTATTGTAGGGTAGTGTTTGTTGTTTAACAAACTCTAGCACTTATTGTTTATCGCACTTATCATTGTTTAAGATAGACCTTATGTATTTTGCACTTCTAGGTATCAGCATTCATCCCTGTATTCTACAGTATTCTAGTTCATTGGTATGTTTGATTCTAACCTACTGTACTTGGATATATTCTATTAGTAAATGACAAAGCACTTTTGTAAGTCGCTCTGGATAAGAGCGTCTGCTAAATGCCAGAAATGTAAATGTAAATTTGCTGACTCATGTCATCCTCTAACTTCAACTCAGCCAGAGCTAAAAGCTCTCTGAAGACCAGCATTCCAAACGAGCAGCAAAAAAAGACAAACGAACTGGAACTGCTCTCGGGTGGCTGTCTACGTTCTACCTGCTTAACCTGCCACTCTGCATAAAAAAGCTTCGATTGCAGTGCTGGAGAATCTCTAGTGGCTGGTGCCTGCGAGGACTGAGGTGTGGCAGGGGGACCCTCTGCCTATGCTTCAGGGTCTGTTGAGCCTGCTTCCCCTTTCAGCTCTGCATGCTGCTTTCGGCTGACTGCTGAGATGCGCGGTAGTCATCTCTCTCGTCCAGGAGGTGAAGAAAGTGGCTTAAATTGAGAGCGGATCTCTGACCCAGATGCTCTCTGTGCCAGGTGGAGAATAATTCCCTGTAGTGTTAGTGGGGGAGCAGCAGACAGCAGACTGTGTGAAGATGCCTGCCAAGATATCCCTTAAAGGCAGAATCAATTAGACAAGGAGCATTAATTTTACACTGAGAGGACTCACGTCAACTCAAGACTTGTTCACTAAATACAGAGGAGTCGGTGTAACATGATTCCCAAGAAAGACTGAAGCAATATCAATCACATCAACCATATCTAAGCCTTCCTAGGACATGCTGGTGAACCAACATCATTCCTGGGGCTCACAGATGGGAAAAAGAGTTGGTTTAAGAGTTGGTTAAAGAGTAGAATTTTATTTAGCACTCTTTGATACAAGACTAGCTGGACAATGTAAAGACATTGTTGTACTGTGCACATGTTTACACAGCTGGGTGGGAGTAACCAGTTTTGATTTTTTTCAAAATAAATTATAATTATCCCCAATTGTATACATTACATACATACATACATACATACATAAAAAAAAAAAATTTAGATTACTAAAAGATAAATTAAATTCATGTTATCCTGTCCTCAATGTTACTGTGTGGGAGTCCTGCCCTCAATGTTACTTACAGGTGGGAGTTGAAGTTGGAGTTGTACTTTCTTACACTTTTCCATAACCCTCTCATGCCATCATCCATCATCATATCTGCCTCCAATTAAACAGCAGTGTTTTTGCCCTGAAGTATTTTATGCGGATCAGTGTGTGTATGTGTGTGTGTGTGTGTGTGTGTGTGTGTTTCTCCCCCTGTCTGCCCCCTCTTAAGCTGTGTGTGTAACAGTAGGACATTGCAGCAGCATGTGGTCATGCAGAGTTGCTGTAAGCTTAGCCGTGTCATCATCCCAGGCAGAGACAGCTTCTTCTCCTCTGTACTGTGCTTCGGGTTCCATATGACCAACAACCTTTTCTACCTCAGCTTTTAACCCTCCGGGGCGTAGACTGAGACTCGGCTCATCATGTACTCCTGGCCTGATAGGAAGCAATCAACATCACCACAGGCATTGATCTTTTTTTTTCTTCTTTTTTTTTTAACCACATTCACTACATGTTTCCATGGGTATTTAATGATTTTTTAATGATTCCATTTCAGGTATCAACGCTAAGATTGAAACATGGATTTGCAGATAACTGAGGGCCACTTACCACAGCAGTTATGCCCAAATCATGTTGACATTTCCAGTCACCACTGATCTGTTTCAGACTGAGGTTGTCCAATTTCATCATATTAACTCATCCACAAACACTGTAGAAGAGCAACTTACCATTTGTGCCTTTGTTTAAGGGACTAATGACCTTTCTGAGAGGATGTAAATGGTACACTGTAGATTATTCCTGACGATTTCTGTGTTGTACCTGTTTGAAAAGTCTTATCCAATGTTTGTGAAAGACTAAATGGTCATAAATCTCAATATGCTATATGAAACCTTAGATATGAAACACCAGATGGTTTCTAGACTGATAAGAACCTTGTTGCGCTACTTATTATTGTAGGTGTTTTCTTTTTAATATATGAAAGGTTAATAGCTCCAGGAATGTGAAATGACATTTAATTTCTAAATGGATTCTTACATAAGGTATGCCAAAGCAACAAAATCACATTAAGGTTCATTAGAATAACACTGAGCACCACACGGTAATTACACATTTATTTCTTCCATAATGTTTATGAAATTGTTGGATGCTATATAGCAAAATGTCAGTGCCACAATTTTTAGAATTCATATTGACATGATTAATTACTGAAGAATTCACATTAAGTGGTACATTTCAAATGGAATTCCCCTTTAAAAACATCATGGTAGCAAAAGCCAGCAGCTTGCTTGTGAGGTTCTGAATGGCTCATTAAAGTTGAATTGCTACTAGCGAGTTACTGACCTGCACTAATTCCCCTGCAGTAATCAAAAGATAACAAAACATAACACTTCCTGTTTCTGAACCGAGCTAATGTTAGCATTAGTGTGAGGTAAACACACATTGCATGGTGGATCATATGTTGATGTCTCTTATTTTTGACCGAGATGAACTGAATCAGCCCCACGATTAAACTCATAAAGAACGTAGGCCACACTTTATCACATTTCAGCTCAGATTACACAATTATTTTCTGGATAGAACATGTCTTATCAGCAAAATCATGCGATTATGTCAAGCCTCTGGTTTTTGAATGGGGGCATGTGGAGATCTAAATAAATCAGCAGGACAAGTACAGCCACTACCCTACCTGATAAATTACAGCATGTTGAGAGCTGCACTGAGAGATGTCAAGCTGTTCAACGTCTGTTGCTGCAGTACACGCAAAGGCTGTGAGTCATGGCTACACTGATGGTGATTGTTCAAGTAAAAATAACTTTTCGGATTTGTCCTCCATGATCATCTGTGGAAGTCAACCTGACATCACATGGCTAGCACTTAGAACTTCAGAGATCCTCACATGTGAAGCTTGGGGATTTGATAGCTGATTTATTTCTGTTTTGTTTGCCTCTTTTCCTTCAGTTTTTGTGTCTTTCGTGATATTGGTGTGAAAATGTGCTTAGTGTTTCCCAAGAATCATGTGCAGTCTCCCACATTTCAGTAAGCATATTTGGACAGAGCTTGCATTGCCGCTCGGCCGGTTGTCACCTGGTTGTCCAGGTGTGACTTGCAGGTAACGCAGTCATACCTGATCAGTTTGTGTGTCACTTGTCCTTTCCCCCTCCCACTGGAAATTTTCGGCCAATCAGTAGTCATGAGGCAAAGTCAAATTCAAAGGGCAGGTGGAACTCACATTAGTAGGCAATCTAATGGAACAGGAATGTCTGGTTTTGGCTTGTTGAAAAGGTGGCAACTCTAGGCAGAGAGTTATTTGCACATGCAAATAAGATAATGAATAACTATATTCATGAGAAATCCATTAAGTAGTCGAAAGAAAATAAGTTTAATAGGTAATTGGAACTTTTTAGGGCAGCACTGAAATAGCATTGTATCACAAAAAAGTTGCAAAAAGCTTGATTTTGCTTACCTTACTGTATACCTCACCTATTTGAACAGGTAATACAAGGTACTAATCATTCCAGGGAATACTGGGTTTGACTGCCAGGGAGAACAGGTACCATTATGAACATGTAAGATGCTCTGGATATGAATGTCTAGCAAAGGCTGTAAATGTAATTGTGAAAGCCATGTTAGCCTTGGTCCCAGCACCTTCAAACTGTGGATCACAGAGAAGATCCAGTGAAAGCATTGCTTTGGCTGAGGTAGGTCCCAGGGCCTCAGAACCCCCATGGCTAACCATATTATTTCAAATGTATTTTTCTCCAGAGGTGAAACACATCCAGACTTAGTGAGTAATTATTAAGTAATTAACATCCTGGTTGTTTGGCTGTTGAAATGAAGTGTGAGTAAATCAGACTCCCGTGGTGGTGCGAATTGCCTCAGGCCAGTTGTTTCAGTGGTTCTTGCCCCACAAAAGCCAAAAGGTCAGCACACGTGCCTGCAGGTATATGTGTATAGTATGTTCTATGCCTCAAACACAGACATGGGAGAGGGCAGTGAGAGGGGAATCAAAGCCTGCTGCAGCAGTGCACTAATGTGCCTCTGTATGCGGGGATGAATCTCCAAGCTCCTCTGTGTCCTCTTCCATAACTGACGTTTGGGAGGAAGAGAATGGGCACTGAGGAAATGCACCACTGTGGGACAAGACAGCACTATTGTCCTGTGTGAGGAGCAGAAGCTCTGACCGTGCACATTTCCAGGGTCTTTACAACACGCCAGGCCCTTGACTGGGCTCATATTTCGCCACACAGGCACTGACTGAGGCCCCGAATCCTCAGGGCTTTGGGAGAGTGGGGCAAGAAGACAATACAGTGTCAGATGCTGTTTGAGAACGAATGCGTTAAGTTTGATTATCCAGATTCGGAGAAAGGGGAGAGGGTGGGGGATACTTGCACCATTTGCCGCTAACAATTCCAGTTAAAATGCCTCTCGGGTTCCATATTATGTATGTATGTGTGCAAGGGAAAAGGAGGATAAATCCTCATTGTGAACATGTCATCCGGTGCTTCCCTATATTCTTCTGTGCCTGGGAATAGCCACTTCTACAGGCAATGAACAATGACTGCAGAGTCTCTGGTGGCCTTCCACTATTTTCAGTTTAAGGGTGCCAGTGAGGAAGCCTAGATACAGGCTACAAAAACTGCATAAAGCCAAAAATACATAGAACTGTAAATGTCAGCCTGTTAAAAATATACAGTAAATATCAGAATAAATCAAGTAAATATTGTTGCTACTATGGTAAAAGCAAGAGCAATGTGTGTATATGAACATTAATGTGCTTATTTAATTTTGTTGCTCAACCAAAAAATGGGTTTAATGTGATAACAGCAGTAAGTGGACGTGTTTAATGTCAGACTTATTCTGATTGACTCTTGAAAATGTGTATGATTCCATGTAAACGTTTGGCCTGAGCAGAGCGGTCGAATCTTTGGAGGCAGCATGTTTGTGTGACGCGGGCAGCATGGAGGAAGCGAGAGGTGAAGTTGCACTAACATGTTCTTTATTTTCCATTTACCATTAAAGTAGTGACGATGAGTCTAGGTGGTCTCCAGGATCGGAGCAGCGTTACACCGGTAGACGATCGTGGTCCTGACCGCTAATGTGCGGCGCTGTCCCTCCGAACCCGCGGGAGCGCAAATAGTGCGCGGGGTTAATGAGACGCAGGTGTCTCCTGTCAGGTGATTGCGAGCGGGGGAGGCAAGTGGTCCGGTCCTGGTCTGGCTGAGGTGTGTACACCCCATCCCGGCAGGCGACCGGGGGACTGTGACAGGTTGGCAGCTCTATGTACTTTTATTGAGCAAAAGTCCAAATGAAAACTGAAACTGTATATAACTTATTTATTAAGTCTAAAACTATAAATTCTGGAGTTACAAATCCTGCTTTCCGGAGGCTTCTCTGCACAGTTGGCCATGGGTGCACAGCTGTAGCCTACCACTCACCGTGTCCCTTAGAACATGTCTGTCACGGTTTTTTTAATTAATTGCCCACTTGGAGATTGGTGGAGCCGCAATATCGAAGCTCTGTTTCTTCTAATGAGAGTCTGAATTGGTGGCGGTGCTTGAGTATTAGGTTAACAGACCTTGCCCTCACCATCACCTCTCAAGATCCTGGATTAATACCAGCGGAGCCATATCTGCTAGATAGTGCCTGCCTTAGGATATAATGCAAGGCCACATGCTCGGTGATCGTTTCATCAGTGCTGATTCTCGCTGTTCCTCTTCAATCAGTCGCTGGACTGTGATTATTGTGACTGCAGCCTAACAGACGAACTGCTGTGCTGAGCTGGGAAAAAGGAGAGAAATCTCTCAGAGTCCCAGACTGCAGCTCTTTTGGCAACCGCAATATTAGCTCGAAATGACTGCCACTCTGCCGGCCGATAATAAATGGGAGCTGGCGTTTATTTGCTTCATAAGTAGCCAGGCTTTGTTTGAATATGCAGCAGGTCCAGCTCGCCTGTCATGGCTGCTGCTAATGAACTCACAGCTGAAGAGGGTGAGTGCTGTTGTTTAACCTATAATAACATCCAGACATTTTCTCCTAAACTTCCATACTCAGACATCTACGTCGTCTGTTCAGTGTTTTTCTCGCCAACAAGGCAGTAATTTAACCAAATGCGGTGGATTAAAAAATGTTTACGCCATCAAGATGCTTTATAGTGTTACACCTTATAGCATACTGAAAACTGCTAATGGAATCAGGTTACTCCTGATAACCAGACAGGGAACAAATATATTTCCCATTATTGTACTTAGAGGCCTCAGCTCAATAGAGAATCTGCTGGGTCAGTGAATCCTGAGGGCAGCAAATCTTATCTAAGCTCACCATGTTTGATATAAGTCTGGACTGCATATACAAAATGCGGGAAGTGCAGTTCAGAAAAAAAACAAAAAACTTACACTCATGACATAGAGAGGAACTATAATTTATAACTATAATTATAACTCTACATAGTTATAACTATATAACTATAACTGATGTCTCTTATTTGGGTAATAAATGTTAAATGTTGTGCTGGAGTAATGTTAATGGAATGTTATGCTGAAAACATACTGCTGTGCGTATTCATATTCTCACACACTTATAGTCCAGCAAACCCAGGCTGCTCAGAAACGAAGATGGCTGTCTTGGAGTTCATTAAGGAGAATCTCAGCAGCAGAACTATGCAGCAGCAGACTGCCTGTCTGTCATTTGACTCCTGTCTCATGAAAATCTCAGCCATGTTCTCCAAAACCACTCCCCGTCTCCGCGCACTACAACAGGGTCGTTCTGAGTCAAAGGTTCCATGTGTTGTTTCCAAAGGCTGAGCAGAATTAGGCTAAGCAGAGTGTCCCAGGAATGTGACAGTCACGTGACCTGACTCAATGATACAGTTATGGGCGTAACTAGCTATGAAGGCACTGAGGTTCAGCACTCTGTGTTTTTTTCCCTGCCTACATAACTACAGTTAGGAAACTGAATGTGGAAACAGCAAATCCTCCCAATTAGCGATGACATGATTGGTTCGCTGCTGACCTGGTGGCTGGTAGCTGGGGGCTTACCTGGACTTCAATTGCCATGCATTTGTATGTTGTACTTAGCTGCCAAACTAGAAACAGGCTAGTATATAAGATTTTTTTTTAACAACCCACTATTTTCATTGTTGCTACTATCTTTGTGATCGGACTACTTTCAAAAATATTGTAAATATTGTGTACATTTATTTATTGTGTAAATTTAGAGAGGTAGGATAAATAACCCAGCTTAAAAATAGTATAAACTAAAACCATTGTGAAACTAGAGATTTATTTAGTTTACGCTTCATTGTGTAATACCAATCTAAAATAATTTGATAAGCAAAAAATAAGTTAAATAAACCAATGAATCAAATCTACTCAAATACATTCTGAACTAAATACATGCAATATAACACAGTTTATGTAAAAATACAGTTTATTGGAATGATGGGAAATTTTTGAACTGTAAATTAAATATAGGTAGGCCTACGTAATTTTGCATTTCATGTTCAAAAGTAGAATTATGGTAAAAATAAGAACATGGAAAAGTGCAAAACCTACAGGTGATTAGAACATGCAGTATAAGAAGTGTTGTTAATTATTTAATGTGACATAGAGTGGGTTGCATTTCTCCAGTATGGACCTCCTTAAAATTTTCTTCCTGGTTATGGCCCTGGAAACATTTCACCATCTCATAGTTGCATACACACTTTTAATCAGACTTTCAACTTACTGTACTGTCTGACTAATTAAACATATTTGGTCGACCCTGCTTTCAGTCTCTTCTGACCTGTAGCCTGTATTTTGATAGTAAATCCACAACCACACTGGACCAACTGGCATCAACCTCTTTTCATGTATCAAATATGGGGTTCAGGCAAACTAAATGTAGCAAGAGCACATCATAAAGTGTTTTCATCATAGTAATGTACCATATAGCCTTCTGTAAGGACACCGTCTACTGTGGACTAAGTTACACATAAGTCCCTGTGTCTTGTTTTCCCTAATGTGTTTCCCTATATAAGCCCTACATGTTTCAGTTAGTCTTTGCAAAGTCTCGTTTGCCTGCTTTACGCTTCTGAGCTGTTGTTTATTGTTGTATGTTTCTCCTGGTGTTTTTTACTGCCTGCATATTTGGATTACTCTCATGTCTGTTCTCTGTTGGATTTGTTTACTTATTGTATGACCCCTGCCTTTGACTTCTGCCTGTTCTTTTGACCACAGCTTACCTCTGTTTTACTGCATGTGACTCTGTCTCTGTTCTCTGAACCTGACATCAATCCTTCCTAACTAGATCTCGGGCCTGTTTAAACCTGTAGAGGAGTGTCACTGTTTGTTGTTGACGTACTCTTCAGCCTGCGCCTAATCAGAATTCACACTCCTGCGTGAGCCGGAGAGTGGGGATGTAGACAAGTGTTTCCCGCAGGATGTGGTGTAGTTACATGTTTTACTTAAGTCATAAATCATGCAGTTAAATTGTATTTCTGTTCAAAATACCAAATAGCCATTGTACATGTGCAATTTGTCTTAAAGTAAGACAAATTACACATGTCCTTTAAATATTCCTACTACTCTCTGAGTGTATAAAGATTTTGAATTTTTAAAGCTCATGAATCATTATTATTACTATTAGCTGGATGATGTGTCAAGATACGTAATATGTAGCTCACGAGTATAGTAAAAGCAAAAATGTTATATTTAGCTGCAAGAACTGTAAGATCATGAGAGATTTTAGAAAGATGGCGGCATTTATTTATGCTCTGTGGGAAGAAATGGTCCATCTTAACAGAAGCGGTATGAAGAAAGGAAGCCTGACACATGCCCCATCACAGTACTGATCTTACCGTGCAGGGCTTCGCCCAGTGGAAAAGTCTTCATGATATGATAGGCTTGGTAAAAGAAATCAAATTAACATCTTTGAGTTTGAAATGGTGGTGTTCTGTGGCAACAGCGAGCTAGTAATATGTTATTGGACAGCTGTATGTCACATAATCTATCATACTGCACTGGTTTTTGCCTTTGTTTGGTGCCCTCCATCTCTTTGCATACATTCATACTTTCTTGTCCGTTAACATATTTTAGCTTCATTATTACTCCGTCACCCTCGCCCAAACACTGACCTTGCCGGTGGGTCATGTGTTCACTGTGGAGGCTGGCTAAATGTTAAACAAATGCTAATGTTCTTATCCTTTGCAAAATAGCTGGCAACATGTGGCGGATACAGCCACTTCCTGTGGACAAAGCCCGAATGCTCCCTCACTACCTCCAGCGCAGTGAATTCTGTTCCTACCTTTGTCCTTATTTGAAGGTAGGACTCTCGAACCACTGACCGTCTTTGCAAATAACACACTGGGAGGGCTTCCAGTGAGGGAGGACACAACCGAAGTCTGGTTGCTCTGTGATCAGTGACATAGGCTGTCCCTGAATTTAAATAATTCCAGTCACAGAAGTGCACAGGCTGGCTTGGTTGACTCACTTGGTTGGTTCACTCCAGTCCTTAAAAAATAAACAGCCAAGAATTGAAGTATAAAGTTGTTTGGAAATTTAAAATGAGAGTTCTCCAGACAAACAGTGTATCTCGTCTGGGGCGTGTAGGGCTTAAGTATCCTCCGTGAATGCCTCAGTCGTCTGCATGCACCTCACTACTCAGTCTCAACTCCCATTGGTCCGTAAAATATGCTGTTCCTATTCCATTTTTTTCCCTAAATCCCCCTCTGAAATGCCATCTGTTTCAGGACCATGTCCAAACATTGGACAACCAAAAATCGGCTTAGCCAGAGATCAGACCTGGCATCCCGCCAAGTGCAAATTCACCGCAATTAAACTGTGGGAACAGCTTGCTAATTCTGTGGCGCTTCTTGCCATGTTCATTTGCCACAGAGAAATGTTCTGCAGCATCGTTTACAGTGCGAGGGCCAACCTAAGACCACAGCAGTCTTGTTAGTGGCCTCTGTGCAGATAATAAAGTGGATCACAAACATAAAGCACCCCCCCCCCCCCCCACGAGTCTTGTGGTATGGCCCGCCACGTGCAGGGGGAACCATGTCTGTTTGTAGCCACGCCCTCTGTAAGGACACACACCTGCATGGGGTTAATTGTAACGTGTCTGTCTATTTAAACCCCAGTTAGTGTGAACCTCGGTGTGGGTCATTGTAGTTGTTGATGTAAATTTAAATGTAAATGTAGATGTTGTTGTAAGCATGACTGTTTTTGTAGAATCACTGTTATTGTTGTTTAGTTTTTGTCATTGTTATTAATGTCCAGGCTGTTAATGTAAGAATGTTCAGCATTAATGTTTTGTGTGAGTGCCAACATTGTCTTGTATGTTTTATGTTATTAAATGTCTCTCAACATCGAGGAGGTCTGTGCGTCCCGTTCCGCGCCCTGCGGCACTCGGGCCACCTATACAGCGATACAGACTGCAACTGAGAGTTAATAAGAAGCTCTCTTTGGTCTATCCACAATCCATTGCTTGGAGATATAAAGTAAAAATAGCTAATTCCTTGTTGCAATCTGTTAGATATACTATTAGTTTACAATGTGCTGTAGCATAATTGAAAAGTATAGTAACTACAAAATGAATCTACAGTTTTCAGCAGCTGTGGTTGGCTCTCCCTCTCAGTGTGAGAAGAGTTTAATAATGCAAATTGAGGGTGCATTTACATTGTTGTGTTTTGACTCTTGGTCTACTGGAGTCTAGACAGGAGAGATAGATATGTAGGCGAGCATTGTTTGGCCTTCTAGCTCTCACGGGTTATTGGCAGAGTTTGAAAGCTTTTAACCTAATTAGGCCATATGCTGTGTGACTGATTAAAGTTACACTCTGCACTTTTCAAAGCCTTTTTTGTTTACATCTTGCAGAGAACACACGGTGACACTTAAAATTGTTTCTTAGACACAGACACTGACCTACTGACTAGATCCTTATATGAAATGGTTAACACTTCAGAGTCAGAAGCAAAATTAGAACCTGAATCCAAATCAGAGACACCTAGTTTGCCAGATACAGGAATCTGTTTTGGCATGATGGAAATTGCTCAACAGAGAGTACGTGCAATGACATTAATGACAAACTGGAATAAATCAACAAAGCAACACTACAGTATATACATAAGTAACACTGTTCCTCTGATTCCTCTTCCTCTGTTTACCAGGAAGAACTTCCTCTGCTCCTCATAAATAGCTGATTTATTCCCCTCACCTGCACTTGCTTTCATATAACAGGAAATGAGCTACAGCTGTAGTAAAGGTGACAGAGATTAAAGCAACCCTCTGTTATTTTCAAAGGCATTTTATTTACATTAATAATACTGCGTACAAACTTTTGTGATAGTTGTTCTTTTGGATGCTTCTAAATGTATAATAGCATGAAATGAAAGAATATGTTACTCAGAAACATATTCTCTTATTATTAGTGATTTTGTTTCCAATATATAAAAGAGAAATTTAAGCCCAAAATGTTTTCAGGTTCCTAAAAATTGAAGATGAAGGGGACTAAATGCTTCCTTCCGCTTCCTTCACCTTTCCAGCTGAAGTTCCAGGGTCACCACTCTGTGTTAAAGCCAGACAGAGTTGCTTTAACAGTCATATGTGCTAAAGATGAAAAATGCAGACACAGGTGCTCTTAATGTCTGAAGTCACTGTACTGAGTGCAGCATTTTCTCAGTTCTCTGGTGCAAAACACCTCCCACTCAATTGTTTCCCAGTGCTTTCTGTTCAAAGAATGCCGTGCATCTCCATAATTACAATCTTATCCCCACAGGACATGTCTGCAGTTTCCTGCTCACCTTCTTCTGTTATCAACGGCTATTAATCAAATCTGACCAACAGCTTCCTTGTTATGGACAAGCTTTATTCGCAGATCCAGTGGGGTCCTTCATATACTGCTGAGTAGTTTTAATTAGGCAAGAACGTGTGTTGTGCTTCTCATAGAAGTGGCCGCACTGTCGAATGTTAAGGCGGCGACTCAGACCCTGCGGGGACTGTAGCTTCCAGCATGCCAAACACGACAAGCTGTGGCAGAACACTGAGCAATAAAGTGAACAGCCATTTCATTCACCACTTCCCTCTCTTGCACTGTTCTAGCAAAGTATTTTCTCACGTAGCGAGAACAGGAGAGAAATGGAAGGTGCCTGGAGAGAGATGCGACGACGTGGGCAAAGCTGGCAGACATACAGACAGGTTTAGACCACAGACAGTATGTGACAGGAGAAGATCTGAAACCACCTGGAGCTTCTAATCCTCACTGCCAAGCTCACCAACTGAAAGCATAAATAGAGAATATTATGAGATTCTAATGTGTTGCACTCAGCCTTATAGCTTAAAACTTTTCACAAAAGAGTTTGGTTACTTGGTCTGAAAAAAACATTTTAAGAAGCTTATTTGATACCCCTGAAGTCCAAATAATAGGGACTGTATGAATGTGCAATCATCTTATAACAGATGAGAACAGCAGAACACAAGTTTTACAAGTTCCAGATGTGTGGTTTTTCTAGATAGCAAAACTAAACACATAAAGTGGCTTTGGGTTTGAACTTAAGTATGAATGCAATCAATTGCTAATGTAAACATAATTAAAGAGCTTTGCAGACATTTTCTCAAGGCCGCAGAAACCCATGTGAATTTGTTTTAATCACAAAGCTGTTGGATTATGTACCATGTGTGTTATTTGTTTTAATTTTTTTTAAAAAAAGGGAATTTAGAGGGCACTCCATCTGAGTATTGAGAGAAGCTGCAAGCTCTATTGCATCAATAAACAAAATGAATATTTCTTCCAGACGTAACATATTTGAATGTTCTGTATCAGGCTCAGTTTACTGTAACATTCAATTCAAGCTTCTGTTTATGTAAGCAGTGGACTTATATGCCATTTATAAGCATGCTATAAATATTATACATCTGCTACTTTATTTCTGTTGATCAGTTTTAAACAGTACAAACTAAGGATTTAGCCTAGTAAGTGTAAATTATGCTGGTCATTTATAAACTATATATGATATGTCTGTGATGAAGTGATCTTTATCATCACCCCCATTCAGAAGATTTCCTTTTCTCCATTCTTCTGCCCTGAGCCTGTCTCACTGCAGCTCTGAACTGGCGCATTCACGGAGATGCACCGTGCGAAGCCACGGAGACCGTGATTTCCTCCCATTCTCCCAGGACTCCTATCTGTTCCCACACTTTAAGCACACTCTGTGTACCTTCAAGCCCAGGCTCCTGGGACATATTGTTAAGGATGCCATATTTGACCACAACCTGCTATGTGGAGAACACGCTGTGTTTGAATAGCTGCTACTTCAGAGAAGAAAATGCATTGAAAAAAAGTACCATTTATCACTTATCTCAGCATAGGAGGCTGAATGGGAACTTCATTTCTGCACCAAAAATTGTAACTGAGGCTTAACATATTAATATTCTTTACATATATAATATTAGACAATTAATGGCTGTTAATATTTGTCCTTGGGTAGTGTCCCACTCTAGCCTTTAGCTTTAGCCTAATAGTATTGTTGTTACTAATTATCTATGCTTGCATCAGGATTTGTTTATAGACTGCAAAGCACTTCTGTAAGTCGCTCTGGACAAAGGCTGTAGATGTAGATGTAGTGTCAACTGTTCAGATGACGCCCAGTGTGTGATCACATGATTCAGTAGAGGTGTTTACTAAAGGTAAAAAAACAAACATGGAAACACTGTTAAGCAGTGATGGATCAGGAAAAACAAAACATATAAAACATCTTAGATATTGTGACCTAAATCAAGAATCAAGCACTAGTGATGCAAGACTGGTAGTGAAGATGGCTGGGGCTTAAAAAGATGGCATGAGTCAGGGGAGATATAAACTATTTTTGGATGCCATCCAGGGGCTGTGTTTGGGTGATGGGTAAACAAGCAATGAAGGAGCATAAAAGGGACAGTGAGTGCAGAATATTTATTATACCTCAGACAAGAGCGTAGAGAGCCTGCACTAATTAGCAATGACTCACATGGAGGTCTATCTTGATTATTACAGACCTTTCTCTACAAAAAACTACACTAAGTTGTTTTGACTGCTATTGATTTGGATTCATAAAATATGTTTCACTTACCTGGAATTGGCTTTATAGTTGGTTTGCCGGTATGATGTTTTTACAGAAAGGAATAGTGCATAACACAACGAAAGAACAATAATTTTGCAGTGAGCTCATATGGGTCTTGTTTCAGGAATAGTCTGACATAATGTCAGTGTGTTAAGTACCGTTAGTCCTGTTAGAGCTGTCAGATACGCCCTATTTAAATATCTCAGTGAGGTTTTATTTGCTTTCTCCACATAGTTATTTTGCCAACAAATTACTTTGGCATGAGAGTGCACTGCAGTGACTATAAGAAAAAAAAATCAATATTTTTTCAGAATCACTTTCATCCACGTAGGTTATAGCCTAATGGATGGAGGGACATCTGTGTTAGTTAACAGTCTATTGACCATTTAACATAGAACAGTTTATACCATACACACAATCAATCAGTATAAATGCCTCCCATTTACAGCGATATGGGTTTAAAATTATTTTAATCTCAAACTCATTCCTTTTAAAAAGATCTTTTTAATGGATATAGCTGCTATAAATTCCCTCTGAATGTTCCATATCAATATTTGTACGGCATGAATAGACCGCTTCTTTTATAGAGGCTGCTATCCCTTTAACATAAGGAGCACCGTGTGGCTACCTTACAAAACACAACCAGAAAAGGTGGCGCCTAGTCGTACCCTCAATGTTTAAACCAATCCGCTACTTGGAGACAGTCACGATCCGCGAACCCTGAACCAATCACTTTTTGCCTTGCACCAGACTTACGCTCGCTATATGTGGTTGCTGGTTTAAGGTTAATTATTCTGAAGTGCTGTTTTGCAGACCAGGACTGCAGGTAAGATTTTGCTATTCAGTGGCATTCGACATACTATATTATATGTAGTATATGAAGCACTGTCTTAAAATCAGTGTTTTGTTTATTAAAAACAAAGCATTAAAAATGTCTGACAAGTTGAATGCCAGGGGTTTCACAATCGATCTGGCAACCCAGATATATGACGCGCATTCTGTGTGATAGAGTTGTGGAAGCACCGTCGAACGGACTTCAGTGTCGCATTTTTATGCACGGAACGGAACGTCAAGCGAATGGAATGTGCGGTCATTGGTGTTCCATCGCAACTATTGCAACTATCGCCTAACCAGCCCATCGCCTATCCTGTGACGGACCTTCTGCGTTTGGTGCGTCCCGCTACATTGCTATTGGAACTGAAAGAGTGGCAATGGTACAATGTAAACGCTTGTGTTGTGGTCGCTTTGCCGTAGGGTAGCTGCGGCTGGAACTTCAGCTCAGCTCAAACCCTCGCCTTTCGACTTGGCCTTTCTTCCCGTGCGTGTAGTTTAGACGACATCTTGTTCAGAACTTGCTCGAATTGAGCATGAATTTGGATTCGGAAAACGATCCAGACTTGGCACGGAACGGCACGTGCCATCGTTCAAGACTCGTGCGTTACGCTACCGTCTAAGCAGGAGGCATCTGACTGAGAATGCGGATTGGAAAAGATGCGTAGATAATCCAATAACATTTATCAAATGTGCTTAAAATATACGGAAAGCTATATAGTTATTCATGTATTCCGTTTCAATGGGCAGTTCTTCAACCCTCTGGTCGCTAGTGGTTATGTAAACAAGAATTGGCTCGCGGCGCCGTCAAGAGATGGCTAGTGAACCGAATTTCTTTAATTAATTGACTTATAAAGGCCTGAATGATGCTGACTTACTGGCTGACAAATGACAGCATTCCTTTCACCCTTAGTGTTCGTAATGCTTAAGTTAATGTTTAGGTGCGGTGTCCGTAGGCGCATGTCGGTCAGTTTTCTTGAAGAGCAGAAGCAGGATTGAGAAGCACCAAAAGACAAACTGGTTTTAAAAGATGATTTTAGGTCCGTGTAAGACCTTTCTAGTAAAATGTATTCGTGAAAATGTACACGTTGTCAAGATACATGGCATGGTAACTTTGAGGGCTGTGGTTGGCCTTGGTGAAGTTTTCATTGAACTCATGTATGTTGCATCTTTCCTCGCTTAGACTCGGTTGTGCCGTTTGAGTCGTGTTTTAAACGTACATATTCAGGGGACTGCTTTTGTGCGGCGCAGTCTGTCATCATTTTGTGGTGATGGGGGACAAGGAGGTGATAACTAAAACGCTTTCTCACATTCTCCAGACAGATAGCTGGAGTGTCATTCTTTGACGCCTGAAATGGTTTTCTCTCCTCTAGAAAAACTGGTTGTTCAGTATAGATTTGTCTTGCTTTTATAGACAGTTTGGACAGAGGTCTGTAACCTGAACTTTAAACTTGTTGGGGTTATCTGCTAGTACCAGTTCATCTCTGCTGCATACAGGGGCGGGTTAAGAATATGGCATCCACACATTCTTATCTTATTAAAGGTATTCCACTGAGTTGTTTAATTGCTTTTAAATTGCTCATTTTGGATTGTCTTAATTTACATTATGTTTTTTTATGGAAGGGTTGACTTTGTACAGTGTTCACTCTGGTCCCAGTGTGTGCTGATCAAGGTCTTATTCTGTTGCCTCATACGCTCACTGTTTTCCCATTAAAGATGGCTGTGCTGACCTGGCCGCTGGCCACCAAAAAGCAGTTGAGATTGATATGTTTTGTTTTGAAGGTTTACAGCTACCTCAGTCACCATCAGCTGAAACAGATACAGCATATTAATAAAGAATGTAGGTATCTAACAGTTTGCAGGTTTTGGTGCTTTGGTAAATTGTTGTTGACTACAAACCTCTCTCTCTCTCTCTCTCTCGCTCGCTCGCTCGCTCGCTCTCTCTCTCTCTCTCTTTATATATATATATATATATATATATATATATATATATATATATATATATATATATATATACACACACACACACACATATAGCGTATATACCATGTACTATATAATGTACTATATATAGTACTATGTACTATATATACTATAGTATATATATACTGTCTCCCTTTCTCTCTCTCTCGCTCTCTCTCTCTCTCTCTCTCTCTCTCTCTCTCTCTCTGTATTAGAGAGATTTTTAAAACCGCAGAGAAGTACACAAGGTTTCAGATATTTTGGACATTCTTTGGAGGTTCTTCATCAGCTGTGCAAGCACCATGCTTCTGAATTTGTAGGAGGAGGTACCAATTTATATTTGCAAAACTGGTTCTTCCTCCTACTAATTCAGAATTCATGTGAATGAATAATATCATGATTCTTAAAAAAGCATGTGAGCAAATGTGTGAAAACTCGAAATAATAAAGCTGGCCTTGTGTGCCTGACCAAGGCTTAACCATAAATCACCATAAAGAGCTGGCTCACTGCTGCATGCTGATGCTCCTTGACTCTGCAGTAAATGAAACATCTTTGCTGTAAATAAAGAAAGATGCTAGTCTTCAGATAAGGAGAAAATAAGACATTTTTTAGGTGTGAAAACCCATCTGATTATGAGAATTTCACCCAAATTGTAATCTTTAATCAGAGCTTATAACTAAATAAATAAAGAGTTAATAAACTCTTTATTTAATAAAGAAGAGTACATATCAAAATCAGCTATATGTAGCTTGTAGCAAGTTATAATTTGTTCCTTCACTGAATTTGAGGCTAAAGCTTAAACCCGCAATTTCTTAATGGTTTTCTGAAGTGGTCCACCTCAGGCATTGACTCATGGAATAATTCAAGCGAATGGAGGCGAGACAAGCACTGAGCTCTTTAGTGAGGGCATCTTGTGTGTTCTTGGTGGTCACTCAGAAATCCCCTGATATTATATGTGTCAATCTGAGGACTCGCTGAATTATTGTTATATCTTAATTGTTTTGTTGTTGTTGTTGATATGCAGTAAACTACATGTTGTCTTTGTTTCCTTGCTGCTTGTTTTGGGTATCTGGAGGTCTACTGACCCGTGCCGTGGAGTGGTGAGAATTTGGTTTCATTTGCAGCCAGTGCTTCTTAAGGAGTATTTACTTTTACTGCTTAAGAGTTACCCTTAAAAGGAGTGATCAGTCTTTTGTGAAGGAGAACATATCTGGGTTAAATGTGTTTTTATTGTGTGAAAATGCATAGAGGATCTCTTCAGAGTGCCTCTGTTTCACAAACTGAGCTAAAGATGTATGGCAGAAAGACCTGCCCTTTGGCAAAAATGCCTGTAAGGCATTTGCTGGGTGTGCAGGGGCCTTGAGGTCAGAAGGAGGGGACTGTCTGCTAGAGCACGCTGAGGATCGGTGACTTGGCAAGGATTAGCATAGTTTACTCTCAGGCAACCTGGTTTCAGGTTGGATGAGTCAGACCTGCAGTACATTGATGGTGGTGTTAAAAACATTGTAGCCACTGCATTTGTCTAAGCAATCCTTTACTCAATTATTTCATTAGTTTTTGTTGTATGCTGTAGAGTATGCTATAATAATGATCAAACTCCAGGTTCCATTTTTAGAGCAAAGTAAGGTATTTGAGTAAGGTGTTTGAGTAAGGAATTTGAGTAAGCAGAATGTTGTGTTTCAAGTTATGAAAAGCCTCACAGGTTAAGAAACAATGGGATGGGCAATGGAACATGACTGGTGCTCATATTTAGCTCTAGAGTTGAGACAGAAGAAAATGTTTCTTCTCTGTGCAAGACCTTCTGCCACATTGTTGCGAAAGGTACCAGGAGAGACTCTTCATGTGTTGTCTACCAAGCCTTGTTGAAACACTTATTATTAAGTGTTAATGTGGTCTTGTGCAGGGCTCCCAAACAGATCAATGGGAAATCCAGTGGAGGATATCTGTAACAGCAGCGAGAAGGCACTCTTAATTTAACACCAACACATTCTTGCTTTTGGTTTTACCAAGATGAAACTTGAGACTAAATGTTGCCTAACCACAATAGTCAATCAGTTGTGGGGTGCAGTCTGTGCTTGTTCCTTTCAATGGTATTGGAACATCAATTCCCAGATCTGTCTACTTATTCTACATTTGAGTATATGTACAGCAGATTTGCATGTGGGTCTGTTTTTGTACTTTGAATGTCCCCTGCTCTGTATTCAGCAGAAATTTAAATGGAGATCCACTGGAGCCCTTCTGCTTGTTTTCTTTGTTTTCCCACTGGTTGCTGTTTGTACTTTCTTTGCATGCTGTTTATTCTGCCCCCTGCTATCTCTGCGACTGCTCAGCCTGGATTTCATCCAGTGATCTCAAAAAGACGTCTGAGACGTAGGACCTCTTGAGGTATCTATATTTTTACTGATCTTTATCATTTCTTGGGCTCCCGTGTTGCTTACAGATCCAGACAGAATTCAAGTGTTTTGTCCCTTCAGCCAAGGACGTGCCGTGCTTACTGAAACGAAACTTCTTTAGTGATTGTGATCCGCTGCAACTGGTAGGATTAGGATGTGGAAACCATGTTTCCCTCCCTGACAGCATCAATATCCTGTGGCTAAATCTGACAAGCTCAGAACCCCTCTTCATGAAACCCGGGCGTTTCTAAACATGGCCTGTCTGGGAAGGCCTAGAATGACTGTTTATATAGTGTTGGGATGCTGCTGTGTGAGTAGGACCGATCTGACAGGGAGCTAAGTAATCCGTTGCAAGATTCTGATGTTTCTTGCATCTTTCTCAGGGTTCCTCTAGCCGTTCCTGTTCTCTGCGGATAGACGACAGCAGATGTGCTGTCTCATCTTTTTCATTACGACCCTGTGAGATTCATTATGGTGAGATATCAGCAGCATGCCTTCAATTCTTGATGGATTGCCAAATTCCATCAAAGTTTGTTAAAAAAACAAGCCCAAAGCAAAAAAACCAAAAACCCAGCAAAAGGAGTGTGACTCATTCCAGCCTCTTGTCATGTTTACAATACGTACTGTGATTGAACTCATCTAAACTGCTTCCACTTCCTTGGCTTTTAATGAGGTTAGTCCAGGCTACATCTTACCAGTGCCATTCACTCTCTCCCTCTCTTTCACTATCTCTTCTTTTCAATCTCTCTCTGTCTCCCAGTCCCGCAACTCCTGACAAAAAGCCCAAAAACAGAAAAACATGCACTATGTGAAATATTGCGATCCGTGTGTCCTCTGGTCAAATGGACATGTGTGGGGGTGTGACTCTTCAGGGTTCTTCCAAAGTTGTCAAAATACTGCCAAGAAAATACTACAAGAAAATGTCTCTTTTTGGCCTTTACTTTAATAAATTTTAGATAATCACAAATGAGATTACAAGCAAAAATCGTTTAGAAAATGTACATGAGAAAGTTTGTTTGAAATCCAGGCCACTTGTCTTAAATCCAGGTCATATTTACTTTGCCCTGCTTCTCCCATTACAATAATGAGTGGCTACCAAGAAGGCCATGATCCCTGCTTTTGCTGTGACCTGCTACCCTTTCTGTTTCTATCTGCCTTCCACCAGCATGAGTTCACTCAGGGCAGCCTATGTTGTGCCGCTCACCACTTTGGTCAGAGAACAGCACATGAAGGAAACCTCATGACATGACCAGTGAGTCTGAGCCAACCCTGTGCGGTGGTGTTTTCACGTGGGCCTTTTGTGTGGAGTTAGCCATTCACTTCTTAAATACGCATGCCGCTCGGCAAATTAAAGACTTCAAGGTCATGCGTGTTGTTTCCGGTGGAGATGGCTGTCCCTGAAGCTCCATGAGAGGAACTATAGTTCGAAAGATGAGCTGAAAAGACGGAAACCTGACCAGATCAGTGTCTCTAACGGGTGTCTCCTCTCCCTTGTGTTATTTCTCTGAAGAGTCCAATTCTGCTTATTGCTCAATATAATGAAGCTCAATATGAGTTTCCAATACGGCCTTTAATTCGTTTGACATCCGTTGCATGTAGACTGCTTATTGCACTCAACTGAGGGTTATTTTATGGCATTCTTTTGATGTTTAAATGCGGTTGTAGTGTTGACCTGAGATCAATAGTCTTGTGAAATGAGCCAAAGGAAATGCTGTAATTACATGTGAAGTGGATGATGGCCCTATGCTCTGGTTTGTGTTGCAGGCCTGATGGAGTTGGGTACTTGGCGAGACCTGTGCACCGCGGAACCCAGTCTCCGCTCGTCTGTCTCCAGGGACTCCTGAAGAACAGGCGTCTCCCTCAACCCGTTACCCTCCCCTCGTCCAGTGTCAGCCCTATCCCCCCCGGCAGCCCCTGCCCCCAAGCCCCGCCCTCAGGCTTCCCCTCCCTCTCCCGAGATGATCGGCAAACTAAGGCAGAATCTGCTGGTGGCCTGTTTGGTCATCAGCTCTGTCACGGTCTTCTACCTGGGCCGGCACGCCATGGAGTGTCACCACCGCGCAGAGGACCGGGTGGTGGCACCGCTGCTGAGCAGCCTGCATGCTACGCTGCGCACGGGACACAACCTCAGCAGCCCCTTCGTCTACAACAAGGACATGCCGCTCATCTTCATCGGTGGCGTGCCACGCAGCGGGACCACGCTCATGCGCGCCATGCTGGATGCCCACCCGGACGTTCGCTGTGGTGAGGAGACGCGCGTCATACCACGCATCCTGGCCATGAAGCAGATGTGGAGCCGCTCGGGCCGCGAGAAGATGCGTCTGGATGAGGCGGGCGTCACTGACGAGGTTCTGGATGCCGCAATGCAGGCCTTCTTGCTGGAGATCATCGTCAAGCATGGCGAGCCGGCGGCCTACCTGTGCAACAAGGACCCGTTCGCTCTCAAGTCCCTCTCATACTTGGCCAAGATCTTTCCACGTGCCAAGTTCATCCTCATGATCCGTGACGGGCGTGCCTCTGTCCACTCCATGATCTCGCGAAAGGTCACCATCGCTGGCTTCGACCTGAACAGCTACCGCGACTGCCTCACCAAGTGGAACCGCGCCATAGAGACCATGTACACTCAGTGCCTGGAGGCAGCCGACAAGTGCCTGCCCATGCACTACGAGCAGCTCGTCCTGCACCCTGAGAAGTGGATGAGGACGCTGCTCAAATTCCTGGACATTCCCTGGAATGAGGCGGTCCTGCACCATGAAGAGCTCATTGGGAAAGCGGGTGGCGTGTCCCTCTCCAAGTAAGTGGCAGATGGCTGGCAACTTGCGCCACAACACAACTGAGGTTGGGGGAGGGGTGGTGTGGAGGGTGGATGTTGGGGGAGGGGTGGAGAAAAGGGTGGGGTCACTGAAGACTGGAAATCATTTCCTCTGCAGATGACAAGCTTGTGGGCTGTGTTCCACATTGGTTTAATTGAATATCGAAGCATAATTGCTTTGCTGTAATTACAGACAGCAGCATAATGCTAAAACACAACCTGGCAGTATTCTGCTTCTGGACGTTAAAGCCCCTTATTAACTTGCTTAACTGGGGTCCCCAGCTGTCTTTCTCTTTGAAGTTTTTTCATCTGGTGCCTTTAAATATCCTTTTTAAATACATATCCAGCTTGATCTGCTCTATATGTGTATGTGTGTGATCTTTCTGGCCAATTTATTACAAAGGCGAATGTTGAAGTGTAGTCCTGATTGCGAGATCAGTGTTAACTAATAGTTTCCTGTCAGAGACTAGGATGGTCTATGAGGACTAAGATGAGTAATTTGATGATTCGAGAGTGTTTGTGATGTAAAGGTGTGAAGGAAAAAATCTGTGTATTATACAGACACACACAACACATTAACACTGTCTTCCTGATGGTGGATGAAGCAGATTCTATCCACTGAGGGTCATCTTTGATAAAACAAACAAATCTAAAAGGGATTCTCTGCCTATTTTTTCAAAAATATTCAAGAACAGTATGTGATTCTCTTTTAGTCACCAGGATTTCGAAGTACACCGTGATAATACGCCCTTGCCACACAGCAGACGCCCCCCCCCCCCCCCCCGCGGAAACGGGGCTACCGTCTGGATATCATCTGGGGTGGGAACACAATGTACAGAGCCAAAGGTCTGTGCTGCTCACGTTCACTTTTCGGGTGACAGAGCACACTGGTTTAGGCCCTCAGGTTGCCCCTGTGGGCATCTCACGCCACGCCTCTAATCTCTGTGTTCATGTTAGCTTGTTGACACAATAATGGCATTATAGTGCATTATAAAGTGAAGGGTGGTATTGTTTAGACTTTGTCCCGTGGAGCAGGAATCTCAACTGTCACCATAGCTGTTCTGAACAGACTCAGGGACTGCACACACTGCTTTGACCTCCCCATTACTGCATTTAAACACATACAGTTTATTTCCTAAAGAGGTTTGGGAAAGAGGAAGAAACTAATATTTGAAAGCAGAAAGATAAATTTTTGGTTTTGTTTCATGGTCAGTGGTGCCACTGTAATGATGAACGAGGCTCGTTGTAAGTGACATCTGTGTAACAAAATGGTGCATTTCAGGAGACACATAATGGAGAAGCAGAATCGATTCAATCTTTTGGACATAAAGATCTCATACCCCTTAGTAGCAAACTACTGCACCGACTAACTGTAGATTAGTGTAGTGTTACAGGTGGTTTATGCCACTTTGTTGGCAGGATCCAAATAAAGTATGCAATACCTTGAGCAGTTTTATGGGAAAAAAAACTATCCCCCAGCTTTTACCTTTGACCCCATATAAGGGTCCTCCCTAGCATAAGGGGCCCCAGAGAACCAGGTTTGATAGCAGACAGGAACTAAGGCTGAGATAATGCAA
This sequence comes from Electrophorus electricus, assembly GCF_041902795.1. Taxonomy (NCBI): domain Eukaryota; kingdom Metazoa; phylum Chordata; class Actinopteri; order Gymnotiformes; family Gymnotidae; genus Electrophorus; species Electrophorus electricus. Next base: position 3,928,755 of record NC_137513.1, read on the forward strand.
CATCCTCACTGCACATAGTGTACTTTCCTCTAGGTCTTCTTGTAGGACACCTAGTTAGGCCTCTGAGAAAAAAAATACTTCATGTACTTCACTGGCTTGCATAAAAATTGCGATTTTGTGCATTAAAGAGAACCTTGCCCACTGATTATCATGGCTTTCATGACATGGCCTGGGGCTTGTCTGCATTGACAGAGTTGTAACATCCTGTAGAAGAAATTGCAGTGAAACTTAGCATGTTGCAAATCTACACCACACTTCTTTAAAGCCAGCAGTGATTATTTTTATGTTTTTGGTTTCTATTACCTAGTTACTATTAACATTAATTGTTATATATTTACTTTTGTCAAACACAATAAAAGATATTTAGAGGACGAGGCCAAACGGTCATATTATTAGGTAGTATTATTAAGGAGGGGTAAGTCAAATATTCTTGAATTTGCCAAATTAGTTGTGTCCTGTACATGCAAATGTGTGTTTCAGCAGAAAAATTAAAAGAAATCGTCTCCTGTTTGTTTTCGGTCCTGTACACTCACCCTTGCCTCTTCATGACTTGTTACCTACAATACAAAGACAGAATAATGTCAACAAAATTAAAAGTAAACTGTTGGGACAAGACTGCAGTGAAATAATATTTTAGCATCCATTCCTCATCAGTCCCTCCAAAATTCCACACATTTATTTGAAGAGACCCCTTAGACGTCCTCTGTGATGAGGAAGATCGTTTGGTTGTTTTGTTGCCCACAACTTTGAAAGTGTATACACCAAAGTTCTGGCTTTCAGTTTATTTCCTGTTCTTATGCCATTCACTGAGTTTTCCTGTTTTAATGGGATGTGGTTTTAACATTTTTGAGTGTTACTGTTGTATTTTATCATTAATGTGAATCACACAGAGCAACCAGTGTTGACTATAACCAGGTTGTGGGTGTGTTCTGGTGTCCCCTGTGTCCTGAGGCATGCCTTGAGTGCTTCAGAGCTTCAGAAACCACTTAAAGAGTTTCAGTCATAGCATGGCAAAGCTAGCAAGGGCTCTTCAGTACTAAGAACCATCGGTTCTGTACCGTTAGCTCTTTCAAAGTGAACTGTAAGCTTTGGTGGTCTGGTAAAAGCCATTTAGCGTAGCTCGCATATAATGTTTCGTGGGTTTACACCTGAGCGGTCCCACACAGTAACCCTGACCTCTGCAGGGGGGGGGGCAGAAATGGACATTGCAAGGAGGAGGGGCTGTGTGTTGAAGCCGTGCACATTGGAGTGCTCTTGGACTCCTCAGGTCTCCAGACAGTGGCCTAAGCGCTGAGCACATGCAACTCACTCTTCATTTCATTGATCCCAATCAAATATTAATAAAAGGGCGACCTCTCGCAGGCAGCCTAATATGAGCTTTTTACACTACTGATAGGAGGGGCTTTACCGAACACGGCTTGTCATCAATGGCTTTGTAATATGCGATCCACCGAAGACGTGGAGATGACGGAATGGCCCACAAACAAAGTTTGGGCTTGCTGGGACTGACTCTGGGGAGAGCAGCATAGCTGAGTAGGATCCGCCCAGGCATAAGACAAACTCAGCCTGTGGCAGATGGAGGGTGCACGTTCGCGCCTGGTGGTCCTCGACATGGAGAGAGTCTGCACCGTGCCGAGTCAGTCGGTGGGCAGGCAGCTTGTAGAACAGGCCTGCTCCGGACAAATGCGCTCCAGTCCTCTGGGGGGACCTGCCGAACCCGTGGCTCATTTCGGAGAAGGCACTGATGGGATTTTTAGGTGGAAGGGGAGAGCCTGCAGCGCTCTAATGGCTGATGAAAAGCCCCACCCTGAGTCCCAGAGGGGACTTGCAGAAAACAGTCCATTAAATCTGGCCCGCTGCACCTGCAGGGCGAGGGTCTAGCACTGCTGCGTGTGCGCCTGCAGGCAGTGCGTCCCTGCCTGCGACGGCCACCGGTCTGCTCGCCGCGACAGCCAGGCCCAGGCTCTGTCTAGCCAAGACATGGACCTGACCATTAACATCAATTACTTCCTCGTTTTTATTTGTTTAATTCCTCCCTCCCAGTCGAGTTGTGGCAGAGATTTGGCCATTACTTGGTCTGGTGGAGCAGCAAGGCTGCTATTTGCCTCCAGGAATACACAGCGTTGCAGAAAAGCGCCGGAGCTCAGCATGAATAATTAACATTCACCCACAGGCTATTATACAGAGCTCAACCACAAGGAACTTCTTGCGACGCGTGTATGAGTGTGGATGCACTCATGCGCCTGTGTGTGTTTCTGTCTGGAGAGGCAGTGGAGCGGGGTTCTGTGCTGATGGTCGCGTTAGACGATGGCAGAAGAACTGCTGCCTTGGGGGGTGCTGTGGTTTTGGGCAGGTGAGCAGCTAGTGAACCTCCGTTTCAGGGGGTCATATGGCGCCTACTGCTGCAGCGGACGTCTTTGGCATTAGCCCTGTTCCTCCCGGCGCTGTTCTCAGACACTTTGGCAGTCTGTGTTGTCTGTTTAGAGCCTCTCTGGGCATATGGGCTGTGGGTGGAGAGGATGAAGGCTGATCATGGCCTGTTTTGGCCAGACCTTGTGAATGTGAGCATATGAGGTACACAGCTATCAGCTGTAAGTAAGCCTGCAAATTGCAGTATTTACCAATAGCTGGCCTGTCAAGTTAGTCGAGTAGTCAAGTTATTCAGTGGACAGCAAGCTGCTATGGAGGCATCCGCTACGGTGACCACGGCTGCCCTTCCTTACATCCGCTGCTCTTCCTGCATTCCCGTGAATGCTGATGCCACCTGAGAGGGCGTCACTGCGACCTTGTACACTCACGGCAATGAGTGGCAGCGTGTCAAAACCAGACGGCCTTCTCCATTTGTTGGCCATGGCAACAGCAGAAGAGAGACGTTGTTTTTCAGGAGAATGGCATGACTCATCAGCGGTGGCAAAGCTGTCAGGACTGGCTGCAGCTCTTCGCCACACCAGATCTTTTTTTCACATCTTCCCTCGTTTCTCAAGGCATCACTGCAGACCGAAGCTTTTTCCTGCACTTTCCATTAGTGAAAAGTATCATTAAAAAAAAAAAAAAAAGAGAACTAAATATGCAAAAAAAAAAGGGAGCAATCCACGCTGTCCTATGAAAGAAAGAAGTCTATTAATCATGCAGGGAGTGGTGAAGTGCGATTCCAGCGTAAATGGATTATTGAAGCCAGAGGCCGTATCGGCCAGGGACTCGAGCAATGAAACGTAAAGCGGCGCTTGTTGCTGGTGTAAATGGACTGGTCAGCCTCTGGGGAGGGCGCTGCGTCTCTAGCTCTGGAAGGCAGCGAGGCACTCCTCCTGCACGCAGCGATCTGCGGCGTGGGAGCTCCAGCAGGGTTTCCCAGGGTCCCCACCGACACACTCCGGGGCTCTCCGCCATGCTGTGTCTGTGGGGAGAGGGAACAGGAGGGGCCAACTCCTGCTCCGGAAGTGCTACGAGTTTACAAAGTGTGTGCAGAGATACGATGAGGCAGGCTATCATGTGTTTCACCTCGGATCATGCACAGCTGCGAGGCTTATTCATCAAGCTTCCCCCCTTCTCTTCTTCTACACTGTACACACACACACACACACACACCCATATGAGTTCTTGCACAGGCCTCATCTTGCTTGTTTAGTGGAAGGGGAATGGAGAATGATTATGGCCTTAAAGGGAGTAAAAGCCCCAGGATCTCTCACCTGAGGGTAAGAATCGTTGTGCAGTGTGGACCTGCTGGGACCAATCGGTACTCCATCCTTGCCCTGGTTGTAAAAGGCCTGCCTTGGCCACAGATGGGTATCGCCTGTCATAATCTGTTCCCCATCTGGTTTTACTTCTCCGCAGTGGGGGATAAGAAAGGGGCACTATGGCTTCCCTCCTTTCTGGCTCCAACAAGGCCCTGCTCCTCAACAAACAGAGCAAAGAGGAAGACTAATACGCAACATTCCCGACATGCACTTCCCCCGCTGCCTGTGGCACCACAAACTGGCAAAGACTACGTTTAGAATGAATTGGCTGCTTGTGGCCCTATTCTACTGACACTTTTAAAGAGTGCCATTCATTTTTCTGTGAAACAAGAAATGCATAGTTTAAGGAAGTACAACAGTATCTATGGGAACTGAGTGGATGTTATAATGTTATATTTATGTTATGGTTTTGAGTAGATGTTATAATGGCACTGACGTTTTAGTGAAGCTGCGTGTTAAGGGGTAAATTGCTTATTTAATTCACTGTTCCTGTGCATTTGTATTAATTATGTACTGTGTTTATGCTTTGATGTGAATCTGAAGTATCTGCCTCATCACTGTTTGAAGGCAATGAAAATTTTGGCTCTGATCACAAAACAAATTTTTGTCTATTGTTTGGCTGAGGTCTAGATAACTGCTTATTTTAAATGTACACGTGAGGCATTTGATCCACATCCCACAGCATCCAGAGGCCAGATCATGTGTTTTCTATAACTATACGCAAAAAGTGTCATTCCTTTGGTTTGGTCCCATCTTACGCCATATATTATTTCATACAGATCAATAATTTATCGTGGATGTGATATAATTCGTGATTCATTTTTAATCTGCTTGCAGATTTGCTTCCACAAAATTTCGTGTTTGAGTGAGTCACACTGTAACCACGGTAACGGCGTTGTTGGGTTTGCACTATTTGAAAGCTTCAACATAAAGAACAAAAAGACATCGGCATGCCCACACACGGCATGGGCCTCCTTTGTGATGTTATATAAATCACAGCCATGCCTCAGTCGTACAGGTTAGGGTTTCTGGGGTTTTGCACATTTGCGCAGTTCTCAGCAGGCCCTGCAGCGTTGAGCGCTGCAGCATTGCTGAGATTGTCCCTTCGAGAGAGCTGTCACCACCATCCTCGTGACTTTAATCAAATATGAGCATTATTCGCCCCATGTAAGGTGACGCATGGCAAATGGAGACTGATCTCAGAGAGTGAAAGGCCGTTCGCTCCAACCATTTACATGCTGCTGTAAGTGGGAGGAACCCCGAGCTTTTACTCGTTATTTGGCTCTCGCGATGCAGTTGACGCCAGTTGAGGCCAGTTAGACCCGGCGGCGGTAGAGAGGAGCGGCGATGGGCGGCACTGATCCGGCCGGCCGAGCAACCTCGCTGTCCTGCTGCCCCCGCTGACGTGGTGGTGTCTCGTGTCCTGCAGGGTGGAGCGCTCCACAGACCAGGTGATCAAGCCAGTCAACGTGGAGGCCCTGTCTAAGTGGGTAGGCAAGATCCCTGTGGATGTGCTGCGAGACATGCCTGCCATCGCGCCCATGCTGGCCAGGCTCGGCTATGACCCTCACGCCAACCCCCCCAACTACGGCCGGCCGGACCCGCGCGTCCTGGACAACACCAGAAGGGTGAGTGTACCCCAGAGACAAAATGAAGGCTTCAATCGCACTTATTTTTATTTTAGGTTTTTGCAGGGCACAAACTGCTTCTTGTCATATGTCCTCGACCCGTGATGAAAACAGTTGGTGAATATACTGGTTTCTTACTAAGTCTCAGCTTGTGCTGCCTACTGGATGTTTACTGTGCAGGGCACGTTTTGGGAAGCCCGTCGAGCGAGACATGCATGGTACCTGCCTAAAGCCAACATCCCCAGCCTTGGCAGTGCCGCGCTTGCAGGTCAGAGGTCACAGGAACTAGATGCCACCTAAAGTTTCTTACATGACCGGAAGCTTCCCTTGCAACAAAAAGAGGACCATCTGGCTTTTGAAGGGTAATCATTATTGGGAAAAGCACATTTCTGATGAACCAGCTCTTCGAGGACCTGTACTTAATGAATGTACTCATGAGATGCGTATACACTTTCTTTCTGGAGCTGATGTGTGCAATATGTACTAAAATGGGTCTGCGCATGCTGGGGTATCAGGTGAAAAATGAACACGTTTTTACCTCCTGTGCTCTTAGGGTCATAGGATTTTATGTCTTAAACGCTGGATCTATTTAGTGTTTATCATCTCAATCAAAGTCAAACTCCGTAGTTCAACAGGCCTGCACTAATGAGTGGAATTAGCCACTTACTTTGGAATATGTTCCATATATATGAACTACAGTACTTTGTTGAGTTTTGCAATATTGCCTGTGAGACATTTTACTGTGTTGAGATGCTGTTTTCAAATTGTTAAAGTGTGTTTGTTTCATGAAGGGGTTGTAACGTTAGTGTTTTGACAGTAGACTCGGTTTCTGAGCCGCCATTGTTCGGCCATGGGAGCACCGCCGTACGTGGTCTCCTCTGTTGGATCCTATCCCGTTATTGTTTCCCTGACTATTGATTTCAAATCATTCCTGATGCTTTGTTGGATAAGAGCCCACTACACTTCTCTCAGGACCTGGTAGTACACTCCATTATGAAATGAGAAGAGACTGGCCACTCATTCAGATGTTATTCCAATGTTAACATTATATCTTATTCGTCACCCTCCATTATGGAAGAGTCCTCACTGATGGAAAGCTAGCAGATATGGATATAGAGCCTGTACTGCGTAAGTGGACACCGCACTCATATCTCCTGCAGTCCTTTCTCCTAGGGCAAAGGTCAAAACAAGCCGCTGCCATTTTCAAGACTAATTCTCTTTGGAGGCTTCCTTCCAGCGGAGGGAACTTAGCGCCGTGTGGAGGCGGGGCCGCACCTCTAATGGCTAACGGCGGTGCTCTGGAGGAGCGCACTGTCCCCGGCGAGTCTGTTCCGTCTCGGAGCGTCTGTGGAGGGAGTGGGGAGCCTTCTCACGCATCCGCCACTTTACACCCCGTCCCTCGCCGCCGCTAATGACCAGGCGGTACACTGAACTGCGGTCGATAAAGGGAATAAAAGCCGTTCAACACCCCATAAAAGCCAGTAAGGTTTATGAGAGTGGCCGCAGGCTGGCCGTGCTCCCCCAGTGCAGTTCTGTTATGTGTTGCTGTGATTTGAAGGGCAGCATAATGTTTGGTTCTCCCGAGGCCTTTAGTGCTCCTTCCTTTTCTCTTAGGCTTAAAGCTCAAACTTACTGGTTCGGTACGTCAGCGAGGTGTCCCGGGTGTTCACCTGGCGAGGTAACGATGTTTCTCCACTCCATGAGTCTTAAGAAAGGAAACCTAACAGAGAAAAAACGCATGACTCGGTGGAACCTTTTTACCGCAAGGCTTAATCATTATGCTTGAAAGCATTTTTTGAAAGGTGGAAAAGCCAAAGCCTGCGACTGCAGACTGCTTTTTAGCATTTTTCCTAAATGAGGTTAGTGGGGTTGGGAGGGCCCCTAGCTGAAGCCTGCGTCTGACTCACTCCACTTCCGGAGACGAGAGGGGTGTTCGTTTCTCCCGTCTGGCTGTGTGCTAATGTTCAGCTGCTCTCTCTGGGAGTGCCGCGTCTGCAGGGCTGGACGCTCTGCATGAACTTTGCTGACCACGTCCCTGATACGTCTTCCCGGGGAGGTGTTATGAAGGGGAGCCTGACACCACGTGTCCAGGTCCTGTGACGTATTGCTGACAGATTTTCTCAGCAGTGCATTCGAGACATGTACAGCGATCTCTAGGCGCATTAGAGCTGGAAGTTAATGTGACTACAACAGAGAAGGGTTTGAAGTTACTGAGGAGATCATATATTAGTCAGCTCACTGACTGAAATTATTGGGTTTTTTTTCTTTTGTGAAAGTTGCTCTGTCTTCTAATTTCTCAGCATTCCATTTCATTTAGACAAATTCTTTACCAGTCCCAAGTGTCCCAGGTTTAGATAAAATATTTGCCATTGCTTTTAAATGTCTCCAATGGGTGTACTATGCTGTCTCAGTATTTCCCAGTGCAAAGCACTAGAGTGTTAAGATTAGCTCCAGAGGGTAACCTTTATATCCATACACATGTGTGAATGCACGTGCACATATGTGTAATTCTAGTTTCACGTGTGAGTGCAGATGCTTGGCTGGTTTTGGGTTGTGCTCCATGTGTCTGTGCCTCGCCGTACCAAAGGTCCTGCCTTTCTCTCATGAATCCTTTCTGTCGTCCATGTGATGGGCAGCACTGCACATCTGCAGGGTATTATCGTGTGTTTTCCGCAGATCAGCCCCAGCTGCGAGGCTTATTCATCAAGCTTCGCCCTCTTCTCTTCTTCTACACACACACACACACACACACACACACACACAGACAGAGATGGAGCTCAATTATTTTTATTCTGTGTGTTAGCTGTGGACTATTCTGACCAGAGGAAGAATGACGCGGTGATTTCTGTCATTGCGCTGCACCTCCTGTCATTTTGGCAACGACTCTTCTCATTGTACAGGCTGCTTTACTTTCAGGGGAGGACAGGCGTGAGGAGACCAGCATGATGGGCATCAGGACCTTCCCCCACCCAGCATGCCTGACTGACTCAGAGAAGCAGATTTTTCAACTCTCTTAGGTGTGGGAAGTGCGCAGAGCAGTCAGGGAGGGATCTGGGACGTTGTTGAAGACGTGTGCGTTTGAGCTGTCATTTACCGTCACCAGGTTTCCTTCACTTGTTCCTTTTCTTTATTCCTTTCACATTCTACTGATCCAAGTGGCAAAATCCTTTTTGTGTTTTATTGCACTTCTTGCGGGGGTTATGCTTTAGGCTTGCTTCGGGCTGAGGGTTCTATCGTGGCTTCCTTGTGAGGGCGCACAAGTCCTGTTGTTAATGTGACAGAACAGCACTCTCTTGCTGCAGTGATGCACAGTCGCTTAGGAGTACCTTAAAAAACCTTAGTGACTGGTGGGTGCCATGCAGGCCTTTGATTGGTCCAGGATGCTGAACGTGCATGTGCTCTGCATGTGCTCTGCGCATGTGCTCCCTGTGTGATGCGGTCGCGCTTGCCGATTTGCACGTGTGCACAGACCTTCCCCAGGCTGAGCGGGCAGGCCAGCGACGTTTCCTTGGTAACACCGCCTTACCACAAGACGGGAACCGTGTCGGAAATGCGTGGCGGCTGTACTTGTCTGCCAGGATGTTTCCAGAGTCTTGGCCAGCTCAAGGTTCCGAAGGTTCCGAGGGTCTTGGTCCGGTTCCGATTCGGATCTCTGCGACACACCAGCAGCTTTGGCTGACTTCAATGATTTCACTGATTTCAGTGATGAATCTAGTAACTAAAGAATCCCTGGGTCTCTATTTCTGCTTGCTACCGCAATTGATTGGCTTCGTATGACAGGAATGCATTACAAGTGACATGTATAATCAATATGACTGAGCTTTAACTTTGCGTTCCACTGGCACCATCCATTTCATCCTGATCACCTCCATTATTTAGGCTGCCGAGGTGCTGATTAAAATATTGATCTCACCATGGCAAACAGACCTGACATAGTCGAGGTTGCATTAACTTTTAGCCTCTTCTTTCCTGGCACCTGGGCCTCTTGAGGTGTCTACCGCAGTGAGTCAAACCTCAGCTTTCACATGCTGACATTTTTACCAGTGCGTATTGATCTTGTCTTGTACAATCGTCCCACGCAAGTAAACAAAACGTGGCTTTATGTGCATCTGAGTTGAACATTAACCATTACTGTTCTTCCAAAAAAGAAACACATTTACAAATAGAGCCGGACGATTGTCATCAACCTCAATGATTTGCTCCAATGATAATTCCAATTTTCTGGATTCTAACTCGGCTGCTATTAATTTTCTCCACAAGAGGGCGTTTCCACATTGCAACATCCATTTGTCTGGGCTTCAACAGTACAGCAGCAATGGAGTGAAAGAAATTCTAACAACATTCCTCTTTGGAAATAAAGTTCCACTTTAAGTGGAAATATATTTCGCTATATTTGATTATACATCAAAATATGTTGAATGCTTTTTTAGCTAATCACAGAGTACAAATCCTCTGACACAATAATGTCATTCGTAATACTCGATAATGTGGTGTTTATATCAGTTAGTTATAATAAAGGCATGATTTGTTTATTTAGTCTGAGAATGTTGATTATCTTAGTCTTAATAGGTTTTACTTACTTAACAAAATGTCTAAATATCTAAAAGTGGGCACTGTTTTTAATAATCTAACAAAAAAGCACAAACAAAAAGAAAAACAAAACAACTCTGAATTGTTTTAACAGGATCTTCCAAGAAACAGACAGATTTGCCCTTTGTGGATGGAAAGATTTCATATATGACGTCATTGAGATCTTTCCCATAGACGTGCCTGTGCAAAGCTTAGCCAACCATCTCTGACTTTCATCACAAATATTTACCCTGTTTATCTTCATCTGCTCAGGCATAAACACCATATGCTTTGTGCTAGTGCACAGTGGGGTTGACAGAATGAGGTTGTCCTGTGTATTCTGATCAGAATTCTCTATTTGGGTTTGGATGTTGTGTGTGGACCTGTGGGCTAAAGGTATTCCTCTGAAGCACGAAAAACCTGCCATAGATACAAGAGCCGATTCATGTGTGATTGTATTGTTGTCCAGAGGGACAGTTTCACAGCAACAGATCTCGTTAAGCATGTTAACTGAGCGATCTCATTCCGAGATTTGGGGACAGCTCCACGTCTTGGTGTGTGAGGGAGTTCTGCTTGTGTTACGAGGCATGTACAGGATGTGTCAGTGTCAGGATGACATTAGACAAAGACAAAGAAAGACAGAGAGAGAGAGTGCATCAGTAAGTTGAACAACAAGATCTTGGCATCAGAAAGCTGTACCTCTTCTTCCTATTAAAAGTATATTTGCCGGTTTTATGGAGTTTTCACCTAACCTCCTCTCAGCTAAAGTAAGTCATAATGACAGCATTCTACTTTCCAAACGCTTAAAGTCATAACGTGCCCCTGCACAAGAGCAGCTTAGTTTATGAGCCTTGTGAAGTTCCCCCGTCTGCCGTAACCAAAACAATGAAATCCACATCCCAGTAAGAATCTGCTCGGTGTCCAGCATGTTTAGCAGACGTGTTATTTCATTAAAACCTACTAGCAACAGTTTTATCATTTTGTCCTGTAAAATAAATACTTAAAGGTTGTGTTTTGAGAATTATGGATATTACTGAATGGTGTTTCTAACACCTTCTAACATCTCTTTTTAATCTGTCAGTGTCCAACATATATAATGTAGTTCTGCATGCATGTTCTCGGGCATCTGTTCCACTTTAATGTCACTTTATACTACTGCCAGACTGGATCGGCCTAGTTACACATTTATTTTTAATTCTAAAGAACAGTAACAAATGTGTTAATAATTGGACAATGTTGTCCAGAGAAACTTTGGGTAGTATTAATATAATATTTCTAATTATAATAACAATATATAATAGTATAATATTAATAAGAGAGCCCTAATTACAGAAAGCATTGTAATACGGCGTTATTGGATGAGAAGTAATGCTTTGAGTCAAAGCAGTTGTCTGCTCAGACGCAGGCCTTGGTACCTTGGTAACTTGCATCGTCTGGTTCCTGCTGTGTCTGGAGAATAAACAACAGCTCTAAGAAAGGTTATTAACAGAGTGTCAAAAGTCTCATTTGGGCATATATCGTCATTTATTTTATTTCTCACTACTTTAGTGAGACCCAAACCCTTCTCTTCCAGCACAGACAGTGTAGCTGTGGTGGTGACGTAGTTTCACTGCTCTGATTGAGTTTATCAGGCTACGAGACTAAAGGGTGTACGGTTCGTAATCTTGTCATGGTGATCTGTGGCCTTCATCCCATGCCTTCTTGCATAACATCAGACTCTGATAACGATTTTTTACTGGAGAGCCACTTACATCATGTAGTCTACATACGTGAAGAGCTCAGAGGATTTTAAAGATTAGTTTTGCTTCTCCTGACCTGTTTGTATTTGTAGCAAGTCAGCCCCCAGACTAAATCATTTGGCATTTTGTAGTCTGTGTGATTTGAATAGCAGGCATTGTAATATGTGTCTTCTGTATAGTTAATGAAGCTTTGCAATGCAGCCTGTACTCTTCTTCATAATCTCAGTTTTCATTTTTTTTAGATTATGTAAACAGGGTGGACTGGTCTTTTTAATCTGTGGTGGCAGGGCACTGCACTTTGTAATAGTCTCCCCTTTAATCTGCCTGTGGCCTACAGTGTGTGCTGTGAATTAGCACATCTTGAATCATTTGAAAAGCCGCGATCAATACCTATTAAGTGGCTTTGAAGCTCCCGTGATCTATGTTGAGAAACTAATATTAAGATCAATACATTCCTGGTCTAAGGATGATATGATCAGGGAAACGGTGGCATTTAACTCAGATAGACAGACTCTAAACTCCAGCCTCTAATCTCCAGCCTCCAAATTTAAACTTCTAATCTCCAGCCTCTATACTCCAGCCTCTACACTCCAGCCTCTAATCTCCAGCCTCTAAACTTAAACTTCTAATCTCCAGCCTCTATACTCCAGCCTCTAAACTCCAGTCTGCATATACAAGACAAGCAGCCATTCATCAGTGCAGCTGGATATTTATTTAGCAAAAAGGACAAATGGATAAACTGTGTGATTTAAGGTTTAATTTAATCAGCTCCAGTGCTCTGGAAGTAGTGCATGCTCCTATGTGGCTGTAAATACAGGCGGAGAGGACCTACCTGTCAGAGCTCACCCAGCCAAACTGTGACAGCGTAGGCAAAACACGTAGTAGAGTCAAATCCCTGGGAAGTGCATCAATAAAACGAAAACAGAAAACTCAAAAGGAATTTTTTTTTTTTTAATGTTTCTGTAATTTTTTTTATTGTCTATTTTAACCACATCTTCCCTGTTCTTACCCCATTATTTCTTTCCTGCCTTTTTGCCTTGTTATTGTTTGTGAAATAAACTACAATTCAAATAAAAAAAAAATTTTTTCTGACTATTTAAAGCTTCTGGTGTAGCTCTCCTGGTAATTCACCATGATCGTGAGTTCATTTTCCATGTAGCATTAATGTTGTTGCACTGATAAATATAAGTTGCTCTGGATAAGATTATATATATTCCAGAAATGTACAGCACTTTTTATGAAGTAGATTTAACAGGTGGAATAAATAAATTGCAAACATAATGTGTACTTCTCACTAGTACACTAGAGAACATGCTGTTCGCTCTTTTAGTTTCAGTATTTTATTTTAGTTTCTTCATTCCCAAAAGTGGCCTTGCCCTCTCACCTCTGCTTTTCCATATGAGCGTCATCGGAGGTGATCAGCCTGTCCCCGTGGTTTGTTAGGGCCAGAGAAGGGTAGGGCCAGCATACTTAGACGCTTTCCACAAATGACACACCCAAGGAGGTGCGTTGTGGACATGCACACGTGTGCACACACAAGCCCGCAAAAATGCAGAAGGGCAGCTGATTGTATTTCCATCATGTGTGCATCTTATCATTACATTTCATACATTTCTTAGAACCGTTGTATTGAGGAGATATAGTTGTTATCTTTTAACTTTTGAGTTGGTGTCAAATTCCTAAACTGCTAAAACTGATCAGCACTTCTTGTCAAGTGTTTTTTTTTCCCCCAAACCCACATTGGTGCAGATGTGGGTGTTAATGTTTCCAGTCACCTCGATGATTGAATATTCATTTCTGGGGGTCATCTGAGGTCCTGATTGCCTCATTATTTTGCCAGTGCATGTCCTGCTAAGAGGATAACGAACCCCCATCAGTCATCACCAGCTACCACGGGCTCTGCTGTCACAGCTGTCTTAATGGAGACATTAGCAGGGGGGGTGGACATGGATAAAAGGAGATACGAGGTTTGATTCAGAACTCCTGCTTTCAGCGTTTGCCTGCAATGGCCCCTGGCCCCTAATAAGCAGAGTGTTTTGAGGAACCAGCAAACCTGCTTGAAGAAAATCTAGGCCAGGGTCTGGTCCACGGCCACTTGTTCTTCACAGACAGCAACAAGTTATGTACAACAATCGGACCCGTCACCAAACGGTTTGGCCATAAGACTGATGTTTCAGCAAGTCACCCACTTCTCAGCTCCTCATTGCTCCTCACTGCTCCTCTCAGCTCCCGAGTATTCTATCCCCCCACCCCTCCCCCTCCCGGCCGTTTTGGCTTTGGCGCTTCCCACTGGGACGTGGGGCAGCATGGAGGTGGTTCTGAGCGCACCCACTGGCTCCTTCGCTCTAGGCCCACATGCTGCTTTCAATAATTAAGGTTTGAAATAGTCAAAACCCCCCCCAAACAGCCTGCGGGAGACCGAGCGAGCCAGACTTCTCTCGGCATGTACTCCAACATGCCAGAAATGCGTCAAACCAAACGAATAGCTAGGGCTCTTCCCGCCATCCCGTTAGGCTCTCGTTTCATGCAGACATCAAGTTCTGAGCAAAACGTGCTAATGTCAGCTAGAAAGCAGGAATGGGGAAAAAAGCCTGTGGGGGGAAGGATCGCCTGGACAATCAGCCAGAGCAGGGCCTCCTCCTGTCTCCTCCTTCTTTACACTCCCTCGGAGGCGCAACAGAGAGGGGAGGTCTGCCTGGTGGAATTTGAGAGAACAAGACTTTATGGGGTGCGGTTGGCTGATGGACCTTGCAGTGGCCGCCTCGACGCTGGAGGGTAAAACAGGAGAGCGAGCCTCAGATTCCCACTGTTTCCCTGGTGCAGCATTTGTGAAATTATGGATTTAACACTAGTTTTTTTAGTTTAGTTTTTGTACCTCATTTTCCTCTCCCTCTCGCACCCCCTCACTCTCCCTCTATTTCCCTCACACTATTTCCTTTCTCTCTCTCTGTCAGCAATTCTCTTCTTTTTGTTTGCAGATTCAACGGTTCTTTTGTTTGTGCTTTAATTCCCTTTATCCTTGATTTAGCTCCTTTAGATACATGCATTCTTCCAGCAAGCAGCTTGCGAGGCGGAAAAGGATTCTGGACTGGTCTTAATTGCCGATTGCTCCTCTGTGCCCCCTTTGGCTCTGCTCACTCGCTGACTATAGAGTCCATGATGGCTGTCTCTAATACCACCAGCGCACAGTTCACAAACCCCACACACCCCTTTCATCTCCTGGATTGACAGACTGACTCGATGCATGAACATTGGGGTGGGCTCAGTCTGACACCCTGGGAATCGATATACAATATCCTCCCAGGCGCGAGAAGAATGAGTGTCTCTTATAAGAAGTCTGTTAGTTTTCACTGTGCCTTTTTCACATGCAAACTGCTTCACTTAGCCGTTCCTCTTCTCCCAACATCATTCCCAAATGGGTCTGTTTTATTGGGGTTTTTCATTTGATTTCAGTTTGGACTCTCATCGCATTACATCACAGCGCAGTACTCATCTCGGGATAGATGCATCCTGAGAGGAGATTTGGACTTTTACTACTTTACTGGTTCAATGATGTATCAGTAGCACTGCTTTTGTTATCCCTGAAAACAAGACCGATTTTTTTTTTTTGTCTTGTTGTGTTTTTCCAGGTGTTTAAAGGTGAATTTCAGCTACCTGATTTTCTTAAAGAACAATCACAGGTATGGTAGCTCCTCTGCCTGCTCTAGTCATTTCATTTGTTTTTTTCTATACAGTTTTTCCCCTTTGATCCTCTTTTTTTAAGTGCTAACCATCTTAATAATTAGTATGCAGTACTGGCTTTCGCTCCCGTATGCTTTCTCGCTTGGTCTTACTGCATTCTAGTCATTTTGGTGATTCCGCCGGTGAATAACCCGTCTTCCAACCTCCTGCAGTTCTCTCTTGATCTTTTATTTCTTGCCTTATTTTCATGCCTGCACACACAGATTCTCACATTAGCTCTCTGGCCTCGTTTCTCATGGCCTGGTGGTCCCTGCTAGCGAGGGAGACGAAGCTGGATGCTCTGTGGCTGTCTGGGGGGTGTATACTGCCCCCTCTTGACCAAAATGAGTTATTTAATCAGCTGCATAGAATGCCACCCAGATTGTCTGGCTGGTTACTGTAGTAATGAATAATGCTCGCAGTGTCACTGGGAGAGACTGCATGTTGTAAGACTGCGATGCGTATTGGACAGGACCCTTCCTTATTGGCTGCCACACGAGAACCGGAAGGACAGACATTGTAAACAGATCTCCAGCAAAGCAGATTGGCTCGTTTCCTTCTGTCAGCATATCTGCAACGCATCAACAGATGTGCTTCACAGGAAGTGTATTCCTTCTTAAGCACTGAGGGGTCTTCTACTCTTTTACAGCTGCAGAAATCTTCAGAAAAGCCAAACCCAAGTTAGGAGGAGAAAAGAAACAGTCCAGACAACCATAAAAGTAAGTGACTGCTTATATTGGCTAAGAAAATACTGACTGAAGGTTTATTCATCTGACCTAAATTGAACTTAATTGCCATGTAAAAAGCACTGATATGATTGTTTTTAGAGCTTCAGTCTGGCCCAATGCAGTGTTCTGTTTCAAATATATTCTCAATGTTAGTGTGTATGGTTTGTAAGTACATCTTGTAGGTGGGTGTGTGTTTAATATTCCAGTGTAGCTACTCTTTCTTCGTATACTCACTCAGCTGGCTGCTCTCTGCTGTGTTACAGGCAAACAGGATGGGACACAGCAGGGCCCTGGTGGACCCACAAACACATGCTGGGACCTCCCTCTCTATCTATCTCTCTCTCTCTCACACACACACACACACACACACACACACACACACACACACACACACACAATATTCATTCAGAGGCCCCTGGGCCCAGACCACTACATGGAGAACTTTGGCCTTTGATGTTGTACTGTAACAGTTGTGGCCTAAGAATGTCATTGCTATCTAGATTTTTTTTTTAAACCATAATCGTGGGACTTTTTCCTGGCTACATAAATCTGTGATTCTGTTATAAGAAAATACAGTGATTAGCAATGGAAATATTTATGGAAGAAAATTAGCTTTTGAAGATGCAACATCTATTTTGATGTTTTGTTTTTAATGTTCATGTATTTGTAATGTGCAATTCCTTGGGTACTCATGTACAAGATCACAGTCTTCAGGCAGCACTCATAGTGAGGACAAAGCGGCATTTTGTACCCTTCCATTCCCAATAGCGTGATCTTTTGTACATGGAGATCTGTAATAAATGAATTGTCAGTGTTGAAGGCGAGAGAATTGCTTGTATTTTCCCATCGGAGGAAAACTGGGATGTCAAGAGA
This sequence comes from Electrophorus electricus, assembly GCF_041902795.1. NCBI lineage: Eukaryota > Metazoa > Chordata > Actinopteri > Gymnotiformes > Gymnotidae > Electrophorus > Electrophorus electricus. Next base: position 3,945,746 of record NC_137513.1, read on the forward strand.
CAATGGTTGAGTCTTCTATTGTAGCAAATTTTAAAATGGCACCAGCAAATTGGACCTTTTGTTTTTCCTGGTGAAATAAAGCAATGATGGCCTTCAGGCTGCTCATGTCCACATCACTGCAGTCTGTGCAGCGCGGAGTTTTCGGCGGACCCCTGCTCTGCTCTGGGCGCGGCTCGCCTTTATTACTTGACTGACTTTGTAATACCTTCATGCTGAGTCTTCTTCATAGCTCGATTAGTCCAACAAACAGGCCACAGGAAACCTACTCCTGGACTACCAAAGTCTTATGAGAATCTATAGGCTAAATCCCTTAATCTGTTTGTGAAACTGATTGTAAAACCTGTTATAGATACATGATAAACATGACAAATGTAAGTTTCTTAATTTCTTAATGATTCTTAATTCGTCTTAAAAATTCTTAATTTTGAATACTCATAGCTACTGTAACTTAACAAGTGCCTACTAGTGGTGGTTAATGCCTGTGGCCTTGTGTGATGTCCGAGCTGTGGCTGACTACGATGCGTCTGTCTCGTTGTGGGAGTGGGTTTCTACAAACAGATCAAGCATAATCGTGACTTAAATTGCTGTGGAGCTCAGGAGTCCGTGTTTGGGTGGTGACGTTTATCTCCACATCTGTTATCCTCTTCTTGTTGCACTGCATAACTGTTTTGTTTGACTGTGGTGCCCCTGAGTGGTGGCTTTAGCAAATGACATGCCCGTTTCAGGTCTTCAAACCCTGGGAATCGTTGAGATGAGTTCACGCATGTACACACGCAAACCCACATCTCTGGAGTTTCTCAGTTTCACTGCTGAAAAAGCAAATGTATTTTGGCAAATGAAATGTGAAAATATGTTAGGAACAACATTTTTTTTTTCAAAGTACATACATACAAGATAAATGATACATCTATTACAATACATCATCATTCAGATTTTGGCATCCAAACAAAAAAATAAATAAATAAATATATATATATATATATATATATATATTCAATTTAGTAGAATCCAGAGCACAACATTAATAAGGAACATAACAGTCAACATGTAACAAAGGTCTCCACCATTCAAATTGTAAAGTTCTCCAGTTCTACAGGGTTCTTCAAAAGCACATCTCTACAACCAAAGTAAAAAATAGAGTTTAAACTACAGATGTCTTTACTGCTCTCAAACTGGAGTTCTTTTTGCCCTTTGTATTTACACTACAGTAGCAGGCATGGGGGGGGGTTGTCAAAAAGCATCTTCACAGTAGACATTAAGAACATGATTTATCTTTCCGATACCTAACCAACAGTCGTTGAGTTTTGAGATCGCACAACCGTATGACACCAAGGATGACGTTCTAGAGACTTTGGTATACAAGCTCCTGTTGGAAGTAATCTTTAATGGGGCCATAATGTCCCTCCCCAAGAATCACAGGCTGAGATCAAGACATTTGACTAGCAGGGTTTGAGGCACAGTTACTACAAAGGGCACCTAGTCAAGGCCCAAACGCATGGGCCAACCGATACAGAAGATTCACATGAGGGAAGTGGAAGGGTGAAACCAGGCAATAGCTCAGGATTGGGGAAGACATTAAAGGGAATGGGTGAACCTCTCAGGTCCTTTTTGTCAGGAACGCTGAGGGCGACGTGCATCCTTTAGAGGAGTTATGGCTGTGATGTGGGATGCTCTACCGTATCCAGGAGCATCCGCTGATGTGCACGCTCAGAGCTGTAGCCGTCAATCCGCCCAGATGCGAACTCCGTCCCAGAGGTGTTCTCGCGGCCAAGCCCAGAACGCTGCACTGACAGGTGAGAAAAGAATCCGCCGCCACCCACTGTCAGTGTCAGGCATGCCATTGGCTCGTCACGCAACCCCGTCACCATCATCTGGAAGGAGCTCGCCTCTTTGGGGCCCCGGCAGGGAGGATTCTGGTAATCACGTCTCCACCCTCATCTTCCTGCGTGGGCTGATGGGCATGAGTGGAAGGAAAAGTTTCAAAGTGCAAAAAGTAGTGAGACAGGTTAGAGGACAGGGTACGAAGGCAACGTTAGCGTTTTCTTCAGCGGCCATCAGAAGATCTGGCAGGGAAAATAGGGCCAGTGAAGTCATTTAGACAAACAAAAGGACATATAAACACTATGACAAGGTCATATCATTGGCACAGTCCTTTTGGTCACAGATGGATGCTTTAATAACTCATCTCCGTGGCTTGGTTCTTCAGTGGCTGTCACCGTAGGCAGTCTCTGCCTTTTGAGGCCCTAGGGCTGTGGGGCAGGATTAGGACACTTCAGTTTGACTGGTCAGTGCCAGATCGAACAAAGGCAGACAGAGAGCAGAGACGGTCCTCCTGAGAGGTTGATGCGGAACACTTTTGTGTGGGTTTGGCGGGGAAAAAAACAGTCACTGGTAAACTGGTAAACACTGGCCATGCCCCCATGCAAGGCCCCAGTCGCCCCTGGAAGGCAGACACGGAGATGACCTGGCCGGTCACATGCTGGAGGAGCGTGCAGCCGGCAAACCCCCCCACCCCCCAAAAAATGGAAAACTTCAGTCACAGTGTGTGCAAATCCCACAAGCATGCAGACTATCCCAAGGTCTGACACAACGCTGTTGTGAGATGGGGCAAGGGTACAAGCGGAAGAGGACACATCAGAGCCCATAAGGCCAACAGTGGGTCCCAGGCAGTCTCATCGCTTTCGCCCAGGGGAGCCGCAGAAAGAAAGTGTACTCTCCCCCACCATCTCCCTCTTCCTGAGGAGACGTGGAGTGGGTCGACAGGGGAGGGGGAAGGTGTAGCAGGTGGAGGAGGGGCGAGTGAGCTCCAGCAGGTTCCCGCTCACCCTGCCTCGCATCATTTGTTCTCGATGAGCATCTGCACCTTCTGCACCAGCTCACGTGCCACCCTCAGAATGTGCTGGACATCGTGACGTTCGGCCATTTCTATCCACACGACACACACACACACACACACAAAATCACCCGCATGTTAGTGAACTTGGAAATCTGAAGTTCTGCAGTTAAGTGTAAGGGGCTGACAGTCTGCTCTTGACTTAGGAATGTGCTCACCATTGAAGAACTTGATGATGTCTGTGAAGTCCATGTTGTTGTCACGGATGATCTCCCGGTAGACCTCCACCAGAGCCAGCGCGATGAAGAGGACGAAATGCGGGGAGGAGACACGGGGCGCCACCCAGATAACCTCCCACACTGCAAACACATCCTCATAGAGAAGCTCTAAAACACACACACACCATAAATATGCAAATGTCGGAGCGGGTGGAGGTTTACACAGCAAGTGAACTAATGGGAGGCCTTTAAGGGAAAGGCGAAACGTTGGCAGAGTGGTCGTACCCCTCTTGAAGTCCAGCAGGAACCAACGGTAGCAGAAGTAGAAGTGAGTGTAATCTCCGTTCTGGTGCATCAGCTCGAACAGCTCGGAGTCAAGGATCTACGGAAGCAGCCGGAAACAAAAGCCTGTTAGTCATCTCTACTGATGTCACTGTATTCATCTGGTGAGGACTTTGTGCTCAGCCAGATGGCCTCAGCCACCGGACGAACGTCACCTGTATCAGGGACCTCATGTTTGCAAACTGAGTGTCCATGGCTCCTCCGGTCGGGAAGTTCTGACTCATCCTCTTCATTAACTGAGTGAAACAGCTGTAGGCAAGGCATTCTGGGTATGGGGGGGAAGAGAGGGGACGATGAAGGGAGAGAGAAAGGGAGAACGCAACACATGCACACGTCAGCAACACCAACGCTAAATTAAGCCCGTTTTTAAATGATGATCAGTCCTTTAAGGCTACTTAGGGGTCAGTATATTTCAGGCCCATGCTGAGAACTAAAATTGGCTTGAACTCCCAGAGCACTGAGTGCTGTATTCTTAAGAACCACACATCCTCTCTTTCTCTGCCCTCGTTTTCAGAATTTACTGCACAGAGATTTATAAGCTTGACTGAACAGTTCTGGAACTGTTAACCAGTTTTATAATTCAGTAGAAATATTGGCCATATTAAGCTTAAGCTCACAGTTCTACAAGGTTTAATATCACAATTCAGAACGAAGAAATGCACTTAGGGAGCCTGGAAAGTAAGACGAGGATTTTGTCTTCCATCAAATTGAAAACCAGCAAAGACCTGCTTCTCACCATCATCCAGGATGACCATCAGAGGAGCGAGGAGATCACACATGCCCTGCACATAGCCCACCTCTAGGTGCTCCCACACATAACTGAAGCCCAGGAGAGGAGAGAGGAAAACCAGTGAGACCAGGAATCAAGGGCTGGACACTGCAGCCACACCCTTCAGAAATCTGTGCAGAAAGACCAGGCACTGCTCCAGGTTGGGCTGACCTGCACATGATGTTGCGAAGCTTCTCCAGGTTGCTGGTGGTGAAATAGTAGTAGTTGCGGTCGCAGCGTGCAACGTCCTTGTCTATTCTATGCAGGTTCAGTGCCACTGTGTCCAAGAGCTCCATCTGCTCAGAAACAGGTTTAATCTGTCATCAGAAGCATGAGATCTCATCAATGTTTGCCTTAGGACAAAAACGTTTTAGCACCGTAATCACTGACACAGAGGTTTTCAAATCTTCTCACTGCTAGGGAGCAGGACAGTGATTCAGTGAGCCAGTCGTTACTTCATTAATATTACTTATGGATTACTAATAACTAATGTCATAAATAATGTTAGTGATGAGAGCCTTGATATAAAACATCACCCAGCATTTGAATAAATACATCAAAAGGTCTATTCCTCAGGCCCTGAATCTCGTTTCATTTCTCTTGCATGTCTTTTCTGTCATCAGTAAGAGCAGACCAAGGTAAAAGAAACGTTTAGTGGAAGTCAGTACCGTATATGAGGAGAAGGATGCTGGACTGTCCTCATTGTCAGTCACCAGTTTGTCCAGCTGACTGCACAGCTGCTCCTCAGTCAGCGAGTCCCGCCCACTTCGCTCTTCCAACACGCCTCTGGGCGTGGCCTCATCTCCTGGATCCTCTTCCATGCTCTGCCCATCATCAATGCTAGACAGGATCTGGGAGTGTCCGGACGCTACCGAGTAGTTCCTGGAGGAGGGGAGACCCGAGTCCGGGGAGTCGAACTCCACCACCGGCCTCTCGTCAGGGGCCGGTGCGGCCGGGTTAACCATGGTGGTCAGGGTAGGGGTGTTGTCCCTTTCACAGGGCGTGTCCTGACCTGCCCCGTCAGGCTCATCCACCGACATGAACACCTACGAGCAGATTGGAAGCAGCATGCAGGGTAACGAGGACCAGGCAGCGTGAAAGAACAGCACCAAATCTGGATAACCAGCAACTTTGGTTCCTGCAGCAAAAGCCAATTTGTCAATTTGTGGGATGTACAGGAAGTGGAACCAGTGATTGGGCATGACTACACTAAAGTATCCAGTTTGAACTGTAGTGTAACGCTGTCCCGAGCTTTGGACAGAACAGGTGAACGTCACGCTTTAAGAGAACGGGCAACAAGTCCCTCGCGTCACACTGAGATATGGGCGGGGCCTACCTCGTTGCTGAGGGTGGAGTCTCGGTGGACAAGTCTCATGACATGGCTGTCAATGCTGCTCCCCGACGACAGCTTGGCAAAGATGGCCGACTGCATCTCCTTCTCACGCTGCTTCACGATGACTTCGCAGGCCTTCCACTCCCGCATGACTTGCTTGTATCGCGCGGCGATCTTCTCGTCGATCTGCGGACAGCGCAGCAGTCAGGCCGGCAGCTCAGAGAGACACTCCGCTGGTCACCTCCGGCTAATCGGGGTTTTGGCTTTACCTGCGTCATGTTTTTTTTCCCCATGCCGAACTTATAATGGCCCAGTAAAAAAGGCCACACCTCCTTCCTGATCTCATGCTCCACCCCACCGTAGTAAACCAATCGCAGCAGCTCCAGCTCTTTGTAGTTCTAAAGAAAACAGCATATGACACGAAGATGTGATGATTGCGGACTTATTGCTCCAGTCAAAGCCTCTGCTGCCCTCTAGTGGACGTTACTTTGACCACGCCATACTAACCTTGCAGTCTTTTTGGTATTTGCTCCAGACATCTTTGCTGAGGCCTCCAGAGGCTTCACAAGGTTTGTCTGGGGGGACGATATTATGGTTGACCAGGGCTGACAGATGTGTTCTCACAGTGGACAGATGGCGACAGTAGGCCAGCCCTAAAGAGGAGGACATTGTTTTTGACGTGGCCAACGTCTCAACGGACACAGAAGCCTGCGTCTATAACTCAGGTTGCGCTTACAGCCGTAGAACGCTCTGGAGACGATCTGCTTCTTCATGTTGTGGCACAGCAGCTTGAGCGGAATTCTGGGCACAGACAGGAAATTACATCATTGTGTGGCCCGTCGGGAGCCACAGAGAATGGAGAATATCGGAGCGAGCAGTGCTTTAGGCTGATTTGGGAAGTGCACCCTCACCGGTCGTGCATGCAGGTGCATCCTGGAGGAAGCTCCACAGACGCGCTACTGCCCCTGGTGGAGCAGGACGGGCATGACGACACGTGACTGGTGGACTCGGCCTGCTGCCATGACAACGGGCTGCCTCCGAAGCCCTGCGTATCCATCATGTCCCCATGGTCTAGCAGGAGAGAGAGAAGGAGAGAAAATGAAGAGGGTGAAGCAGCAGCAGGAGACCTGTCAAATGACCTTCGTTTGAAGACTCCTCCACATTTCCACTGTGATCAATTGTCAGCAGCATTATTTGCATTATTTTCATCTTTTGCTGAGTTTGTTCAGAAGAATGTTTGTTGTCATTTTTTTTTTAAGGGGGCAGCAGATTGTGCTTGAAGAATACAAGTTCACATGTCCACGTTAGGAAAAAATCAGTTTGATATTGCCGATACCGACATTGTTACGTAGGACAGGCCTCTTAGCTCAACCATGAGATTATTTAAGGTAGAGATTCCTGCCTCTACCGCACAGGTATTCATTCATGTCCCTGTTTGGACAATTGGTCTGATTGGGTTTCAGATCTTGGCAGCCCCGAGATCCTTAGACACAGACACAGGGAGGTAAAAGGAGCCCTTAGGTAGCATGCATCTGTGAAGGAACAGAAACCAAAAGAAGAAGGCATATGAACAATGTGAGGGGGAGGGTCATGCCAGAAGACCTGCCAATCACAGCGCGCCATTGTACCGCCCCAGCCAGGCATTCAGATAGCTAGGAGAGAGGAGACCCACAGCCACGCCTCCCACCATGCTGGATGCATCAAACCAAACGACAGGACAAAAGAGGAGGACAACAACAAACCAAAAACAAAGGGAGGAAAAAAAAACCCAAAAACTTTCATGTCGCCAAATGTAAATGTACTTGAGCCAGTGGAACCAAAAGAGTTGGACAGTGCACAGTGACTAAATGCTCTTCACCTTAATTCTTCAGGCCCGAGCTGGTGACCTGCTATAGATACCGGACTCCATTTTGGCCATGACCAACAAAAGAAAAGAAAAGAAAGAAAACAAATGGAGGGAGAGCGAGTTGGAATTTTGCCGCCGGCGGGTCTCTTGTGGACTACGGGGGCTTTAAAAGTGGCAAGGCTACGGTCAAACAGGCGATGCGTTCACGGAACGATTCACGTGTCTACCACGCCAGAACCCCACAGGACCTGACTGTCATAATGAAAGGTGACCGCAGTTAGTGAAGAATTACAGTGAACAGCATTGCAGAAAACCAGCTGAACACAGGAGGAAGAGAAAAACAATGTTAACTCAATGAAATCAAACTGAAAAGGAAAGAGAGAGAGAGAGAGAAAGAAGAGACAGGGCACTGAAGGGGTAGACACAGTGTTCACAAAGAAGCAGAGGAGCACATTTGGTAACAAAAGAAAAAGGCAAATAAGGGAAGATACTGGTAGGTGCAAATTTCCCATGCAAAAGTCATCAAGCATGTCGAAATCAAATCAAGGTCAAACCCAAAGATTAATTGAGCATTTACATTTTTTTCCTTTCTTTTTAAAAAAGAAGTCAACCAAAAGAAACCGAGCAAATAACTGGAAGCATGGCTGCCAGCCCAACAGTGCAGAGAGGAGGAGGAGAGAGACTGACTAGTCCTGCTGGCCTAACCTCCCAGGCCTGCTCTCCACACTAAATCCGCATCCAATCTAAAAGTCCGGCGACAGAGAGGAGGGAGGGATGCTAGTAACACGTCACCATGGCAGTGCGATGACTGCTCTACTGCCACTAAACAGGCGAGTGCAGGTTACCCCAGGCAACTGAAGACAAGAGGAAGAGTGACCATGCTTGGCACACACACACACACACACACACACACACACACACCGACTTCCCAGCAACCCAAATTTATAAAAGTAAAGGATGTTGATCCTGTTGTTTCTTTTCCACTTGACAAAACGGGACATGTGTGTAACATTGGAACTGTGAAACGCGGGAAAGTTTGAGCCATGGAACGGTGACGGCTAACGCAAGCAGAAAGCAGCATAATTAGTGAGCACCGTCTCCCTCTCTCCTCCGTTGTAGTGTCAGAGCAACATGCACGCCGGGCCTCATCACTTGACCTAGCCTTTGTTCCCGGCATGCATGTTACCATGGTAACACATGCCCGGGTTTGGCTGGTGACGTGCCTGCTCCGGTCTAAAGAGTGATACTGTGGTGCGGCGCAGCCGGGGAGACCGGCACATCTCCCGCTGGCCTCAGTGACCTGCTGCACTGTTGGGCTCGGGGTGGGGGAGGGGTAGCGTGGACAGGGATACCAGGCGAAGCGTCCGGAAGCGAGGGAAAAAGGCATGGCACAAAGGGGGGGGGGGGGATGGAATGGGAGCGCTCGTGATAAAAACCTTTCATGACATTAGGGTCTGTGAGGTTCCGCGAGCAGATCATTGAGATCATTGCGTGAAGTCTATCTTCTTCCTCCTCATCGTCGTCCAGGGAGGGTGCGCGACTGCCCGTGGTGTGGTGGTAGTTTATAGTGACTGCTCGGGCAATAAGAAAACACAGTTTAGCACCCGCCTCGACAGCACACTGAAACCACAGTGAACACACACGCACATACACGCACGCACATAAATACACCCGATTAATTAAGACCCGAGGGGTCCGATTGAATAACGGCAGCCCCCACAACAGCTGTCATGGTCCAGGGGATAAAAAAAAGAATATGAAAACCAAGGGATCCTGAGTCCGGGGCTGAAGCAGTCATGCTCAGTCATCCGGACGGGTGAGAGCAGCAGCTTCCAGCCAGAGAGATGGACGGATGGACGTGACGTTCGGATGAACGGAAGAATGTGCCAGAGCAGGAGGAGGGGCATTTTGGAGCCAACTCACTGGAATCGGGGCAGTGTCCTGGGTAAACGATGCGGAACACGTAGTCGGCAGCGACAGGCTCCTCCCCTTCACCGTCCTGCTCCGTCAGGCGTGCCGTGCTGCTCCTTTTACGCAGCTTGGGGAAGACCTTACCCTGCCCAACACACACACACATACACACAGATACACATTAGAAGGTGGTGCTGCTCCTGTGATCTCTAAAAATTTGCAGTTGATTTAAGACATTACACAGAAAATAACATGTGGCATCTGAAAGCACAAACTAACTAGAACAGAACAGAACAGAAGGGTCTAGGGTGAGCATGGCCAAAGCAAGGAAACCTTCAGCCAGACAATGAGTTCACTGGAAAGAGACGCCCTAATTAGCATCAGTTAATCAAATGGAGGTTGATTTGTTATTTTCTCTTTAAGAAAGATGAACTTCTAAAACCAAACATACACAGCAGTGCATAAAGGAGCTATGACAATGATATCTACAGTCATTTTTGTTTATTCTTTTGTTTGTATGAACATTTAGAAAAGATGGAGCTTAAACTTGTGCTTGATAGAAAGATGAAGTGGTGTGCTTGGTCCTAAGGAGCTGGTCGCATGGCAAAAGGCCAATGCCCAGGCCAGTAGGAATGCGTAGGCGCTTATGTGGTTCATAGCAGGTATGGTTTGAGCCCGTGGTTGCTAACAAACTGCTGTATGAACTTTACCCATTGCACCAATGTGCACTGCTGACTAAATGGTGAACTTGAACATAAACCAGAGACTTTGCTAGCAAAATCTACAGCAGAAACTATGTCAGAACACCGCATCCAGTGAGGTTGCTGACCCCTGTTCTAGGGCATGCCCAAGGTTGCTGACCCCTCCCTGACCCCATACCATGCGCTTATTCTGCTACACCCCAATTACTCAGGGAGAATTGAAACGACTCAGGACGTGACACTAACCTTGCCTTTCTGAGACCAGAGAGGGGGCTCCAGCTGACCCCTGGGCTGTAGTCCTGTCTCCAGGCAGGACAGGAAGGCCAGGAGGTGGCCCCCAGGAGGGAAGTGCAGGGGGGGCCTCTGGATCCCATCCTGACTCACCAGCACCAGAGTCCCACCACAGTCCGCTGAGACGCAGCCATGTCACAAGGAGCATCATGAAGATGGAATACAAGACAGCATGGAATTAGTGATTTGCATTCCGGATATGGTTGTTTTTGTGAACAGACAGCAGGCCTTCTCAAGACGTCACCAACTGCAGTGCTGGATTATGCCCTTCCATTATCTATAAATATCCTGCCTTGGGCTTCTTTGCTTTTTTTTTGGAAAGTTAAAGGAAAAAAATTCAGAAAAATTCAGAAAAAAAAATTCAGAAAAGCCTCCTGCTTGGAGGCATATAAAAGCCGATGCAAAAGGATGTGAGAAGAGAAAGACTCACGCCGCTGGTGACAGTGGATGCAAACGATCTGTCTTAAAGGCACAGTCAATGCGTAGTCCCAATAAATACTGCAGACAGGGAGATAGCAGGAGACCAAGCAGTGTGACAAAACTGATTTATGTGACTGCACCATACGCACCACTGCAATGTGTGTGTGTGTGTGTGTCTGTGTATGTATTGCGCTACCTTTTCTCCAGGTCGCAGTCCCCCAGAGTACCATTGATTAACTGGTTAGGTGTCCATTTAAGCGTGAGTGTCTCTGCGGTTTGATGCAAGGACAGGTAACCCCGCAGTACTTCCAGGTCCTTCTTCTGCACGCATATGGACACAACACAAAACACACACACACACACACACGCACACACGCACACGCACACGCACACACACACACACACTTTAACCAGTTACTTCTTGTCAAGCTGCACTTCAAGTCCACTGTCGTACCTGGAGAGCCAGATAAAAGCTAAGCAAAATTTTTACAAGATAACGTGAAGAAAATAAAACAAATTAGAGAAATGCGAAAAAGACAAAGAAATCATGAACCAGTGACTGAATGAAAGGAATGATGTGGACAGATACAGTAATGAGGGTGATATATGGTAATCAACCGCTACAGCAACTATCATATTTCACACCCAAATTGAATTAGAGTTAAATCTTTCCCTTATCCACAGACCTGGGTCATTTACACTATTGATTCATATAAGACCTGCCAGATCCAGAATGCCTTGTGCCAAGCTCAGTCTGTCAGTGATGCTTACCCTACTGTTACGGAATGACCCCACTGTTATGAAATGATCCTATTTTACCAGCTGAAATAAGCCATTAAATGAAGAAGTAAAGTTTAAAGGAAAAGTTGCTGAAGTAAAGAAGGTATCAGCCCTCTAATCAGCCTAAACTTTGCTTTTAAAAAAGGTGTTAACAAACAATCAATTAGCATTATTATTTTGCATATTTTTAACTTAAAGACTTACAGTTATTATCATTGCAGTTAAGTCATTTTATGTGATTTTTAAATATATATTGGTCACAACAAGAGCAAAATATAACAACGCTCCACGTACTTCTTCCCCTGTTCCATTTAAGAAGCCAGAAGGTGTTGCCCAGATCGTGGTTTTAAATAGGCTGGGAAGCCTATTTACATGTGTACATCATTGGAGCCTGTGTAACCTCACAGTGCATGTTTTTCATTAGCTCCACAGCAGGAAAGATAACGAAGAGCAGAGTTTACCTGAGGACAGGCACAGGAGAAAAGGGAAACCCTCCACCATGGAGAATCTACAGCTGGCACCTGTGTGCACTGCGTGGGCCTGCTAGTTGCCCAGAGAGCTCAGGGCGGCCGAGACTTATTGATCTGCGATGTGATGAATGCGTTTTACTACATACCACCCACACAGAATGAAAGGAGGAAAGGGACTTGTTGCCTCCTGAGTCTTATTAATGTCAAAATGTTCAAATATTTTTCATATTGTTCTGTAAAATATAGTCAAGCACAGAATGTCACTGCACTGGGTTTTTTAAACCAATGAGTAAATGCTATAGTAAAGTAAGAAATAAAAATAAAAATTAAATAAATAAATACATTTCTGTCTTCTGAATCCATATCCAGAGCTGACATCTGATGACGTAAGATCCAAGCATCAAAAAAATCTTTTTTAAATTATTCTGCCATAAGAAGGCTGAAATGAAAGCTGGACTGTTAATTGTTGGGACACATCCTGACATGAAACTACAAGTTGCTTCATCAAGACATCAGTATGGATATAGAAGCTTCATTACATTCACAGTGCAAGCCTCCCAAAGCCTTCAAGCCAAGCGACAGGTATTGATTGTGTGATCCTCTGGCTTGAATGAAATAAATGGTGTGTGTGTGTGTGTGTGTGTGTGTGTGTGTGTGTGTGCGCGCACGCGCACACGAATCCTCACCGGCTGAACGAGCACATTGTTCTTTCCATAAAGCAGATGCACGCGCGAGTTCTGATGAAGAGACTCCACATATTCTCTCGCTGACACTGCAAACTTATCCTCAGACATGCTCCCGCTGGACTGTCTCTTCCGGATCTGGGACGAAGCAGAGGCCATGTGAATTCACACAGCCTACACCATGAACGGTTCTCTCTGACCTTGCCCCCTCTCTGACCCCTGCCAGCTGCTCCTGCTCTCACCCCCAGAGCGGGCCTGCGGCTGAGCGAGGCCTCCTGGCCCCGATGGGCTCCGTGGATGCGGTGCCTCTGGACAAGCTCATTGGCAGAAGGGTCTGTCCAGAAATGGTCCGACGTCTTCAGCTTGGTGTACTCCAGTGCACAAGGCCCGACTGTGGTGGCGCACAGACAACAGACCACTCAAACACACAAAATAAAAAAAATCTAAGAGAGTCTATGAAATAACTGGCTAGAGAGAGACTGAAAGGACTAAAACGCCAAACAAAATACATCCCAAACCGCCTTTATAGCATTTATTCTATATTCTGTGGGTTTATTCTATGGATGATGGTGACCACGGAGTACTGAGAACTTAGAAAAACTTACCCAGCAGAGCTGCTAGGATCGGCCCGAACACCGAGTCGTGCATCAGAGCCTCCTTCTCATAATACTTACTGGAGAGACACAGATAAACACAAGCAAGTGTCCTTTACACTACTTTATCTGAGGGATGGAAACCTGAGCTCCTTCAAGCCAAGGCAAAGGCCAGGCGGTGGTGTGATAAGGTGACACAGAGCATAGCGCAGCCTTCTCACCTCGAGTTGTCTACGATACACTGTACAATTTTGTCCAAGACCTTCTCAAAAAGGGCAGTGCGCACCCAGATGTGCTTGACAGCTTGTGTGGAGAGGGTCTGGGGGACTCGGCCTGCCGTGGACCCCTGTCTGCGGAGGGGCTCCTGCCCCACACTCTGGGTCCTCCTGAGGACAAACCATTTCCACAGATACTTACCAGTCAGCACGTTCCACTTAATAATACATTTAAAAGCTGTAATAATACGCTATCTAAGGAACTTGACACATGGGACCATTATCACGTTTTAGTGTCCTTTGGCTTGCTGTCTGGATGATAAATACAGAATATATATTGAGGTGTTTTGACAAAGGAGGAAATATACTTAATGCTGAAGTGTTGTGATATAATCTTCTGTACGTTTGCATGTACATAAATTTATGGAACCAAAATGAGAGGAGACAGAGGCATATTATATTCCGTAACAATAGACCTGATGGTAGATTATCTGTCTGCTGGCGTAATCTTTTGTACTTTTCCACACGGCACATCCACAGGGGAGCAACAGCCTTCAAAGGGTTCCGTTCGACTGGTGAGCGTCAGGCAAACTGTAGTCACGACACTCATTCACAGCCACTTATGCTTTTCACTCGGTGGTGCCAACACGCATACACGCATAACGGGTCATCTCGTAAGACTCACTTCAGACAGCAGCTTTCTAGTGACTAGTACTGCAGGTTGAAAAGATGGATATCATGCTTTAAAATGATTTACAGCACTGCAGTGTCACAGATCCTACACTTAACTGGTCAATTTAGGCAAAACGACTGCAATTACGGGAGATTTTTTTCCCCGAACTGATGCTTCAGAGAGGACATCACAGCGCCACCATTCAGCTGGAGGGCTTCTGTTCTGTATGACTGCCTTGCTGATGCCATGACCCACTATGAGGCCCCGCTATAACAGCGGGGCCAGGCAGAGGAGGCTGACGAAGCGGGGGCCATTTCAGGTCTCCAGCTCCAGCCAGGCCCCAGCCGGGCCCCTAAACAAATGAGCCCGCCTCACACGGCTGCCTCGGCCTCCGGCCCGCTAACCGCCATTAGCATCGATCCCACTGTGGCCTGCCAGAGAAGCCGGGCACAGCGCTCCGATCGTTTGGACCATTAAAAGCAAACAAACAAATAAATCCCAGCGCCTGAGATGGATGCTGAAGGTTGGTACAGTAGTGGGATTTACTGTGCGATTACGCAGTGATGGTGAGAAGGCTAGCAGCACCATTTCAGAAAACTGTTGTTACAAAGAATGTGAAGACCTCTGAGAGTAATAGGCAATCAGAATAAATCAACAGGAAGTGGAAAAAAGCCATACTAGCACTCTAGTGTATTTATATTACATTTATAAATCTCAAATATGGCACTTAGGATTTAGAAATGTGATACAATTACACTGAATCCTCTTTTTCTCTCAGAATATGGTGTGGATCTGCAAGAATTGTCCATGTCCCTTACCATCCCATCTGAGTGACAGAAGAAAGGCTGAGTGGGGGGGGACCACCTTTGCTCTACTGCCTGCAAGCCAAAGTCTTCCTCTCGCATCTCTATGTAACATACAGCTAACGCAATTTGCACCCAAAATGGATCCGCCAAATTAGATCTGGCCTGCACTGCGAGATGGGGCCTGTGCTGAGTGACTTGGGCAGCCTAATCACATTTCAGACCTCCGAGAGCCACCGTAGGAGGATCACGACAAGCAAATCAAGAAAAGAATGGAGCTGGAGTGCACCACGAGTACAATAACGCTCTTGTAATCAAGACGAGTCCCTTTATGGGGCCCCCGGTATTCTGCCTAATGACCTTTCATTCTGAAATCAATTTGAGCCCTTAATCACTATCGCTGAGGCCTTCTATAACCGCAGTAGCAGCTGGTTGCTTCGGCAATGATGACGCCGCTGCGTAGCTATGGCAACGGGAGTGTGGGGGCAGGGACTAAACACACGTGGAACTCGTGGCCAGAGTCACTCTGCTTTAAGAGGTGGTGCATGGACCCCCGGAGCCTGCACGCACTCCTCTCTCATGTCGGCAGGTTCTCCACGTGAGACCAGGGCCTGCATGGCTCTGGTAATGGGGAAGTAACGGGCGGAAACAGCAGCACATCCCAGTCTGCAGACGGCGGCGGGCAGTTCCGAGACCCGCGGGGCAGACCCCGCTGACCACTTCCCCGCGCGCCACCCAACGTTATCCACTCCCCCCCTCGCTTCCCACAATTTCCCGCACCCTTCGTCAGCCATGGACGTTCATTAATATCACTCCTGATGAGCAGGGCTCAGCAGCAGCGAGGCACGGCGCTCCGACCTGGTGATCTCGGCCTGCTGCTGCAGCTGCTCCTGGACCTTGGCGCACAGGGCCGCTGCCGTGGCATTGAATTTGCCGACCTTGGTGAAGAGGGCGGCGACCTTGTCACTGCGGAGGAAGCCGGCAGCACGACGCTTCAGCATGTGACCCAGGCATGCCTCGATGGAGCCTGACGAGACAGGGAAGAATGAGCTTCAGAGAAAATGAAGGTAGAGAGCAGCAGTAGTAGTAGAAGAAGAAACAACAATAATAACAATAATAAATACGCATTGCATTTGTAATACAGAGTACAAAGTAACATTAAAAACTAACAAAAGCAAACAAAAAAATACAAATACACTACACACAAACTCACTGGTACTGTATTAGGTATGTGTATTTTCTTACATATATTTTATCTTACAGGCCTATTTTACACCTCTTACAGGGTTTTTTTCTGAGTGGACAATTACAGACTGTACTCTAAAGAGTCGGTCACCCTCTGGCAGTTTCTGCCCACAGGGCCACGGCCCACCAGCAGTCAGACCTCTGACCAAACCTGCCAAACAGACACTTGCACATTCATGCTGAACTGCTACCTCAGCCCTGTCCTCACATCTACTACACTACTACTGCACCCAGTCGCTTTACACTTGAGATTGCACTTTGCTCACTTTAATCTGTACACACTTTATTCACTTCTAACAGCATTAAAGCTACTAAGGTCTATTACTAGCCACCCAGAGTCCACCTTCCATTTGTGTGCATTTACTGTCCATTTGATCTGTTGTCTGTTTTTATTGTACTTATTCTTCATTTCTACTGTTGTCTGTGGTGAGAGGGAATGTCAATAAACTTCATTTTGACATTGATATTGTTGGTGTGGAAGACTTTTCTCAATACGGCATTTCAGTGACATCAATGCGGCTGAGGACAACTATTAGAAACTGTACTTGGCAGCAGATGGGCTATAGACTAACAGCTGTGTTTATAATAATGTCTCTAGTAATGCTGTTTTCAATAATGGTGTTTTCAAGAAAGTGTTCATAGGTAATCTGAACCACTGTGTTTCCCAATTCATTACAGCAAAGCTTACTCTCACAATCATCTAAAAAAAACCAGTAATCCCAGGGTCCTCTGCTTTTAATGAACATAGCTGATAATGGGTGAATATCTTATTGAAAATGTAATTGCTTGACGCTTCATTCTCTCTGAGGTGCTGTGGGCATGCATGGGCAGACTGGAACACCCTGGCACAGAATACAATTATCAGTGGCAACAGAATTTACTGGCTGGCACCAGAGCACTGGTAAATATTTCACTAAGAAAGAACGTGGCAAACAACCTGTTACCCCCACGGCTTCTGCCGAGCCCAGGCAAAGCAGCCGTGCGAGGTCCCTGATGATGTGGGTTAAACACAGCCATTCCAGCCCTACAGCTCGAACAGCCCCTGGGAGCGGCACCTAGAGAGGTCTTCAACGCTTAAGGATTACAGCGGTCACGTGTGCTCGTGAGGCGACGGATCAAGGTGTTGCGCGCCTGATAAATCGCAGAGGCAAGATGACGCTCTACAGGACAGAAAGGCCAGACACGAGATTTGCTGAAGCCAGTCGGCCTGCTGCCTCTCGCCATGATGGATGTTATCGACGTGTCGGAGGAGCCCAGGCGCTGGCCCTACCGCATCGTCGGCGAAGCAATTGCTGTTTTATGTCGGTAATAGCTCTTTTATTGCTGGCTGAGCAACAGTGGAGCTGGCAGTTCAAGACTCTCTGCCTTGCAATCTCCCCTACAAGAGTCAGAGAAACACAACGTACACAAAAAAACCCCAAAAAAACGGTAGGAGAGTGGGGTAGGGTGGGGAAACAAGACAATAAGCGAGGAAAGCCAGCTGGACAGCAGGTACCTCTGGCACACAGGTGTTGAAGTGGGTCATTTGAAGCGGGCGTTTTCCTCAGGAGAGCCTCCCCTGCCTGGTCTCCAGGCTTTACAAAGAGGCGCTGGGGCCTGCATCTATGGACATGGTGCGGATGATTCATCTAAGTGCTGGCTAAGTGCTTCCCCTTCAGGCTAAAGCAAGTTAACTGTTCCTTCCAAAAAGGGATCACCACATCAAATGCTAATGCTTCCATGTGCCGAACCAGGGCTCTCTGTCGCTCACCCACCTTTGGGTGGTCACGGTCTGAGTGGGAGGAGCAGGAGTTGAAGCGTAGCGTGCAGGTGGGGGAGGAGAGGCGGGGAGAGGGTTTGACACAGCCAAGATGCAGAGCATGCTCGTATCTGGGTTTACGTAATGCCTTCGTGCCTGGTAATGTGCCCGGCTGCTGGGTGTGTGTGAACGCCCACGCTGTCACCCATGTTCACGCACACACACACACACACACACACACACACGCAAAAACAAAAGCACTTGCGTATACAGACATCAGAGCCACTAAAACAGCATTATATTGTATATGAGATTTCATACAGTCCTTCTTAAGATTGCTGTGCTGTATGAATGGTTTTCATGGCCCTAAAGTGAATTCAATTATTGTAAAATTTAGTCCATTATATAAAAGTTTAAAAAGGGACAACTTCCCACTGCTGCGGGGTCTTTATGAAGATTCGACTGTTGCATCCTCCACTTAGAGAGAATTAGCACTGTGGAGTGACACACTTCACATGGCCGTAACAAACCGAGTCCGATCGGGCAGTGCTGAGGTTTTTACAGCTCCAGATAAGAAATGACAGCATGAGCCCTAATGGTGCATTAATGGCTGAGAGCTCCCTGTCTCTCTACAGGCAGGGAGAGCAGTCAGGCTGCAGGGAGGAGGGAGAGGCTGGCCGCGCCGGACGCCCCCGACGCTCAATCCCCTCTAGCTCGTTAGCAGATCTAATTAAGGCAGAGGCGCAATTAGCTGTGGCTGAATGTCAGCAGTGGACTTGTCAGCGTGGGCAGACTGACCAAATTACAGTCACTGTGCTGCTCACGTGTTGAGCATTGGTGGAAGGCCGGTTCATGCAGTCTGGATTCAGGACATTGCACAAAGTGTGTGCACACCTTCATTTTATTCATTATATATATATATTTATATATTTGTGTGTGTGTGTGTGTGTGTGTGTATGTATGTATGTGCGTATGTATGTATGTATGTATGTATGTATGTATGTATGTATGTGCGTATGTATGTATATGTGGCATCAGTGCACTCTGCTGGGGGGACCCACCTGTAACTGCACTGCTGAGCTGGAGCCATGAGTCACAGTAATTGACAGTAATGAACTGCATTACAGAGGAACGAGGAAGCTGTGGGTTGCGTGGGAGGGAGAGCGAGAGGAGAAAAAAAGAGTAGGGGGCAGGAGGATGAGGCTAGCGGTCAGGGGACATGGAGTCAAAGAACTGATGGCAAAGAATAAGTGAAGAGTGTGCATGCAAGAGAGTGTGCAACAGTATAGCAGAGCTAAAGTAGAGTCAGAGTGCATCTAGAGTAACTCTAGAGTGGACCTACAGTAGTTAGGGTAGGGCTAGAATAAATCTAGAGTAGAGTTAGGGGAGGGCTAGTGAAGACCTAAAATAAAGCTATTGTAGAGCTACTATAGAGATAGAGTGTAGCTAGAATTGGACTAGAGTAGAGATAGAATAGAATAGCCTAGAATAGGACTGGAGTAGAGCTATTGTAGAGCTAGAAGATGTGATATCTTATTGCTGTTATTGTGCCTATTCTGACATGAAGCAAGCGTGACCAAACAATGTCACAAATCGCCAACTACAATACATTAAAGTATGTTGTGATCCATAGGAATATGTTCCACATTTGACTCACCTGCTCATAATGGAACAAAAGACTCCAGTACCAAAACCAAAATTGTCAGTGGTCTGAAGTCTCTTTAAAATATATTCCTTTACTCATTCAGAAACTGTCACACCGACAGCATCAAGTTTCCTTCATATAATTTGAATTAAATATCACACAGTAGTTTCACACCCAGATACACTTTACTGAGCATAGATATGAACTCTGCCTGCATTATTGTTTCCTTGGAAACATATCCCAACTTATAGAATCTGGGCTTCACGTCATTGATAATATGACCGACCTCTTTCGCTTCAAAGCTCTTGCAATTGCAGAGGTGCATCTAACTGTTGAGGGTCAGTGCTGAGGCAGTACCATCGGCCTCCAGTCCAGGAGCTCCAAGAAAGGTTTGTCTTCCTCTCTAAACGAACCGGCGTGCAGAAGCTAACTGGCTGATCTGGCCCCACTTGGGCATGTGGTAGAGCCGGGCATTTAGTCCTCTCCTAATGGTGTACAGAACTCTGCATGGCAGGTGAAGAGATTTTGGGGGTCTGGGGCCAGCCTGCCAGAAAATGCTCCACATACACCGATACAGTCAGAGCAGACAGAGGGCATCAGCTGCTACTGAATACGAAGCAGCTAAGATAAGAAAAAGAAAAATAAGAAAAACATCCACTTGCTTGCAGAAGGTCTACAAATGGCAGCAGGCAGGAGAAAGTGCAAGGAATAAGTTGACAGGGCAGGGGTGGGTGGAGCAAAATCGAGAATAGAGTACACCAGCAGCTATATGACTCCTCCATGCCCCCAGCAGTCTGGGAGCAGTGGGGACCCTCAGGGCTGCAGTCCACCTCCTCTCATGGTGGGTGGATATCCTCTGACCTGAGAACCGCACCCACCCGAAGTAAGACACACACACGGTGCTGTGTCTTCTGTCCAGATAAGGTACCTGTAGAGAAGTTGATAGTGATCTGATCGCAGTGTAATGACGCACAGAGTCACGTCACAGGCAAACGGCTGGGTGTAAGCCCTTTGCTGTGGAAGGGACATGCGCATTATTCTGAGATAAGGAAGCCCCACAACCTCCTTACCTCACAATCCCCTATACCAGTCATCAGACTGAAGACGAGGAGCTGCAGACATATAAGTCATACAGCGTTATCCTGCACTGTATGCTATTTCCACTGTGTGAAAATTAGCAAACATAGAGACACCGTTAATAATAGCAGCACACAGCTGACAGCCAGAGAGACGCTAACAGGGAGCGAGTGTTAAAGCACTCCTCTCTCAATAGGCTCGATGGCAATGAACTAAAATAGTGGGCTATTTAAACTTCACTCTTACACCTGAATTCATGCACATCCCTGTCTTCTCGTGTGTGTGAGCATGCGCACATACTCCACACACACTTTATGTGCTCTATGTACACATTCTTTTAGCATGTCATATCTGCTATATCAAACCTGCTGGCAGCTTCCTGCTAAGCAATCATCACCCTATAGCCAATTTAAACAGCATCTAAAGGTGGTAAGGTGGGGTATAAAGCAGCCACCAGACAAGGCAGGACACCCGGGGGCCAACACTGCTTACCTCCCACCCCCCGCCTCCTGGGTCTCTGCTCATTTCCTTGTCCTCTTAGGCCAGGCTCTCTCGCTATGTGATTAAATATCGATCCTCTCTTGACTGTCCATTGGAGGTGCAATTTCTCCACCAGCAGGCAAAACGCCACAACGGGTCACTAACTGGACTTTTATCTGATCTCACTGCAGCGAAACTGGCAGGTCCAACTGGAATCAATCGACTTGCATCGCCCTCTGTCCGCTCCGATGGAGAACCTGACCAATCGAGTGTCTCTTAGTCAAAACTATACAGATCACTCAGAGCAGTGCCTTAAGTTAAGGCCACAGCAGTTAAGTGTATGAAGGAAGTGAATGCGATGTATAACTAGACGACAACTGAGATTATTGCCAAGTGCTGAGTAAGAAGGGGGAGGGGTTGTGGACATCATCCAGTTACAGGCCCAATTACAATTAGGACTGGCGTCTAACAGGGCCATCAGTAGAAGCTAAGGCTGGCATTGGCTACTGCAAAAGAGGGTTGGTAAATTACTTCCTGGGATTCCACACAGCCAGATCTTTGTGATCCCACCCACATCCCCACCCCTGCAAAACATACACAATAATGTCTGCGTGCGCGCGCGCGCACACACACATACACACACACACACACACACACACACCCCTACTCTCTTGGCTGCTTTCTAAGTGGAACTGCTCCATCTGTTCTCTCTTAGCAAAGACACTTGTTCAAAAATAATATTAGGACACATCTAACAAAAGGACTGTATTAGTATTCTCACAGTAATGACAAGAGCAAGCTTGGTTTGTTCTTAAGAACATCACAGGGTTACAGTAAAAAACTGTAGCTGCATAACACTAAAGTAATACGTTTTCTTCACATGATGCCCTCGCTGAAGGCCCACATAAAAATGATTGAATATTGTTTGGAAATGTCAAGCGTTATTATTGGAGAAAGAAACGGGTTATTTCCCAGGCCTAACCAAAGAAAAATATTAAACAGATAAATCTCCATCTCACCCTCTCTCATATTTTGCGCATGCACAACCAATCATTCTTCCAGCTCTTGAGATGCTATTTAACTGTTGCAAAGCAAAGTTCCAGGTGTCTGTGTTCCTGCTTGTCTTCACCTTAGCCATCCTGAGCATTCCGTTCCACCACGGGCTCAGCAAACAGCATGGAAGAGTCCTGGGAAAACAGGGTGGACAAGTTCTGGGAAGCATGGACATGGTGTCTGGGAGAAGGAGCAGATGCAGACGATGGAGGAGTCAAATCTTCCACAGAGGGCTGATGAACACCAGGAGTCCTCTCCCACTTCTGCGAGTATGCAAGTGAGAGTGTGAACAGGAGTGGTGTGTGGGTGGGTGTGTGAGTGTGAACAGGATTGGTGTGTGGGCGTGTATGTGAGTGTGTCTGGGGGAGGTGGTGGTATCACCTTGACAGAAATAGAAAACAGACATCAAAGAGTCTTGGTACAGTCTGGATGCGCTTTGAGGAGGCCAAATTGAGCAAGAAAAAAATTTCGGTAACGTGTCTGGTAATAAGGTGCTTGCAACATTCTGTGTGTGTGTGTGTGTGTGTGTGTGTGTGTATGTACGTGAGTGTTAAACAGGTGACGGAAGTAATTAATAGCACTAAATCCCACAGCAGAGCTATAAATCTGAGCAAAAGTCTACCTATTCATTCAGTCGTGCCTCAGCAAACACACACACACACACACACACACACACACACACACACACACACACACACACCCCAAGACAACAGGTGCACAGATCACGACTCCACCGCCCTTGAGAACAAACCAAATCCAAAACTGTAATTCCACAAAAGCAGACTTTCATTTACAGTCACTGCAAACCCATTTCAGTCCACCCAAGAAACCGGAACCGTATCGTCTGGTCACACCAACTGCTGGTGACCTCGGCGGGATTCCAACCAGCAATGAATTCCATAGAGCCACAACTGTAATACTTCTGAAAGAGACTGACAGACCGAAGAGACAGTGTACAAGAGCTTTCCCTGGACTCAGCTGAGAAGTACCATGTCACAGAGTCTCCCACTGAGCCATGTCTCTTTGTCACCCCAAGGGCTTAGAGCAGAATCAGAGAGAACAGACAACGCAAAGGGTCCCCGTGGGTCCCCACTGCAGTGCCGGTGTGAGCTCTATCGATCGCATGCATGCCTGATCTTAATCCTGAGCATGGCAACAGCAGTGGCAGGCAGCAGGGGGAGCAGTCATCCCACACTGGGTGGGTGCTGCAGTCAGATAGACTCCCCGTGCTGCTCATCTCCCCTGTGGTCAAAGCAAGGAGAGAGCTGGAGCTGTCCACACCAAGATTCACAACCCCACACGCCAAGTTACTCCCACCACGATGGGCGTTGCTTTCAGTGTGGGCCATGCTGTCTCCAGAAGTCCAGAAATAACTCTGAACAAGATCACCAAGGGAGGAAAATTATATAACCCTAGGTCTCTATATGTGTGTGGGTTTTTTTCTTGAGTGCATTTGTATGTAATAGCCCTAGACATACCCAAATATCTGCTGAGAGATTTTGTGTTGTCATGGAATTGGCCAGTGGAATACCTGAGCCTTTTGCAAACTCTCTAGTGATGTCCCAAGTTTTTATTTCTAAATCCCAATTGTAATTAGACTTTTCAGCTACCCATGGCCAGCCTGTCTAACTGAGCCACGATGCAACATTTTGCCAACTCATAGCATACTTACTTTTGCATTCACAGGTACAGACATGCTTGTAGCATGCTCATTGGCTGAAAAGATGGCATCAGTGTATGTGATGGTCAGGAGGAATGGAAAAGATCTGGTTGGATGTCACTGATTGGGGAAACATCAGACTTGTGGCACACAAGGTCAGCACCAGTAGCATTTGGACAGTGTCGCACTTTGACTCTGTACACCAGCTCTGTGTATCAGACATGACTTCTCTCTCAATGACTGAACAGCCTTTGGCTTCCGGGACCATTCTAGATACATGCGATTCATTGCTGAGCATTGAACGTTCCAACAGCACTAGTGTTCTTCAAAAACTCAAACCAGCACAACAGATATGTTATATATGATCCCCTATTCAAAGGTATGCTTTTTTCTTTCCCATTTCTCCCTCAGTCCAGACCAAAATTATTGTTTCTTAATACTAATATTACATAATTGTTTATAATTATAATTATTCATTATATATAGATACATTAAATATACATGCATAGCATCGCCATGCTAAATGCTGTCTTCAAGCCTCTGGTACTGCTCAAACCACCATACCTCAAGACACAAAGACGACATGCATCAAGACTCTCCTCTGTCCTGGCACCCAGGTGGTGGAATGAACTTCCACTGGCCCTCCATACAGCTGAGTCACTGGCTATCTTAAGACTTAAGACTTAAGACCCACCTCTTCATGGAGTCACTAAGCACATAAATATGCACTTATGTATTAACAAAACCTCCTTTTACTCTGCTTACTGGCTTCCTTACATCTCTGGCCAGGGCATTAGCTTGATAATGATATTGATTGTTACACGAGGACGTGTATTTGATAAAGATTACAAAGCACTTCTTGAAGATGCTCTGGACAAGGGCGTCTGCAAAATGCTGTAAATGTAAATGTAAATGAAGAGAAAAAAAAACTGTTTCAAAAAAGGCTGAGCTGAAGGAAAATGCTGCATCCTTTAACAGGAGCCCGTAACACTTGGACCACTCGGTGCAGGTCAGTAGACCCTGTGATCTCCACCATATCTTAGGTGAGTGAAGCTCTGTGCTCCTCATTCCATGCCATGACCAATTTCCATTCCAGATTCAGTAAAGATGATTTTTTTCAGTGTGCTCGGGCTTTGTTGTAGAGTGAGCACTGGCAGAGGCACACTGGGTAAACACAAATGACTCACATCTCTGTTCATTCACTCATTACTCTCTAATTATCGCGCTCTGGTGCAGGTGTTCGGTGTACCATCTGCAGTTTCGTCTTGCTTCTTTTTCGGGTTTTGAGGGATTCAGATTTCACATTTGGAACACAGCACAAGGACCTTGAATGCACCATTAGTTGCACGCCTGCAATGATGTTTGGATTAGCCCTGGGAAGGGAAGCTGGCTGATATCACCCAGCACTTCCTGCTTTTTGGGCCATTGTTTTTATTTCCTCAAATTATTTCCACAAATCAGGACACGAGGGATATTACATGCCACGGTGTCCATGCCGTCATTGGCTAGCTGGGGCTCAAAATCATGGGAGAAAAGAAGCATGTGGTGCTGGACTTGGCATAGAAGACAAGAAGATTTCAAGATAAACTCCAAAATACTGAGCTGATGTGCCGCAATAATGGAGCCAACAAACTGGGCATAAACGGGTCTATAAAATCAGTGGTCACAAACAGGTCTATAATATCAGTGGGCACAAACAGGTCTATAGCATCAGAGGTTCTAGCAGGAACACTAGCAGGCCATTAACATAAATCTTAAATGGAAATGATACTATATATTCTATTGATGAGAGCAATACAGGGAAAATGTTGACTAACTACTAAGGATTTATTAAAGTGCACCATAACCAATCTGATAATGGCAGAGATTTGTCTAATTACATCCACATTACTCAATCATAACCTCCAAATTAGGGTTGCATAACACAAAGTCCCTCAACAGTTCAAAGACTTAAAACGAAATTAATTGTAATTACATTCCCACCCATTCCAAATGACCTTTGACCTCACCCACACTCCACTGTTTTTGGAACAATTATTTATTGATTCCTGGAAACTAGAATATGTAGACGCCACAAGAATATGTAGATGCCACAAGATGTGGGCTACTGAGGCCCAGAGCTAACTGACCTCAGGCAGCCCACGGTTTGTGGGGAACTATAGATGGAATTACAGAATTTTCTACAGAGAAAAAAAAAAGATATTCTAAAACAGTAAACCTTCTAAAATGGTAAAAATGTTGGCTAATAATCTTGAGGTAAACAATTTGAGGAGATACATTCAAACTTTTTCTGTTCTATGAGTCTTTGAGGTCTAGATAATCATTAAATATACATGGAAACTCAAAGTGTTAACTTTGAAAGTGTGTGACTTTCACAGAAATCGCCCACCAAACACTCATACACACTTGCTCACACATACACACAGGTACACATCATGTACACGGTGGCAGCGTCAGAACTGCAGCTATTACCAGCCCTGTCCTTGGCTAATGAGTCGTGTCAGAGATGGCAGTACAATGTGTACTCCACTACAGAAGCAGCTAGCTCCAAGCGCATGTCGTCACAGCCACACCACTGAGGACACACGTTCAGCACGAGATAGGTGCCAGTTTTCTGTTTCACTGCTGTCCACTCATCTGGGGATTTTCTTTCATTCAGAGGCTTTCGGCAGCAAAGCACGAGTCTGTTTCTGAAGACTGTCTGTTGGCCAAAGCAAGAAAATACACGAAAAACCATCCGGGACACACAACTCCTCATCAGTCTCCTACAGCCTTCCTCACACCTCCTCCATGCGAACTGGCATCCTCATCCCCCGCCTTGGCCCGCTTCCTCTTCATCAACTTCCTCCTCCAAAAAGGATCGCAGAGTTTAAAAGCATGCTGAAACATGCCCCTGTGCTGGCAGGGGTTGCCAGCGCACTTTCTCCACAGAGGGGCCGCAGCATGCGCGAGCGGCTACAGCTCTGGTCTGAGAGCTGCTCTCGTCTTCAGTCGTGCTGATAGCGGCTGGCGGTGCTTCCAGAGGGGTAACCTCAGAATGCCACCACGCCTTCACCATCACGACTCTCTCTTGCGATGGCGCACACTCATATCTGGGGCTCCATGCCCGGTTCCTGATAGACAGGATTTTTATGTTTAGTTATAGAGGCGTCAGATCCCCTCAGCATCTCCTTGTCCAAAAGAGAGAAAGATCTTGAAGAGTGTGAAGGTGAAGAGAAATTCAGTTCTCCCCATCAAAAATGTCACATCAAAGGTCCTGTATGTATGAATCATTTCTGTATGTTTGAATGGTGCACCTTTTAAAACCCACTAATGGAGTTAGGAAGGCAGTGTTGGAAGATTCCACAAAGAGCACCAGGTCACCTGTCCCAAACAGCCTCTGCTGTAGCATTTACATGGCAAATGTCACCCGGCTGACTTCCTCCAATCCAGAGCTAATGAAGAGTAGGGCTGAATGAAAATGTGTTCATTATTGTAGCAGCGGTGAATTAACATGTTAGAATAATGCATCGTTAATTGAAGGTACTGCTTACACTGTCACTGTTAGTGCTGACACAAATCACAGACTCATGAACATGACCACTGTGAATATAAAGAACACCCAAACAGGCATTTCAAAGTCAATGGATTATTTTAGGCATTGCTCACCTCCAGACTGACAGTTCAATTAAAAACGTTGAAACTGAGAACAATCTTAAAAGAAATGTCCTGCTAATGTCCTGCTCAATGTCCTGCTCATCAGGTTAAAGGCAGCTCTGGGAAAATGCCTGCAGACTTGCCTGACCTAATGACTGCCTGTTAACTAGATCTTCCCCTGAGACAGCTTCCTCGGAGACAGCTGGAGGTCACAAGGCGATGTTTAAACCTGAGAGTTCAGTCAGAATATGGCAGATTGTCAAGCCTGGATACGTTCATCAGGGGGTCTGTGGCACAAGGCAGAGAGTCCATTCTATGGGGGCTGACATAACATGGCCTTGCCAAGGTCCTTCCTTCTCTATGCCGTTGGATGGAAGAAGGGTGAGTCATCAGCAACAGATGCTTCAGCCTCAGCGCTGGCTCCCTTCCAAAACTCCACCAAGTCACCCAGAGTTGGATGGCGTCCCTAAATGACTGATTTCAGATCAGTCTTCAAGAGGCTAGTCATAAACCTGGGCTCTGGGAAAGTGGAGTCGGGATGACGTCAACAAACGTCCGTCGAGTTGATACTGATTTATGTTAACAGAGATTTTTTTATTCAAGACAATGCAGGCAAATCTTGAAACATGAACCATATTAAGCAAGAAAAATGCTTGTAATATATTGTAGAATATATCAGGATAGTAATATTTATCAATAAAAACCATTATGTGGTATTTTGCCGGTTCCATTTAGTAGTTAGTATCTGTGAGTATGAGAGATGAAGGGGGTGCTAAGAAAGGTGTTGGGGGCCAAGGGGCTTAAACTCACTGCACAAAGCGATGACATGGCTACTGTCTTCATGAACGAACTTCTTGGTGACCGCTTCCTCCATAATCTGCTTCACCTACAAATGAAGAGTCAAGTCATCACAAAGGAAAGCAACACAGTGAGCTTCAAGATGATGGCAGCCTCACACCCATGCAGGAAATCCCAGCAGCTCCTAATGAAACCTGACAGAATAACCACAAATGCTTTTAAAAAGTTGTTCTTCAACTGTTGTCTCCCAGTTTCCCTCAGAGTGCAAAGAGCCAAATGGAACGAAACCACAGAATTTCAGCCTTTTTTTCACCGTAAGTAGAATCCTAGGCTGTCTAATTAATCATGACCCTTACTGGCAGTTTTTTCTTTCTTTTATAATTAGGAGAAAGGACCAGAGTAATTACAGCACAGTGGCAGAGCTGGACATGGTCACCCGCCTGGACGCAAAATGGATGGGGCAGGTGAGCACAGGGATGACAGCACCTTTAATAGATGCGGGTGACACCTGAATCACACGGTCCTGATCCCGGCTGGCATTAGGTAACAAGTTCAGCCGGTACATCTCATTTTTAAAAACAGCAGCCCCATTTTCTCCTAGACTAGGGTGATCTGAGCTTGGCAGTGGTAGAAAATAATTACATGTATTATATCAATGGTTGGTTATCTCACTTCATGCCTGAGTACTTTTAAATGATAGTAAATTACATTGAATACAGTGGCATTCTCAGTTACATGCTGCAGTAATATACTGATCATCTGACATTGACTTTGCGACAGCGTCACAAGCTTGTAGAATCTGTTGCGCAGTCAGATTTTCTTTCTCCCATTTCTTACAATTTAGGCAGAGTATAATGTCCTCATATACATACACATAAGTGCAGTGAACTAGACAATGCAATAGAAAAGTAATATTGCATGAGAGGTGCAGTGGTTATTTCACCAGTAATTGTGAGAAAAGCTCAACACAAGAAAAGTGTCCTTGTGTCTCTGTTATTAGCAGCTGATATCTGCAATGCTATCATGTTGATTAGAAGGACAGACTCTGATGAGTACCAATGCTTGTCCATTTATTAAAATATTTTTAAATAAGTATCTGACATTAAAAGTGGGTATGACACACCAAATTACTTTATGCATTTTCAGGCATCTTAGTTCAGCGTGGTGGAATGGTGTAGAGAAGTTCAGTAAAAGTGTAATGTGGAGCTTGAGAATTGTGCTCTGTTGAGCCTCTTACAGACACTGGATGTTAAAATCCCATTTTCTAACTGAGCTAACAGCAAGGACAATTACATTTAATGAAGCTATTATTCATGGATTAATACAACTGGAAGACAAAGGACTATCCGAGGCCCATCAGTCTGACCCAGCATGCTACACAGAGATATCACAGCAACCCATATGCCTCGCTCATCTGCCCTGTGACAAAAGTCACATTGTGAGGCTTACGTAGAAGGCTTAAGCTACAGCCTATTTCCAGTTCAAGAGCATATTTAAGCAAGCAGCAGTCAACAATGAGTTCTGGAATGAACAGTATAGAAAGAAAACGAGCTCTAATCTGGACTGTAAACCTCACAAAGGGCAGAAATAATTATGCAAGGACCCACTGGGAAAGACTTTTAAACCTGTAAGGAATTCATTGTTCATTTAACTACATTGTGCTGAGAGGATTCTTTTTCATTTCAATAGCAACAACCAATTTGCTTCTAAGTATTTCAACATCATGTTAAAAGGGTTAAAATGGTATTTTAGTCATAGATGTAACAATAATCGTTATCCAGAGCAACTTAAATCATAACATATAGCATTCCATTAATGAAACAGAAAATCTGAAATCACAAGAATGATCCGTTAGAGCTTAAATTAACAGTAATGTAATAAATAGCATCATAGACTTCTGACTTGTAAAAATCCATTATCAGCTTTAAACAGGTGATATAGTATTATACTGAAATGTATGCGCAATTGCTCGGAACACAGGGAAACCCAAATTCTTAATTACTATTAAACTGTGATTGTCTGGTTATCATGAGAGCCTGTTTATAATAATAAACCATTTCTAAATTATTGCCAGATGAATTGCATAAGGAAACCCTGCAACTGTAAAAAAAAAAAAGCACAAAGGACGTCATTTTCAGGCAGCCAAGTCAAGAGAGTTGTGACATGATCTTCCATTATGCAGCCCAATAAGGTGCAGATGGAAGAAGATAAACAGATATAGACAGATTAATATAGATATAAAACCAGAAGAGGAACAGCAACAGTTTCGGTGTGGTGAAAGCCACCTTGGGCAGCCTCTCCAAGCTGAAGCTGTAGAAATGTGAATTGATGTAATTGAACTTCTTAGGTAGCTGCTGATGTTTTCAGTTCCTAGGCAACAAGGAGACAGCTGACTGTAGCTTAAAGTGACAGAGTCCTGAGGTGGAACCCAAAGAAAGCCAATAAAAAGAAAGCATATTTCTATGCACCGCATGACTTCAGCGATATTCCTGATGTGCCAAATCCAAAAATACACATTCCAGGTTTGTCAGAGTTCTTTCTGTTTGGGCTTATAGGTGTTGCCATGGATTCATTGATGAAACGGTCACGAGTATGTCAGAAAGCATATGGCATTCAGAAATACTGACCCAATTACTGGGTTGAGAAAGAAATTAATATGCATTTATATAAGCTAGAAAGCAAAAATTTAAATGAGTGACCCAATGTGAATAATTAGAAAATGCTCATTTTCCCTGATAACGATTGAAGTGGTTGCTATTATACTGTTCCACCGGGGGACCATTAATGCTTTAGAACAAAAAGAATAATAGCTTGACGCACTCTGAAAGCTGGGAACCATGCAAGGCTGGTGTGCAAAGTCCCTAGACTTTAAATGAGGGCTCAGATGTACCACAAAGTGTAAGGAAGTATTTCTTTTTAAAATTTGATGTTTATTTCCCTACAGGATTTTTAAACTTCAGGCATCCTGCCCCAAATCATGAGATTTGCAAGAGATGTATTTTTTCACACTGTAAAAACAGCTCTTTCATTTAGAAATCACAGCTTCTATAGATGTATTAATGGAATTCATTTCAACAGCTTTCCCGCTGAAACATTTTCATGTTTGGTTCTTTCAGGCAAATGCAATCCCTGACCAACAAACATTCAATAATCATTACATGATATTACATTAATATTTCGAATATCGACTTAAAAACTTCAAAGCCTACTGCCTTTATGTAAATGAGGGCTTGCATCAACCCAAAGGTTATCCTGCAGAATATTACTGTAGCTAAGCACATAGGAGGCCGGAGCACTGCTCTGAACTGCTGTTCAAAGCTCTGTACAGCTTAGGCAACGCTGGGCGAGGTGAGGTTGCACTGAGGCTACAGCATCCAAAAAAACCATTTATTACTCTCAGAGTAAAATCAGCCAGATATGGCTGATCGTGGGGAGGGGCATGATTTGACTGCATCACTCAAAAAAGTAAAGCAAATAGGTAAATGAATGATGTTTAATAAGATTTCTGTAACAAGAATGAGTCTTATTGGGAGTAGACAGCAGAACCTATTCACGACTGTGCATCTTAAAGATTCATGATGAAGGGATCGTGAGGAGTCCCTAACTTGTTTCTAGGTTACACAGCCTAGATATACAATGAGAGCCAATCCAGCTATGACTCATTACATAGTGGAAGTAAAGCAGCGTGGCAGATGCTGATCAAATGCTGCTTTGGGCGATAATTAACGTATACGAGAAACCTAAGATGCAATTTGTCTAATAATCAATTCCATGTACAATGCAGCAGTGACATTGCTGAGATCGACGAGTTCTTGTATGCACGCTAATGTTTTGTTACTGTGCAGCTAATATTGTACTTTATTATAATCAGTGTTATTGCGCGTAATGCCACAAACTACAGATAATTTCCGTGTCCAGCGTTTCCTCATATAATCGCTCACAGTTCAACAGGTAAAACAATTGTGACTAACCACGATTCACGATCAAATGTTAAATGACTCGCAGTTGTCGCTGTCCTTAGCCGAGGACATGTCCAACATACAACAACAACAACAACAACAACAACAACAATAAACAGAAAACAAAACTAAATTAAAAGGCTCCCTCCGAGTAAGTTTTTATTTTGCTCTAATAAGTAACCTTAAACTCAGTATCGTTAAGGACGCGAATGGGTTCCGCTGAATAGCTGAAAACTTAAATGGCTCTGTTGCAATGCACTCCCACACAATCTGATGCACTGTATTAACGCACCTCACAAACTTCCGACATGAACGCACAAAGCCCCACGACCACAGCCAGAGTGCCGGTGGACGCGGTGAACGGAGGATAATCGCGGACACCTGACGTGCGCTCGCATCCATATTTATTAGTATCGAGGAACCAGTTAAACGAAATAACCTGCACGTACCTCCCGTTTCACGTTCCATAGCAGTTTCTCTTTAAATTCTTCGTCTGTTGCAGAGCCCATTTCCCTGTGTTGATTGACAGCCGGTGTACAGCACAACGTCGCGGATCTACGGCTTTATCTGCTGTTCTCTTCTAATATTCTTATCCTTCCTTCCTTTTTTCACCTAAACGCGCGTCCTGGCAGGCGAGCGCTGACGCATCTGTGCGCGGCCGTAGCGCACCGCGGAGCCATCTTCAGCTCCTCCACGATGACGCCAGCGCAGGCGGGCCCGCCCCTAGGCGCTGCGGAGCAGGGGCAGAAATCACTGCACGCAAGGCTTGCGTATTTTTAGCTCCACTTCACATTTGGAAAACTCAGCCAAAGTTGCACAGTATCTGTTGGCTTAATCACGTCCACTTTATATCCGTTCCGCTCGCACGATGTAAACCCACAGAGGTCTTTGTAAAATCTTTTGTAGATTTAAACCATTGATTTTTTTATAGCTATTATTGGGTACTAGCCTTAAAATTGATTAAGGCCTTGTAAGGCATACACAAATTTATTGACATAAATAACTAGAAAGGTCGGTTTCATTAAGGTGGTCGCTATTCATTTACAACCTAAGATTCAATTACTTTAACACGGAAACGATACAATATGCATCACAGCCTAATGAGGTGCAGCTCCTATACTGTTCAAAGTGAAATGACATATTGAAGTTTGATTTGATTTTAATCTTCCCTTAGGGAATAACAACGAACAAAAAAAAGACAATCACGCAGATAAAGAAACAGATAGCCACACATATATTCCAACAGCTTTTAATATCTTTAACAAGTATGTTCTATATAAAATATAAAGCAGATATTTGAGGCACAAGTAGTCCTATTAAAAAAAGTACTTTGTGAATAGTATGAATTTCTTGATAAAATAAATCTATACTTTAAACAAAATACACTGAATTTAATCAATATTCCCAAAGAGTGAAAAAACATTCTGAATTCTATTTTTATTCATTCAAATTGTAACATTGGGCTCACATCTGCATTTAACTAAAATGCAAGAAGAAACAAATGTGACTAAGGCATCTTAAGATGCAAAGTTGCTTCTTAACCAATTCCCAATGGTTTTATTCAAATTTTAAGAAAGGTGGCCAACATTAAAATACTAAGTGAACCTCAAACCAGTAAACCCATTTGTGTTCACTCTGAAGGGTTAATTTTTAAAAATTCATTTAAACAAATTTAGTGTTAATCTCAGATCTTATTCTAATCTAGTGTTTACAGGGAGTCATTGCTCCTCAAACATTTTGAAAGAGGTAAGAGTTAAATTCCAGCTAGATGAACTCCACAGATGTCTGATTGAAAATACTGAACCACGAATCGATTAGGCTTTCAACCAGATTGTCATGACACAACCGACCAAGCAAACAATCATGATGTGGCAGTGAGTTAAACAGTGGTTAAATATTGTCTAAGAGATTTGCTGGTAGTGTGGTAATTCACAGACGTTTGGCCGTGGGCGAAAGCTCACACTTGCACAGTGTTCAGTACACTTATTACGTTTACGTCATCAAAAAACTGGCAAGTGTGTGGTTTTTGTTTTTCCTAAAAACAAGTACCTTTCAAATGCCCATACATTCGTTGAGAATTTGTGTCAAGTGGGTTGGCACAATAGCTCACGTACCTTGACCAAAACACCTGCCTTCAATGGAAGGGGGTGAATGACAGTCCTTCCACAGTGTGGGCTGCATCTCTCACCCTCAGTATGTCACACTCAACAGCAGGACACCAAGAAATGTTCTGCACAGTGCAAGTTCTAAGCACTCAACGGACAGCGTGAGCGTTCGCCCACAGCCGAACAAAAACAGAGGCACAAGTGGAGGGAAGAGACCCGAAGCTTGTGCCCACAGCTAGTGTCCAAGTGGTCTGTCATCATAGGTGCTGTATCTTTTGATGTGTATGCGCCGTACGCGTTCCCTCAATTCCACTGCCTCGTCGTCCTCGCTGTGAGAGCAGCAGTGGGCGTGTCGGCGTATCGCCTCCAGGAGAAAGTTGTCTGGCACCGGAAGCGTTTCATACAGCAGTGCATTTAGTGTCTCTTCGTAGATGCGTGCCTCGGGAAACTCAACCTGAAATGGACCAGTGGGTCACAGCTATGGGATTCTGCTATGGACGGTTTCCATGTAGCCTCCTTGACTCCCTTAAACCTTTAGGTTTTTAAATAATCTAATTAAAAGGACCAATTTGGATTCCTTTCAGTTGCATCAAATAAAAAAAAAATAGGAGAACTTTAATGAATTTAAATTGATCAATTACATGATTACACACTCTGTCCTTTCTAGTTGAATACTTGTGAAACGTCTGGTGCTGGCAGATTTTCAACAAGACAAACTCATGAGCTTACAATTAATGTCAAATAAATAAAATCTACTCAGAACATTAGTCAGTCTTAGCACATGGTGAGGAAAACATGCCTCTAACAATCTCCAGACAACTCATCAAATATCCCTAGGCTTATGCAAATTCATATAGTACAATACCTTGGTCTGTTTCTTCTCAGTAGCATAGACAATGGATGTGCAGCAAACTTCTGCTAATTTACGGCCCTGCCCATAGAAAGACCAGCAGCAGATCTCATCTCCAATCACGTCCTTTATAAACAGTACACGTCCATTGTAGCTCAGGGACAACTTCTCAAACAGCTCGATATTCTTGAGCAAGTTGTCATCCGAGTTGCTTTCAGAGGACAGAACATAATTCAATGGTTTAATAAGGAAACAGGGACTTCTACAATAAAGAATATTAGTGTTTGCTGTGGCTGAAGTAGCCCAAAAACCACGAATAGATTTTTACATCTGAATAAATATTAAACTTTGAAATGGTTCCAATTTGCCATATTTACCTTGTATAAGAATACTTGTTGTTGCCTCTATTATAGAGAAGTTTCACCACCGGCTGTATTAGGAATAAAAGCAATGCA
This sequence comes from Electrophorus electricus, assembly GCF_041902795.1. Taxonomy (NCBI): domain Eukaryota; kingdom Metazoa; phylum Chordata; class Actinopteri; order Gymnotiformes; family Gymnotidae; genus Electrophorus; species Electrophorus electricus. Next base: position 3,981,328 of record NC_137513.1, read on the forward strand.
AAATTGAAGAGCTTTATTACTTACTTGTCAAATAAATTATATTCATGACATACACCGATAGCTGTCACTATTGTAACATGACTGTTGTAAGGTGAACCTCACCCTTGTACAGCCTTGTATCAGTCTCTCTTCTTCTTTGGGAGAAGTGATGACAGGTATAACACACAGAGCCTTCTGTTTATTATCCTGCAAGGCAAATACAGAAAAAGCAAATACAACAGCCAGTTACTGAGAGACAACCCAGGACCATCAGAGAGCTGTAAGTGAAAAGAGATTTACATTGAGGTGCCAATGATAAAGAAGTAAAAATGATGGCCATTTCTCATGTTGTCACGACTGCCTTGAGGAAGCAAAAAAGTCTAAACGTGTTGGCTCAAATGTTTAACTGCATGAGATTTAATTTGAATTATGATGACAGATTTTGGAAGCAAAGGTTACTGTAGTTTAATGTTGGATACAGCCTTTAAAATTTATTGTACATGTCATTGTAATAATATGATCAGTGACTATACCAAGTAGACCGAGACCAATCTGTAGCCATCTGAACTGTTCCCCATCAGCAAACTGAATGCCATTAGTAAATCTGGATCTGAAGTTGTTACTTGGCTTTAAAGTACTCTCCCTTAGTCAGGATTCACCGACCTGAACAGCATGCTGACACAAGTCCACCAGGCCTTGGATGTGATAGTACTTGGCCTCGGCCAAAAGCTCCATGATACCCTGTCTGCTCTTGGGCAAAGTCAGACTTCCATCCCGCAAGTAGTTCAGTATCAAACCAAAGTGTTTCCCACAGCGGTCTATCAAAATCCAACCTGAGAAGAACAGCACTCTTTTAGACTGCTGACATAAGATACCACATTAATACATTAAAATGAGTATTGTGTGATTAATTTTCTGCAATATTCACCTTCCTTGTCTGTGAAAACCTCCATCTTACCGCTGAACATCAACTTTAGCAAGGTATCCTGCCGCGTAAGCACTTGAACAGTGGAGTAGTAGAGATCTCCTCCAACGTTAAGGCGCACATACTTATTGCCCACCGCACCACGGTAACTGTAGGTCTTGGTCTTAGGACAAGGCACTGAAGAAACGGACACAATGGGACCAGCCTGTGGGTGAGGCTGGTGCAGACAGCTCTCCCCCGACATGTCCCTCTGTAGGTAGATCACCACCCTGCACACGATGGGCTTGATGTCCGCCGCCGTGGTGAGTTTTGCTGGAGAAACTGCAAGTGCTCACAAACTCCAGTCCTTCACATATCTATAAACATTAGTTTAATTAGTTCTCTGCATACTGCTCACACATCACTAGTGATATTAAAACACTGAGCCTCCACCCAGAATTATGCATAACAGAGGCTTATTTTTACACAAAACCACAGCTCCAGCAGGATACAGTACAAATACTTCATTACTTGACTACAATTTCTAAATATTTTTTGCACTCGTCATTTTGTTTATTTTCATTTATTCGACTACATACAACTTCACCACTTTTTAAAGTTAACCAAGTTGTAAATGGACAGAGGCATATCAATACGTTTTTCCTATATTTAACCAGGCAGAAATAAATCTCGGCTTTCGAGTTTTTTTTAACCATGAGTTGCGCAAAAGTTACTAAATCAAAATTTCAACATAAATGGTAAATAAAGTTTATATACGCAGCATACAACAACCCACAATAGCATGAAGAAACACAAGACTACGCAACAACAAGGGTGGCAGGTTAAGCTAGCTAGGCTAGCACACTGCAGAGGCTCTAAGGCTGTACTACCAGCTGCCGAGATGGTTTAAATATGAACTTAAACAAACCCACCCATCCATCCATCCATCCAGGTTAACTAACCCAAGTCTCCAGTGTCCGGTCCTTCTGAACCCGGGTAGACAGGACTCGATACGGGTTTAGCAGAAACATTAGCTACATCAGCTCTAGCCATTACACACGTATTTATTACATATATACGTACTATTACATTACGGTTGATTAGGTTAGAGTCTTTCACTTATATGTGCAGCCGTGCATAAATATACAATCCTAGCAGCTACAAAAAAACCCAAAAAAAAACAGGCCAACGTTAACCAACTACAAACACAAACTATTCGTAGGAAGGAAAAACGACGATACCTAGCTGAAACACCCCAAGCGCCGTCGTCCTCGTCGCCTTATTCTTCTTCTATGTACAATAAAGGTTGACGTTGAAGGCCATCATACTGCCACCTACTGGAGCAGTGATTAGGCTTCTTCTTCTTCTTCTTCTTCTTCTTCTTCTTCTTCTTCTTCTTCTTCTTCTTCGAATGGTGCATAGCGCCACCAGCAGGGTGCGAATGGGAGGAGGTGGTTAAATGATTCTATGTTAAACGATTCTAAGGTTATTGCATTATTGTTAGGATTCTCTTAGCAATCTAATCTACTAGGAAAATATTACATTCACAAATCCAGGTTAATGGCAGTAATTCCTTTTTTTTTTTTTTTTTTACTGTTGTGTGGCATATTTTAGACTCCCCATCACACACATCACAGATCAGGAAAGCAAGAAAAACCTGCTGAGCAAAATTAATAAAGCAGTACATTGAGAAATGTAGGTCATGTATTCCAACTTGCATTATTTTAATGCTTGTTATTGTTATTTACTTGTAATTACTTGTAATTGCAGTTGTATTTTATGCATGTTATGTCTTCCTCATGTGTAAAGCGGAATTGTTCTTTAACAATTGATGATATATTAATGATAATTAGCTAAAATGCCTGAATAATGAATTATAGAAAAGGAAAAAATATAATACTCTGCAGTTCTGTGCCACTCCCAGTATATAGCTAGCATGAGTAAATTAAGACTTATATTTTGCAGTGTATAGCATCTGAGGGCACACTGAATGTTTTTGGTTAGCCAGAAAACCGTTATAATCACTTCGTGTACCTCACTAAGATAACCTACCTCACTAACCGTGAAAGCTTTCAAACCAGCAATTATACTAGGCATTTTCAATCAAACAACAGGACCACGTTTATCTGCTCTCGAAGGTCAACGCTATCAATTGTTGGTTGGTCGGTCAACATAAAGATCCGCCTCTGGGGCGCGTTGATGATCTTGATTGGCTACTTCGCCTGTCCATCAACATATATTTACCCAATCACATTCCTTTGTCCTTTCCCCTCGCATTGGAGCGACAAGCTGCTTGCATTCAAGATGTCGGCGGTGTCAATGTACCCCATGTGTGTTCTAGCGAGCCGGGGCCTCCTCCGGTTGAGGAAAGGAGTCAGGGGCCCTTTAGCCCCGGCGGTGTTAGAGTTGGGTAGAGCACTCTCGGCCGATAAGTCGGCAGGAGGAGAAAGGAGCGCCACGGGGGTACTGGCTCAAGCAATATTACAAGAGAGACTTCAGAAGCAACAGAAGAGCCAGGTATCATTCCTTCACCTGTCAGTTCTTGTCTAAAGTACATTGCCCATTTGAAATTTCCCACGTCCCCGCGAAAACATTGTACAGCGATGTGCATGTATAAGAGATTTCTATCACTGATCTTAATTTTCTTTCGTGACCGTTTACAGGTGTTTATTATATAGGAGACAGTATGAATGAAGTCTGCCGTTTGGATGTGTTTGACGGTACGAAGCTAGCTAGCTAGCAAACTACCCAGACAGCTAACGGAGGCAACGTTATCTTCAATGGCACATAATTAATAGTATTTTATGTATTGTAAAACTAACTAATGGATCGTGTGGTAAATTATTGCCGTTTTGACGCTTGTATTCTGTGCAGAATGGTAACTATCTGTGGGCTATTTGGTAGGTAGGTTAGGGAGCTAATCTAGCTTAGCTATTTTATTACTTGTTGCAGCTAAAAGTCTTCTCGCAGTTTTAAAGAATACCATTTACACCCACTGGTTATTAATCGACCTAGCTAGTGTAGTTTACATGTGGAATCTGTTCACATATTCCAAGAAAGGGTCAGTTTGAATTGGACATATGCTACTACTAGCTAGTTGCTTTATTCCTGCATGTGTATAGAAATGTCTCATCATGAGAATTATTCTAAATCTGATTTTTTTTTTTTAAAATGTATGCAATAGAGGTGTTGGCATTATATATTCATTTCTGAGTAGTCATTAAAAATGGGCAGTTTAAGGTTAGAACAGTGTAGTTATAGCATGACACCCAGACCTTTTAGGCTGGCTTTGTGTAGCTGTTACAGGAGCACATTGTAATAGGATTACCATCTGAAGATCTTGTTTATAATTGAAGGTGAGTTGAGTGTGAGGTTTTGCAATGTTTTAGCAATGTTAAATGCTAAAAAGTGTGCACTAAATGATGGGAGCGTTATAATTTCACACTAGTCGTGACACTAACACCTTTGCGGCGTGTACAAATGATTTTTACTAAACAGTTTTGATGTGCTCACAGGAACAGACTCCTCCTGTGGGAGAGGGCAGCTGTGACCAGAAGAAGAATGACCAACATGAGGACACAAAGCAGAAAGAAAACACAGCATATGCGAAGAAGGTTGTCCTTCGCTTGGCAGGAATCATGGGACTTGGTGGAGCAGTGGGTGTGGTGTACATATTCGGTGAGTAAATCCTCTGGGTCTTTCTTCTGGGATGAGTCCTCGAGCTTTTGTCTTTCTAAGGCTTGACAGGATTTAAGAAGAAGAACATTATCATTTGAAATTTGGATGTGTGGAACACATGAATATATATTAAGGAGGTATGTATATAAGATTAATGCATATAAGGAGTTAAGGTGGTGAAAGTGAAGATCCATATGTTATATTATCCATAACATGAAATTTATTTTGGGAATTTGTGAAAATTTTATTTGTCATTAAAAGTTTTAAGTAGCTCTTAGGAAATTGTTTACATGTAAAATATCTGTCTTCTCCATTTGTTTGTATATCTACCCAAGTAAAATTATTGGTAACTAATATTGAGTAAAGATTAAGTTGGGCTAGAAACAACAACATTGATTATTAATAATAATAATAATAAATTATTATTATTATTATTATTATTATTATTATAACAACAAATAATGAATACTAAAAAGACATGTAGGGTCTCTTTTCATGAAATCTTTGAAAAGATTGAGCAAACTGTGTGATGCGTCAGCTAGCACTGCAACAAACAAGACAGGCTTGCCATCACGCGTTTGTCTTTATTCTTTTCTTTTTGAATGCAGTGTCAGCATTATTTGTGAAACTTCTGTAAGGCATCAGTCCCAAAAATGTTGGCGATGAGATTCTGTCCAATCCCAGAAATCGACCATTAACTGCATTGAGTCGTGCCATTTTCAACTTTGTCAGTGCCACTTACACAATTGGGTATAATTAGGCATGTCACTATTGGCCATCATTTCCCGGACGTATACAGTTCTAATGTTTTTCCTGAGAACTCAGTTTATTTTCTAGGTCAACAAAGTTAGTTTTGTAGTGTATGATTTATAAATTATTATGCATTTATTGGCTGTTCTCCTCCCAGAGGAGCTCCAGATCTCTATACCTGAACGTTTTCTTTCACTTTCTGACTTATTAGGTAGTTAATATTGTTAGTTTTTGCTTTTCTTTCATGAATGAGACCCATAATTTATAATGCAACATAGTATGAACCTTTGTATATCCGTAAATGAATGTATCCTGTGAAATATGGATGCCACTGTTTTTATAGTGTTCAACAGGGTTAGTTTCACCATGATCTTTCTGAGATCAAGAAGTTTTTAATTCTGAATATTAAAATGCTAAATATCAAACAGTGATTGTTTGCCTTGCACCTCTAGGTAGCAACTCTGTGGATGAACACGGAAATAAGGTGGGTGCATTTCTACCGGGGGGGTGGAGGGAGAACAAGACAAATGTTCATCATTTTGGTAAACCTGTGCCAAAGCTTCTGACATGGTTTGCAATTCATCATTTTTAACTCAATTTACATTTAAAGCATCTGTGTGACTAAACATGGTTTTATAACAGGACTTTTGACAGGCTTCAAGGTGTTGAATCATTTAGAAGTTTCCTAGAGCCCTGAGGTGGGAAGTGTGCCAAACGACAACTGCGGCACACTTCCTCACTTGATCTCCACACCATGGGTGCTTTTCTGATGACCCCTCCCCTAGCCCATAGTAAGAGCCCTCAACCTCTGCCGTAACTATTGAATGTGTTAGAAGTTGGTGGTGGCCAGCGGAAGGTTCTCTTCATAAGGCACACTTCACAGGGGAGTGTGAATGAGTAGAGAGCAGGTGAGATTTAATTTATGACTTTAGGTCCACTTCAAAGTGTTCACTTCACAGCGAGGAGCAATGTAAAAGGAGATGAATGGAGTGTGTCGACACTGATGGCGTTGGATCTCGTACATGTTACTTTTCCCTTGTAGTAGAAGTGGGCTACTCTAATTCAGTATTGTCAGGTTTGCTGTCAAAGGGGCTTGCATCCTGTTATAATATTTATTGTTTTCTGAATAACAGCTCTAAGCTCAGCATGATGCTCTAGATTTCCGAAGAAGGTGGAGGTTTTTTTTTTTTGGTTTTTTTTTGACAAAATAAATGGTGGTCTAAAATTATTACAATTATTTATATTATTATATTATATTATTTATATTAAGCAATGGAATATTAAATAGCATTTTTACATGTATAACCAATAAAAAAAAAGTTCTGTCATGGAGCAACTATTGTGCAGCGTCGTGTTGCTCAGCATTTCTTTAGGTTACAGTTCAGACATGGACAGATGGTCATTAGAGGTTTGTTTATATGTTTGTTTTAGTTTAGTATTCTGGTCTGAAACTTATTCATTCAATATTTATTTCACATTAGACACCAGAGACACATCTGTTAATTTCCATGTGATTTAGCCAAATCTAATTCTTATAGAAGCTGTATCAGTCCATGAATATAAACATGGATATAGTATTAATTTGAGTGGACCAGGAATTGCATATGAGTGCAATGCTAAGCTTGGTGAAATGCTTTTGTGACATTGAACAAAGCCTCTGTGTGTGTGGCTTCTGAAGACCAAAACTGTAAGACCTTCAAAGAACAGGACATCTCTGAGTGACATTTGCTGTGTATCAAAGTGTGGGAATGTTGTTACTTCAAAGACTACAGCCATCCTTATTTCCTCTTTGGGAGATCCTTTTCAGGCTCTATAGCCCATAAAATGCTTACCTTGTAAGGACACACTTGTCAACTATGTGTGATCTTGAGTTGAATGGGCCTTGTGATGCGCAATCACACACCTCAATCTGTCGGTCTGAAGGACAGGGGGTAGAAGACCTTGTGATCAGAAGTACAGAACCTTCATCCTGTCCCTCATGCTATAGTGAACCAGTACCTTAAGGACTCTTGTCTTTTTATTAGGCCAAATAATTGATTCAACAATTGTGATTTGTTTACATATCTGAAATGTTTATCAGCCTCATACATTCATGAGCTATTAGAGGTGTTTTACAAGCCCCTCAGCTTGCTCGTCAGTTTAAAAGAGAATTTAAGACAATTTTAAGATAACGGTGTCAAGCATATACCAATGTGCATATTTTCAAGAAAAGAGTGTAAGAGAATTATCATGTTAAAGGGCATGCAAGTTTACAGTGAAAATATTTGAATAGTTCTTATTTAGCAGTTGATGGTAGCTAGTAGTATATCAAAGGATCAGAACTGGCACCTGGTTTTAAAAAGGGACTTATAATTCCAACATCATGAAAATGGTCAAACACCAAGCCAAGGCTCCTTGCTGGCTGCCAGTTCTGGTTTCTGTGAGCCTGCTGTCTTGAGTGTTAGCACAAATATCTGAAGGCACACTTTGACAGCCCTGAAGGTATCTGCCTGGCTTCACTAATGACACCATGTTTCCATGACATGTGGCAGGAGGTGGGTGTGGGATCGGGATGATTACCTCCTCTCCACATCTTTCATTTATGAGATTTCTTAGGAACCAAACGTGAAGTGTGCCAGAGGTGTTGGTGGAGCTGTAAATTGGCTGTCCTCTCCTTGTTAACTTGGGACTGTGAGAGCGGGAACTCAAACCCTTTCCCATGATGAGCACACCATTTTGTTTCAGTTGTTCCTCTTCTGAAGGTCCAACAGGCATAAAACATTTTTGATGCATTTTACTCTAAAGTCAAATTTATTTATATAGCGCTTTTTACAACCGATGTTTATACACAGCAGCTTTATAAATGTTGGGCTCAAGATCCCTAATGAGCAAGCCAGCTGTTGCTGTGGCAAGGAAAAACTCTCTTGGTGGATTAAGGAAGAACTGTTCTGCACCAAGACTCAAAAGGGAACCCATGCTCCTGGGGTGGCCCAGCATGTTATACTGATGTAATATTCAGTATTTTTTATATATGAAAATGTCAGTAAGCTTTGAGAAAATCAAAAAAATAATCTTATGAAAAAGAATAAGTAACTACTAATAACCAATGAGCACCAGAACGTGTGTGTGTGTGTGTGTGTGTGTGTGTGTGTGTGTGTGTGTGTGTGTGTGTGTGTGTGTGTGTCAGTGTCAGTGTCAGTGTCAGTATCTGCTGTAATGATTTACAGGAGAAGGTGTGTGTTTGGTTTTTGTTTGTTTTTATATAAACCACCTCTTTTGCTGCTTCGAATTATTTGTCCACAAGAGGGTGTTACTCACATAGCTTCAGCCTGAGGCCCTGACTTTAACAATACAGCATTACAGGACTAAGCAGAGAGGCAGAATGAGCCTCCTCCATCTCTCACATGTCTGATTACAATGTACTCACTTGAAGCAGAAGCTTATTTTTTATAGCAAGTTTCTCGTAGGCATAAGTATATGGTAACTTGTTTATAGCATGTAACTACATTGTAATGGTGAAAATGAGTCAAATTTACTTAAGCAGAGCTCAATTGCCTGGGATTTAAGAAGCACTGGCACGGTGGCGGAATGTCTGAATATATCTGGTTCGTGGAGCTGGATTAAAAATGGGGGTGACCAAAATCAGAGAAAGTCTTTGCATCTTTGTGCTGGCATGAATTATTTATCTAGGTTAATTTTTGCTTAGTTCAGCATGATATTGTTTCTTTAATGAGACAAAATGTCATGATAATAAGTACACACAGATAGCGTTTGCTGGTCTGTGTTCCTCAAGTTTAACATTAAAAAATGTATCTGATAAAATTGCCAGAGTAGGTGGGTTTCACACACAACCCAACATGTGTTCTGTGGCTGAGATGAAGTTAACTTCCGCTGCTTTGTAATGTCCATGCTGGTTGCTGAAGCTGGAATATCAGGAGTGGTTCTGTCGTCCCCATCATTACTATGTGTTTTGTTTCGCTGAAACAGCACCTGCGTCCTCCGTGCCCTAACTCGCACAAGTTTCGGCACTAACTTGAAAATTGCATACTTTGGGCAGTGTACCGTGGTATGCATTCAGTGTTTTGCTGTGTGAAGTGTGTAACTAGACCTGTGGGTCTATAGTCTAAAACCCCTAGGCTGTATGGTGATTGTACTGCTCAGAGTGTGTCCAGAACCGTCTCCATCTCTTTGTGTGTGTGTGTGTGCAGTTATGCTTAGCATGCATCTAGTTATTTGGAAAATTGGAATAATGTATTATGCCTTGCTGAACTCTGACTGCATAGTACAATGGCTTACTGTTACTCTAGATCAGGCTTTTTGTGTCTGTTCCCCGTCATGCAAAGTTTTCTGTCATATATTCTGTCCAGCCTGTTTATTGAATAGGGAACTAGTGTTGAATATAAGGGAATCGTGTTTCCCTTTATGTATATGCAGTTTTGCTGAAAGTTAACCATCTGCCCTCGTTGAAGGAGTCTTGCACCGGTGCAGACGTGTGAAGGGCACACTTCTTAACCAGACGGCATCTTCGTGTGGCCCACCTAACTGTCGTCAGGAGTAGCACCTCTACAAAAGACACTCTTCTCAACTGTAATTATCCTGTTGTCCACCTTTTGGGCCCCAGGCTGAGTGAGCAGAGCATGCAGGCATGGGGGGAGGTTGCGAGGGGCACGTGCGGAGTGTGCCAGGCAGCGAGGGTGCTGCTCCGTACACCTCCAGGGCCGTGGCTGGAGGTGACTGCCTGGGAGAAAGAGTGCAAGCTTGTTCTCATGTGTCTGGGTCTCTGTGGTCAGGCACAAGACCCTTCAAGTCACACGTCACTACAGTACGATCCCAGTTGTGTGTGTGTGTGTGTGTGTGTGTCCAGCCAGAGACAAGCTCTGTTATTATTAGTGTTTTTATTTCAGAAGGCTCTAACTTGTTCAGAACATCTGCAGTAGACTTGCTTAGTTTCTCCAGTTCTTTTAGGTAACATTTGCATCTGTTTATTTACTTCAAGGTAAAATGTCATGACCTCTCCAGTATCTGAGCAGAATTTCTTATTTTGTTCCTTCAAGGTGTTATCATCTACTGCTGCTATTATTCTTGTTAGTTAGTTAGTTAGTTAGTTATTATTGCTGCTATTATTATTTATTATTATTACTACTGTTACTACTAAGGATAATCAGGGGATGATAAAGGTATAGTATTAAACAGTGTGTATGATGTGCCCTCAAAATGGTGGTTTAGAGTTCCCTGTGCAAGACTCCATAGGTTCAAGAACTTGCTTATACCTCAGTTTTGTTACTCAACAAAGATCATTATGAACAAGTGTATTCATATATGAATACTTCAGATGTGGAATCTGTTTTCTTATACAGTTTTATATGTTAAGAGGGTAAGGAAAGGGCAGCGGTAATAACCTGAACTCACCATGAGATGGCGTGGTTTCCAAAGAGCAGGAGGAGGCATGAAGTTTGAAAAGAGCCTGCTCTATGTGTATTTAGACAGCAAAGTGAGGATTGCTGTAAAAATTAAAGAAAAAGAAGGAAAGATTGCACAGGGCTGCATGTTAGACTTCATGTTAGAGCCAACTTTCTGTTACCTTTTTCACTCCATCACAGTAGCCAACCAGTGCCAGGAAAGTAAGTGGCTAAGCAGGTGATTGAAAGTGATGCGTCTCATTTACTGCCTCCAATTGTGGAACTGTTTAGCTTACTATTATTATCTCAAAGGTCTTGTGCAATCTGCACTAGGACTGTCGGATTCCAGCACCGCTGTGTGTGTGTGTGTGTGTGTGTGTGTGTGTGTGTGTGTGTGTGTGTGTGTGTGAGATGACTAGACGACTTATCCACTCCATGCTTGCTTTTCCAAGGTCCTGCAACACTATCACTAATGTATACTTGACAAAAGGAGGTAATGATTTCATTATTATTAAGCTTGAGCTTAAGTCATTATTTACCAACATCACTAAAGACACTAATTTTATGCTCCAACAGGCTGTGCTTATTTGTTTTTGTTATGATTATTATTATTATTATGTTGTTGTTGTTGTTATAACTAATTCTCATATGTTGCTGTAGAGACATGGGTATGGATCCCCCCCCCTCCCCTTTCTGCACTGTATTTCCTGAAAGGTCCCACAAGCCATCATGTGGCACTTCTTCCCTTGAGGGGTGGGGGGGGGCGGGGTCAGACCCCCAAGAGGGCCTCCTGGCAGATGCAGCTGAATATTCATTAGCTTGGTTGTATATCTCGCTGCTGATTGATGGATTGCTCTGGTGCCCAGATAATTGAAGAGTACAGCAGGGGAGGAGCTTAAGACCCTACTGAAGCTTTGTTTTACCCTGCTTATCTTCTTCAATCTCTCTAGTTTTTCCTCCTCCTCGTCTAGGCTACCAGCAGAGAGCTGAATGTCTCCAACATTTCTTGGCATTTTCTTTCTCTGATCTGCCAGAAGTTTTGTTTGTGTAAGGCTGTTGACAGTTTGTTCCTGTAATGCAGCGGGCAGTTTATCAAAGAAAGTGCATTTGTGCATGAACCAGCCTGTCTTTTTGCATAGGGAAGAACAATATACTCAGGCACTGATTTCCAAGCAGCTAGTGCATTTATCACCATGACTCCATTTTCTTAATCTCTGTGGCTTTCACAGCGCCCACTTTTTTTTACTTCCTTTCCTGTCTTTTGATTTAGCTTCCTTTTAATCGGGGAAAAATGGGTTAAAGTTCAGCAGGATATTTGCGACTCACTTTCATTCTTTTTAAAGGTGTTCTCAAGCGGTTTCACTTTTAGGTGTGTGGTTTCAGGTTTATGGACTTTTTTTTTTTTTTTGCTAGGGTTTATTATTTGGATCTATACCCTTGGCTTCTGTAATAGCTTCACAAGGACTGGGAGCTTTGCTCAGGCCAGATATAAGGCTGCCCTGTATTTTTGTCTGTTCATATCTGTAAAACCAATAGACACTGTTAGGTGAAGTTCGACTGAGTAGGACGTACGACTCTGTTTCCAACTTATGTGGGCAAAGTAAAATGTGTTTATAAATAAATTAACGGATTGCCATATAAGCAGTGTCATCTTTTGTAGATCAATACAGAAGATCAGTATTGATCCACTGTACTGTACCTGCTTTGATGTGTTCAGATGTGTACCTACATTTTAATTCTTAATTTAATTTAACTTGCACACATCTGTAGCATTTTTTCATATTGCCTCACCTTCTCCACGTCTATGTTTTTCAGATCCCAGACGAGTTTGATAATGGTAAGTTCAGACCTCCTTGTCCATCAAGGCTTTCTGTCATGAACTGGTGTATGAAGGGCATGTTAGAGATGGAATGCCTTAGACTGTTGTGTTGGGGATTGCTCTGCTGTTGGCCATCTAACACACAATGTGTAAATGGCAAGTGCACATTGTATGAACTCTCAATTAATGGACATCTTAGAACCCTGGAAGAGACTTGTGTGTCATCTTTTTCAATATGATGTAAGCTTTTAATTTGGGTTTCTGCTGGTATCATTTCCTCCTGTTCAATTTACATTTGAAATGCAAATGGACTGTGGGGCTGTTCTGTTTTATAATGGTGTAGAAAGATATGATCAATAAAATTCCATGAAGGGAAGCTATGGCTCATTGCTATTTCCATGGAGAGCCAGCTGTGCCTTTCTGAACTGATTTTCAAACAAGATTGTGGGCTGTGAGATCTCAAACCTTGTGCAGAAATAATTGTATAATTAACTGCACATGGGGCCCAAACTGTTTACCACCCCCCCCACCCCCCCAAACACAACATCTTGATTTATGACCTCTGGAGTGTCTAACACCAGAGTATTTAATGCCATAACGAAGGGCAATGATTACTTTAGGGACTGGGTTGAAACGCCCGCTCCCCAAGAGGAGTGGAGAAGCGTGCTGGCTGCCTCCTGGCCCCACGCTCGCCCTCCCTCCCACAGCAGAAGGTAGGCGGATGGATGCGCGTGGAGCCCTCGCAGCAGAGTGGTCCTTAGGGACCGGAAGCAGGCGAGCTGCTTGGCAAACAGGCATCCTTCTGTATGCCCTTATGCCTTGGCAAGTGACGGCATTCCCTCAAACATCAAGATATATGTGGCCTGCATTTGTAAGTCCTTCCATTTAATCAAAGGCTGCATTACTGGATTGAGTAACACTGCATGTTCTAACTAGTCACAGACTTGCATGATGGGAGGCTTTTGCTATGAAGTTGCTTTTTCTCTACAGTGCTCACTGAAAGGTGTTGCTTAAATGTGTGTGGTGGGGTGTAGTCAGGTCAAAAGCATGTGGTCAGGTCAAAAGCGTGGGTGTCTCTTATTAACTGAACTTAGATGCTTTTGTTTACACCAACAGTGCGTTATGTATTGCCTGCAGACTCATACCCCCAGGCAGTCAAACCCCTCAATAACCAAAACAAACAACACAGCCTTCGTTGACGGTGCTGATGGCCACAGCCGCTCGCGGTGCTGTGAGCCCACAAAGGTGGGGTCGTCCTTCCACGTTGCGGCAAAAATGTGACCACATTTACCAACCGTTTATCACGGCTGGAGGCGGCAGCACAGTGGGTGGGGTGGAGGTGGATGGAGGAAGGGAGGAAAAAAACGAGCGCGACCCAAAGAAAGGGCTCGGAGAAGAGAGGTGATTGAGTAATAATGGCCTTTGGCAAACTTGCAGAGCATATGCTAACCCAGGGACCGGATTAATGGAGGCCTTTGTTGAGTCCGGGGGCCCAGCCATCGATCTTTCCATCACTCCCTCCAGCCTGTTTCAATGGTCACCCCTCCGGAGCACCACAGGTCCTCTCTAGAGCAACAATAGACCTCTTCTCCATTACACTGGCAAACAAGGTTAGGACAAGGGGCTCTTCAAAACAGACCATGCTGTCTGGCTTCCTTGGTGTCAGCAGTCTTCGTAACGGTCCTTGCAGCCGTCCGCCTTTTTTGACTGAACTTGACCTCTTCTAACAGGGTGGGGGGTGTCTTGAACAGGTACATAAAATTTGAGTACTGCTTTGTTCCCATCAGCGGCCGTTTGCTGGGATGAGGCTCACCCTGATTAAGAAAAAAATTAAAGGCATTTTTGTATAAATGATGAAACCTAAATGTATAGTGTGAAGTGCTGTTGTTTGCTGATTTTAAATGTGTTCCTTTATTATCTGCCGTCCATTCCGCATTTAACACAGCCTAGAAACTATTTTGCAATATTGCATGCTTAAACTGAATTGTGGGATGATAGTTTTACATAGTTTAACGTGCTCGTGTATTGTCACAAAATGTTGTTTTTCTGTCACATTGTTTATTGATGTATGCATTTGGGAGAAAAAAATGTAAAAACATAGAATCAGGTTTCATGCATCTTTTTACTTTTCCTTTCATGTAGATGTTCCAGTTATCCAGCAGCTCAAACGAGCCTTCAAATATTTTAAAGACTACAGACAGGTGAGCTAAAATCAACTCCTTCCTTTGAATCTAATCATCCTGCAGTTCCAGTACACTCGTCCAGTCATCCTGCAGTTTCCGTACACTCATCCGATCATTCTGCAGTTCCCATACACTCATTCAGTCCATCCGGTCATCCTGCAGTTCCCTTACACTCATCTGGCCATCATGCCATCCCCTAAACTCATCCCTGTGAGTCATCAGCAGTTCCTGGCTCTCCTCTCTGCAGATGATCATTGAGCCCACAAGCCCCAAGCTGCTCCCAGACCCACTGAAGGAGCCGTACTACCAGCCTCCATACACCCTGGTGCTCGAGCTCACTGATGTCCTGCTGCATCCAGAATGGTCGGTATGTCCTTTCCCATCTAATAAATATCCATGCAGGAGTTCACTTGCTACAGCAGAGGGCTAAAGTTCCAACCTTGGAGGTTTAAAATCTTGTGCTGTGAAACGCACTATGGCCTGTTGCTGTCAATGGCACTGAGGCATGTGAAGGTAACTACACATTACTACATTAGATCGGTGAATGGAGAAATGGTGAGTGTCCTGAACGGGAGCTCTGCACAATTTACCTTCAAATTCAAATCCTTAATCAAGGCCTTCGGTAGCATCCAAATATTGGCGCCAAGTATGCTGAACCTCAGCTTTACCTCTCCATGTTAGAGTTAACATCACCTGTGAGCAATGCACCTGCCTTTAAGATTAGCATTGCAGCTTTGCCATCAAAAACCTTCATTATACACTTGCTGATTTCTGCTGCCGGTCATAGAAGGCCATCTGCAGTGTGTGCTGCTTGGGCCGCACCCGTCGGGCCGTCTACCTGTAAGTGTAGACACCCCCCACAGCTATTCCCACCTGGCTTGCTGGGATGGACAGGCTCCACGCGAGCAACAGGTGGGCCACGGCACTCCTGCAAGCTGACCCCACCTGTGCACCCCCCCCCCCACCCCCAACAGCCTGCAGCCAGCACATGCCACACCCCGGCTTTGATTTCCGAAGCAGTTCAAGTGCAGCTCGGTTAGAACCTCGAGTATTACTCCAGACCAGTGTCTTTTGGCTCATGTTTTGAACCATTCAGGGAACGCTGTTTCTTAGAAGCAGATAACAAGAAAAGGGAGGAGTTGTGTACTGCTTCCAGTCTGAAGTGTACTCTAATATCCAGTTCCCCCTTTTTAAAATAATACATGTATTGAAATAAATAAAATTCACTGTTTCCTTTTTCTCATCAGTATTGCACGCTAGAGGAAAAGTGTGAATTTTACTCCCTTTTGTGGAGGTACACTGGAGCTTAATTTAAGCCTGTATCATTTGCACCTTTTATCTTTTATCTTTTAATATTTGTGTCGTCTTCTGTAGTTAGCCACTGGCTGGCGTTTTAAGAAGAGGCCGGGTATAGATTACCTGTTTCAACAGCTTGCTCCCCTCTATGAGATCGTCATCTTCACATCGGAGACGGGCATGGTGAGTGACCCGAGGAGCAGAAGAGCCACCGTCTGGCAGTCTGAGCATGAGATGCTTTATTTGTTGTTTGATGTGCTGACCATGCACATCATGCATTGAGGTCAACGCCACACTTCTGAAACATCACATGTGAAAGTGTAATCCTGTTCATAACAGGTTGAGGTCTGGGTCTTGTTGTGGTTACAGCATACACGCTGTATACAAATAGGCCAATAGCCGGGTTTGTGTTGAAGTCCTTATTTCTATATCTGTAGAAATGCTAAAACCTAGCGTTGCCTAAACAGTGTTTTTATTTCTAACTTAGATGCTAATCCTTGCATCTTTGTTGTTGTTGTTGTTGTTGTTGTTGTTGTTAATGTTGCACCAGCAGTGTTATCAGGCGTAGTTGTTTCTCTGCAACCATGTGAGTTGGCTTGCCTTTGGGGATATGTGTGCATAAGCGTGTGTGAAGTCTTTTATACTGGGGCTAAGCCTCTATTGTGTCAACATTCATATGCAGATAAGCCATGGATGGAGTCTAATTGGGTGGTGGTTTTTGTAATCCATGTTTTGTTTGTTTGTATGGTGTTTGTCACTGTCTCTCATGCCACACTGGTGGTCTATTGACACAATGACACAAAATGGCACAAAGCGCTGGGGCATCAGTGGCACATTAGCAGCCTGCAGACACCCTTCCCTGGCAACGGCCCATGGATTGATCGCTCCACACGGAGGAGAACCGGCTCCAACTGTGGCCCTTTCTGCCCGCAGTAGCAGCAGACTTTGAGGCGGTGGACAGCAGTAGCTGGTGCTGTGAGACTGGGCGCTGGCAAAAGGCTTCTCAGTCTGCCTCGCCTGTCTTTACAGATTTCTCTGTGCTGGTTCTTACTCTGATATATGCAGTGCATGGATGCTTCTATAAATAAATAAATACGGACAGTGGTGGTTCAGTGGTTAAGGTACTTGACTTGTAATGGGAAGGTTGCCAGTTCGAGACCACCCTACTGGCAAGTTGCCACTGTTGGGCCCCTGAGCAAGGCCCTTAATCCTTAATTGCTCAAGATGTACTCGGCCATAATTGTAAGTCGCTTTGGATAAAAGCGTCACCTAAATGCCGTAAATGTAAATATAACAAACAACATGAATTTGATTCAAGCTTATGAATTGACAAAGTCTCTTGAGATTTTCCTCAATTTCTTAAATGTGTCATTATCACATACTACTACATACTTGCTGTAAACTGTGATCATGTTCTGATGAAACATGGTAAAGATGATGAGTCAAGTACTCGATAGGCATTCACCAGAAAGTGATGTAATGTTTTTTCCCGGGAAACCATTCTCATTTAGTCCAGAATTCATTTCCATGTGAATATGACCAACCACACACGGTTCTTTTACGCAGACGGCCTATCCCTTGATTGACAGCATTGACCCTCAGGGCTTTGTCATGTACCGCCTCTTCCGGGACGCCACGCGCTACGTGGAGGGCCATCATGTCAAGGTAAAAACAGTTTCATTGGTAAAATGGATCAGAGTTGTTGCATGCCTCAGTGTGTTTTCCAATAAAGCATTTTAGTGTAATGAGCATATCATGCTGTCTTCTGCTAATGCTGCAGTGATTTCACCATCTATTTATATCTCTCCATATAAACAGTTATTCATCTTCCAAATATTTATTCATCAACCTCTTTCAGCTCTTCCATAAGGAACCCTTCACTGAGGCCTGTGTGTTTTAGCTGTCTAGCGATGGCCATCTTGCACATTCTCTCATTGTGATCGCCCTCTCTGTTCTGGTAGTCGTGGAGTTGGTGCATTTTAAACCTGCTCTTTGTGCAGAGCCCAGTCCAGCAGCCCCTGCGGCATAATGATGCCATGCCCCCTGCGTCTCTGCTCCATGCCGTCCTTCTGCTCATATGTTGATTTCTTCGTCTTCGTCTTCTTCTTCGTCTTCTTCGTCTTCTTCTTCCTCCTTCACCCACCTTGTGCTACGTCACCATTCTTCTCTCTTCTCCCAGAAGTCCAGAACAGAAGTCCTGGGAGTTTCCAGCCCTGTTCTCCTCCTGATCTCTCCACCCCGTCACTGTGCCTCATTTACCTTCTGCTTCGCCTCTCCTAGGTCGCTGTTACTGGAGCCATGCTCTCCGTATGCCTGCAGACCACCGTATTGTTACCCTCTTATTGTGCCACTCTTATGACTAGTCTCATAGATTCAGAGCCAAAACAAAGTTCACAGAATTTTATTTATTTTTTTATTTTTTAAAATTGATACCAGAAATTACTCAGCCTGTATTGTATTTGTAACCCCAGAGAACACAGTAAATTGAATGCTCATTATATGTCAGTTATAGTGTTAAAACAGATTTTAAGCTATGGCTATGAACTGTTCATGAGTGCACTGGACCAACTTTCTGGTATTTTGTTTGTTTAATGATTAGACCTTTTCTGTTAAAAGATTAGAGTAACTCTGATCTGAGGGTTTTAGCCCTGGGTGTCTGTTGTGGAATGAATAATAATAATAATAATATTATTATTATTATTATTATTATTATTAAGTACAAATATGTTTGGATGTGAAGTGCTTGGGCTCGGAGTATGGAAGTGCATGTGTAAGTGAGGAAGAATGTGGGTTTGCGTCTGCGTGTGCGCGTGCGCGTGCATTATCAATAGCCTAGCCGGTCACATTTCACCAGTAGCGTGGCGGTGTTCTCCCTGGCCCACGCTCAGTTCAGTACCACTCCTTTCTCTGCCTTTTGCCCTGTTTTCTCTCCTCCTCCTCCTCTCTCTCTCCCCTCCCTCATTTCCCATCTGGCATAGTAAAAGCCAGTAGGGCGGGAGGCAGCCAGCCGTGTGTGTGTGTGTGCGCGCACATCTCTGTGCATGCATGACTGACTGTTTGTCACAAATGCAAGATGCATGTTCCCCATGGTTAGCTAGGATTAATGGTCAGTCAGCCATGAAGTCCTTTAAGCTCATCGTTTAGGAAATTAGTGTTTGCTCCCACTGAAGCTGTTGCGCTCTGTCAGTCGGCACATCAAGCACGCACGCCCGTGTGTGTGTGTGTGTGTGTGTGTGTGTGTGTGTGTGTGTGTGTGTGTGAGTTTGCATGTGTAGATATGACACCAGTGGATGGAGACCCTGACTTTTGTCATTGAGTGCTTGTGAGGCTAGCTGGGTGAGGGGGTGGGGTGGCCCATGTAGGTTCGAAGAACGCTTTTTCTCACACGTTACCTGGGGGATTAAATCCAGTCTGATACAGCAACCTGACACTCTTGCTCTACTCCCACTTTACACTGCTCTGCTAACAAAATGTGCGCAGACACACACACACACACACACACAGGCCTTATGTCAGTGTAAATTGCATGCATTAATAGAACTGATGATCCCCAGTTCACCGTCGAATGCATGACTTATGACCGGTTCACATTCATTTCACCTGTTCTGCAGAGAGTGCAATAACCTCACTATATTTACAAACACACACACACACACACACACACACACACACGTGCGTATACTGGTTGGTCAGAGGTCTCCGTTAAACCTGCATGGGCAACTGATTTCTCGTGGATCTCGGGGGTGGGGGGCAGACGTGCTTTGTTTATGGTGATTCATGCTGCGTGTGTCCTCTCCTTTTCACCTAGTCCACTCTGTATTTAGCTCTCCCTCTTAGCTGTCTGTCTGTTCCTGTTTGACCCTCTCTCTCTCTCTCTCTTTCGCCCGCTGTCGCTTGTGCCCGGCCCCTGTGTTCAGGCCTCTCGGGGGGATACAGATGACCCTAGTGATAGGGAGAGTGCAGCGTCCCTTTCCATCTGTTCTGGGGGCCCTCCACTGAGACAGCTGCCTGTGTGTGTGTGTGTGTGTGTGTGTGTGTGTGTGTGTGTGTGTGTGTGTGTGTGTGTGTGTGTGTGTGTGTGTGTGTGTGTGTGTGTGTGTGTGTGTGTGTGTGTGTGTGTGTGTGTGTGTGTGAGACTCTACAGGGGTCGATGAATGGGTGTTAACAGTTTGCACTTCTCTACAGATGCTTAGGTGTGAATATGGTTAATGTCAGTGTCATTACATGGGCATGACTTAGTTAGTTAGTTATTTAGTATAGAACATAATTATTTTTCAATTTAACACAGGTCAATGAAGAAGGAAATAATACTGACTAGAAAGGACACATTAAAAACTTAGTGCACCATCCAAAAATAAAAATGCATCAGTTAGCTTTTTTTAACTGATGAACATGCTTAGGTGATGTATCTCTCTTTTTCTTTCTCTCTCTCTCCCACTTGCTCTCTCTTTCTTTTCCACAGGACGTGTCTTGTCTGAACAGAGATACATCTAAAGTGATTGTAGTAGACTGCAAGCGAGAAGCTTTCAGCCTGCAGCCCTTTAATGGCATGGCCCTGCGCAAGTGGGATGGCAACTCTGAGGACCGCACGCTCTATGACCTGGCTGCTTTTCTGAAGAGTAAGCGTGCGTGTAAGCATGCGTGGCTATCTTTTGTGACATCAGTACTTTACAATTAACTCCTCTGAATCTGTGTCCTGTGACAGCAATCGCAGTGAGTGGTGTGGAGGATGTTCGTACTGTGCTGGAAAACTATGCTCATGAAGAGGACCCCATTGAAGCCTTCAAAAAGAGACAAGCACAGCTGGCACTGGTATTGCTGCATTCCTGCCTTTATTTTTTCTGCATGATTTGTGTGTCTGTCGAAGAGTGCCAATATCTGTTGTGATTTGTATTAACGAAACTCAAGTTCTGTATATGAAAAGACTTTAGCATAATTTTAAAGGAATGGATTGCAAGTGTGTTTTCATTTATTTTTTAAAAAATCCAGTGTTTATCTTTAAATCTGCTCTGGTGTTCATCTGGTTTTGTTCAGTTCTGCCATTTATCGTGCAATTCTTGTGTTTTTGTGCGGGCAGGAGGAGGAGCAGAGGCTGACAGAGCTTTCTCAACACAAGAAGCAAGGCTTATCTTTTGGCTCCATCGCAGGCCGCTTCTGGTCACGCAAGCAACAATGAGAACTGTTCTCACTCAGGGCCACCAATCACAGTCCACCGTGAACAGTGACTGGCCAATGGGAGGTAGCCATGGTTGCTGCACTGGACAGCACATCTGGGCGCATGGGAGGGAGGTGACAGACGGAAAGAGGCAGAAGGCGGGTTGGGGAGGAGGGTGGGGGTGACTAAAATAAAACATGAAGACATCTACTGAAGATGTTCCGTAGCCATTAGAAAGGCTTTGGCTAGACTGCAGACACACCCTACAGCCTTCACTCATCTGATCTCATTTGTTTTGTTCGTAACTGATGTTCGTCTGAAAATTGTTCCAAGAGGAGGACTACATTTGGATTTCTTTTACTCCACTTCCCAGCTCACTCATTATTCCTACTCATACCGAAGAGCAACCCCTTGTATTGGATACACTCTCAGCTGAGGGAGAGATTATGGACATCCACTTTCAACCTCCTGACTGATAGAGATCATGCCAGCTTAGTGCTGTATGTAGTGAGGATGGGAGAGCGGCAAGGCACTCGAATTAGAGTCTGTGCACTCTTACCGCTGGAAAGACTGTTTCTGTGCCACAGGATGACGGTCTGCAGTTCCTAGCAAGTGACGTCAGATCAAATGATGAGAATGACGGGGTCATTTTATGACAGAAAGGCCCCATTTCTTTCTGCAGATGTGATTGTTAAACGGTCTGTGTAATGCATTTGAACTACTTAAATTACCATAAATAAACAAAATGTTTATGATTTTCTATAATCGGGTGTTTTTTTTTTCCCCCCCTCCATTCATTTTACTTTAAAAAAAAATATCTGAATGAAGCAGCTGCAGGAGCCCCTAACAAACCTGGAGAAATTAAGGACTTGCCAGATAGCAGTTTATCCATATATTAGTTCAAGGTATTGAGTAAGAATACACATTTTCTCCCTGTTCCTGGATTATCTTTATTTTCAAGTCAGATGATGAATGTTTAATTATTGGAACTTCAGGACAGATAGTTTTACAGGGAATCCAAAGAAATACAACTATGCTCCTAGTTCCTTACTAGTGGGTTTATTATATGTGTATGGGAAAAGCTGTTGTCCTGGCTTTCACACAAGTGTTTCAAGTAACTTGTTTCATGCTGAGATTCTACATGGTCTGTCTGACACGGAATGATGATGAGTCAGGTTCCAGATTCCTCAGCTCTCAGGAGATTATGGATGCAGGTTTTCTGTTAAGGTGCCAAATTTTTGTCACTGACATTTGATATTTTTGCAATCAAGCTACATACAAGAAAAATTTAAGTAGATGTATTTACGAAATACAAATCACTCCCTGTACTAATTTTTTGTGTACTTAAAGGTAACGAGTGGGAGAGAGCAGCTTAGTTTCACCATTTCCACTAAAATTATGATGCAGATGGTGGTTTTATGTGCATTTTTATACATTTCATAACACTTTTTATGTGCATTTAAAACTGAGGACTGTACAGGCGTGACAATCTTTAAATACCATGTCATTTTTCTTGGATACATGGTATGAAAATGCATAATTTTATGCTGAATTAGAAACATTCTAAAAACATTCAATCACACAGTTTATGTAAAGGCAATTATATTTGACAGTAGTCATAAATAAGGCTGTTACACATAAAACCTGGTTCTAAAATGTACCAGTCTCTGATTTTCACCCGTATTTGGAATCAGGAATATTCCTTCAATGTTCAGCAGTAGTCCACCTTCCTTGGTACTGCTTGCTTGTTTGTTTGGTTTGTTTGTTTGTTTGTTTGTTTGTTTGTATTGTTTCTTGCAGGAAGCAAAATCATTACTGACCACTGTATTTAACACTTTCAGATCCTCCTAGTCCTCCTAGTGTCCTAATGTATATAACCACTGATTTGTTTCTTCCATGACATGCAACTCCTTACAGTGTAACAGATGAAGCGGTGTTTTGCAGCAAGTCATGCATACTTGGTCAAAAATAGTAAACAGAAATGTTAATGAAAACATTTGATTCTTGACTTAAGGTCCCCCACACTGTTGCTGTTTTTCCATTCTACAAGTCAGAGTATTTTCAAACTGTTGCTCATCCATTGGGCTTTGCCCATGACAAAATAACTTCAGAAGCTATTTGTTTTCCTTTTAAACGTGGTTAAAGCACTGGATGCATTAAATACGTAAACTATAAGTTCATAAACATCTTTTACACTTTCCTGTCACTTCCCAGAGAGGTACATCTTATGCTGCAGTAAAACCACTGGTCTACAGATTATGATCATAATTATAATTTAAGAGTAGGTATTTGTATTTACAACATTTTCAGGGGCTAGGATAATGGTATCAAGCTGCCGTCTTGCCCCATTAAGTGTCTATATGAAGGCTTGCGCATAACAAAGGAGATGCAAAAAGCCTGGCTATGAAGACATTTGCTTTTCCTTCTGTCTGTGGGTTAAGGGTGGAATGCATCGCCATAAACACAGCAGGAAAATGGCGGTGGTGGTTGGTTGTTTTGTTGTTGTTTTGATTTTGTGATTATCTCTGTGGAACCTGAAGCCACAAATGCAGTGGAATTTTTGAACAACTTCAAACTTTAATAGGACAAAGTTAATTATATACTTGATATAATCAGTGGCATGGGGAAGGGGTTAGCAAGAGTTGCACTGTGGGGGGAGGGTACCAGAAGGCTTTTGTAAATTTACAAATGGAAATAAAATTAAAACGCCCTCCAGCCTGGGAATAGGGTCCCAGAATTTTGCCAGCGTCTATAATTATAAATTCACTTGCCCTCAGTTTCTATAGCAAAACAGTTTGTAGTTTGCAGGTGTACAGTTTGAGCCTCTAACCCAGCTTCTGCCAAGCTTCTGGGAACACAACAGCCACTAGCATGTCATCACTGCTGTGTTTAGAATGGTTCCCCTGCCAGAGAGAAGTGGTCAGCAGTGGTCTGAAACTGACCAGTGATGAGTGGGGCACAAAACGTGTGATATATGGCACAGAGCAGCGAATGGACTGGGTGAGTGTATACACCAAATAAAAACAGAATGGAAATAAATGAAAGCTTCGCACAAGAAATCGCGTGTTCTCCCTGGTACGTTAATCGGTAAGTACTACTGTGAATGGATTAATTGAGTGCAAGTTATCTTATCCTTGAAGTTCCTTTTATTATAGGGCATTACAACACAATGCCTTCTCGAGAGGAATTTAGAAGAAGCTGTGGGATTTCCGTGGTAAAGCCAATCAGAAAAACCCTCATTTCTGATTAACATGACATGCAAGACCAGAAATGGAAATTTCGGTGGTGCTCCAGGTGCATTCGTCAATCACGAAGTCACTCTGTCACTGCACTAAAAACAAATAGCAAACATACCTTTACTGAGGGGCAATAAAACTGTATGGCCTTAAGTCATCCGTCTCAAGCCTTAAGTTCCTTTGCATCTTCTTTAAACGGCGGAACGAAAATGTCAATTTGCTCCTACGGCCTTTGCGTAATGCTTTCATTATTATTATTGTCCTTGTTGTTGTTTAGTTTTGGTGGGTGTATTTCGTTTTATTGGTATTCGGTATACATGCTGATATTCCCGTCTAATCAGACGACCTCATTCAGTGCACAGCACTACTGGCTTAACAAACCCAGAGTGCCATTCTCCGCCCGGCACAGAACGGTGTCAAACGTTTGCTTTTGCTTTTCGTTTGCCACTTCTGCGTTTGACAGACGGACACGTGCCATCGTGCCCTCGGGGTTACATCGAGCAGATGTGCTGTGGTGGAATCCGAGCGTGTGCACCCACGCTTTAAAGTAAACTGAAACTTAAATGGGAGATATAAGGAAGTTTGAGATATTCTATCATGCTAAACATCTACGCAGATCGAACGCTTTCTTATTTTTACTGTAATCATCGTCCATGGTACAGCTAAATACCTTACGTAGGCTTACTTATCAAACTGTCATACTAATCCTGCAAAAGGCAATGTGACAATAACCACCAAATTGCTGCCCGAAGGTGTAAACTAACACTTAAGATCATCAAGCACGTGGAAGAGACTATGGGAACCAGTGTCTTTAGAGCATCTGGTGTCGCGTATAACACTTTGGCAGAGCGCCCAAATTTACATTTCTGTGTGTGCTGAGCCTTCTGCCACTGGGTCACACCTTTCCAAAAGTCGCAGTGTCTCTTTCCGCCTATATACCTCCTCCTTCCTCTAACCCTCACACCCGTGCAGACACACGCCACCTTAGCAAAAAGTGACGGCTCCTACACCCGTAGAGCTAGGCACGTGGATGATCCTTAGCTTTGATGCGCAACCAAGAACACCACTTGGATAACGACTAAACAGTTTTCCTAATTTTGAGGTTCTTGTTGTCTATACCATAATTTACAGGACTTCAAGTTTACGAAGTTTGTGAGTCTTTTTTCTTTTCTTAGAGGCACACCGTTCAGCTTGCCCTTATTGATCATAGTCTTTGTCTCTGAGCATGCAACATGTGCATGGTGGGTTATAGCAGATGGCTATCGATTTCTTCCATCATGTTCCCACTTTGCTGTATAAAATGTGCTTGATACTTATTTGTCCCGGTGTATTCCGCAGCGTGCAACAGTGTGCGGTGCTGGCATCATTTTGTGATGTTTGTAGGAAGGACAACGCTTATTCCTGTCTTCGTTGTTATGGTTAACACGAACAATTAAAGTACAATATCTACCCCCACCCCGTGTCGTGTACCAGGCGAAGCGTGCCGGGTTAAAGTCGGGGCACGCGAAGGCACGCGATGGCCTCATTAGAATAAGAATAAGTGAAGATGCCCAACAGTTCGCAAAGCTGCTCGCTGTGGTCCGATATCCGAGTTATCGACGCTTTCTGATACTGGGGAATAACTTATTTACCTTTTCAAATGTTCAGTTAAAACATGTTTAATATATATAGTTTACATAAATATAATTATATATAGTTTTGTCTTCTCATACCCTCGGACTAAATGTTCCTACAAATAAACAAAACGGTTTATGTGTATTGCACTTGCAATATTCCAGACACTTCGGGCTCTAAATACTACATATTTTCTTTAAAATAACCAGAATATTGTTGCCGAACCTACTGCACATTGTGTTCTGACTAATGTCCTGGTTTTCATATTACTTGCTTAGACCTTGTTGTCTATTGTATGCCCGCCCTATACTGATGTTTGATAATTGTAACATTTTTCTGCTGTTTATGGTCAAAACATCTCGCGAGTTTACAGCCGAGGTTTCCCCTGTAAGGAGTGTGATGTTTTTGTACGTAAACAGAATTAATAATTAATAAAAAATAATAATAATAATATATTTTAAATTGTACAGGCAGTCTTATGTAACTTTCCTAACCACAACGCCAAGCACAGCGGCTTTGCACGGTTGAGCTTCAACAAAAGAGTTTTCTTTTGATTTGTATGATAAACTGTAATTGTAACCGAGAAGCTCTTGCAAGGGTAGTGTTACCGAACATGGCATATGAGCGCGCCCTACTCGTTAAACACACATATCGTTTTTAAACTGTTGTTTATTGTGCCCTTTCTATAGAAATTGGATTTATAACGTTCAAGATTGATATTTAGGACATTAAGTGCTTATTTGTGATATCACTTGGAGTGAAAGGCACCGTTGGGGTACATACATATAGTGTGGACACTCACTAATGTGCATTTTGGATCCCTAACTAATAGAGATTAGACATTAGATACAGAGCACCTCTGAAGAGGTGGCGCGTGCAGCCACCTAAAAAAGGAGGTGGGTCAAAAAGGAGCTTTTCTAGGAGCCACCTAGAAAAGGAGGTGGGCCAGGTGCTGCAGATTATCATACAGCTGTGGTGGCTACACACACACACACACACACACACACACACACACACACACACACACACACACACACACACACACACACACACACACACACACCTACCACCACTACCACCATAGCAATTATCTGTAATCTCAAATGCTCCGAGAAAGCCCCCGTCCTTCCCCATCTTCTCCCCAAGGCGTATAGTGCAACTCAGGATAACAAAAGACCCTCCGGATATTTGAAGGGCACAATAAACGACGCTGCTTCGACGCACGCCGGTTTAACGACTCGCACGCGTCAGAGCGATTATGCATTTTTAGGTCTGAATTTAAAAGGGTGTGCAAGCACCTTTCTCTCGTCTGAGCAATCATTGTCGATTCTCCCCCGAGGAAAAACTAAAAGCATCCTGTAAAGTCTGGCACGCGACACAGAAGAGAAAAAACGAATGTGAGAAAAACACGAACTTCCATAACTTTTAAATAAAAAACTGCAGCAAAATAAGTGTGCACTCTCTATTCCGACTCAACCAGGGAACTCTTCTGTTCAGAAATGCTTTATTAAATTCAAATGTTTTATTAAATTGTATGTATGTATATATATATATATATATATATATATATATATATATATATATATATATATATATATATATATATATATATATATATATATATATACACATACACACTCTCTCTCTCTCTCTCTCTATATATATATATATATATATATATATATATATATATATATATAGGTATAGGTGTAGCCAAAACCATAAAATGATTGTGCTCTAAATGATTAGAGGGTTTCCCTGCGCGTTCAGACACTCACTAGCCAGTCTCGTGCAATTGGCGGTCGCACCGGTTGTAAACAAGACTCTACACCAAGCTCATTTGCGTAACACGCCCCGCCCACGTTGTCCCATTTTAAAAACTGGGATTCTCTGTCCTCTACTAAACTAAAACGCACAGGTTCAAAGTATACGCACTGCGGAGCTGGCAATTTGTTTTTGTAAACGTGAGCTCCAGTAACGGTCAAGAGTTAGAGGGTGACTCTGTACTAAGTTACTTATTGTCTTGTTTTTTCGATTTAGCTTTTTGTTTTTAACTCTACTTTGAAAACAATACATTCTTTTGCACCGGATACCTGCTATAATCTTTTAACGAGAAGATATCGCAAAATGGCTTGTTTTTTATCATCTTGTATCTTGCTTTTAATATCATTCCAACTGGTAAGTATACCTCATGAATACGATTTAATTTCAATCCGAGTGATGTTGACATTTACAACACTACAACCTTATCTCATTCCCGCAGGTCGAGTCATCTGGTGTGTTTGAGTTGAAAGTGCAGTCTTTTACCAGCACACGACTTGTCTGTAAAATGTCCGAAGACTGTCGGATCTTTTTCCGTGTTTGCCTCAAACACTCGCAAGATGTCATTTTACCTGAGCCGCCTTGCACATTCGGGGAGGGACGCACTGGGATACTTGGCGCCGACCAGAGTTCCCTCTCAAGCAGCGCTCCTATCCGGATACCTTTCAACTTTAAATGGCCTGTGAGTATCTTCGTGTTGAGAATTAATGCTGCATCCCATAAAGAAATAGTGTATCTAAAGACATTTTATTCTGGGATTTTATTATACTGTTTTCACAAAATTGTGGTTTCTTACAGGGAAGGTTTTCGTTGATAATTGAAGCGTGGAATGCAGAGAACTCTTCCGACCAATCAACAGGTTGGCTCCTCTTGCTTCTTCCTTAGTTAAACGTTTATTTTAGATTCGAAACCACCAAAAGACAGACAAAGTTAAATAAATGCGGTTTTTTTCATCTAGATCAAAGCAATCTTCTCAGCCGCCAGGCAACCAAAAGATCCATTGCGGTTGGAGAAGATTCGTCCCAAGATGTGTATGTAGGAGAGCAAAGCGAATTGCGATATTCCTATCACGTCGTTTGCGATGAATACTACCACGGGGACAGCTGCTCTGACTACTGCCGTCCGAGGGACGATACTTTCGGACACTTCACCTGTGACTCCTCCGGCAACCGAATTTGCCTGGAAGGATGGAAAGGCGAATACTGCTCAGACCGTAAGTATCCCTTTAATTCGTGTGTGTGTGTATATGTATGTATGTTATAAATATAAATATAAATATAAATATATATATATATATATATATATATATATATATATATATATATATATATATATATATATATATATATATATATATATATATATATATATATATATATATAAACTTCGTTTGTTAGTCTTGATTGATTTGGAATAAGTTGCCTACAGAGAAAATGTGAAAGTAACGCGGGTCGGGTCGTCCGAATTCTGCAAACGGTTAATTCAACTGCCTCAATTGGTCAATACAATTTCTAAGTCGCGTCAAATCATTGCTGGTCTACCCCCTTTTGTTCGCTTTAACAATAGGAGTAAAGCGCATGGTTTAACAGGCGCACGCGTTGGAACTTAATGTGCGCTGCCTTGCGTAAAAAAAGACGGCATGTGTTTCTTTTGTGTGGGCCCCAGCTGCTTGGTTTAGTACTTAACAAATACTTGATGTGTCTGAACCTTGTGAGGGGGGTTGGTTGTTTAGTGCTGGGGACAGTGGCACACTCACTCATTTCCCCTTTTTCTCCTTCTCCTTTCTAACAGCCATCTGCTCGTCTGGCTGCAGTGATGAGCACGGTTATTGTGAGACCCCCGGCAAGTGCAAGTGCCGCATCGGGTGGCAGGGTCCGCTCTGCGATAAGTGCGAGCGTCACCCAGGCTGCCTGCATGGCACATGCAGCCAGCCCTGGCAGTGCAACTGCAAGGAAGGCTGGGGTGGCCTCCTCTGCGACCAGGACCTGAACTTCTGCACCAACCACAGGCCATGCTTGAACGATGCCACATGCACAAACACGGGCCAGGGCAGCTACACGTGCACCTGCAGGCCAGGCTTCGGTGGCACCAGGTGCGAGATCGAGACCAACGAGTGCGACAGTAACCCGTGCAGCAACGGAGGCAGTTGCAGCGTAAGTGCCTGTGCTTGGCCCTTGCTCGCTGCAGTCCTCCCTTACCCTTGTGTCTGTTGATTTCCTTCTTGGAAGTCCAATGGGTTTAAGAGTATCTCCTCTTCCATGCAGGATCTGGTGAATGACTACACGTGCACATGCCCTCAGGGCTTCTATGGGAAGAACTGCGAGATCAGTGCCATGACTTGTGCCGATGGGCCCTGCTTCAATGGTGGGACGTGCATGGCTAAAGTGGCTGGAGGCTATTCTTGCCACTGTCCCCCCGGTTACATGGGCTCCAACTGCGAGAAGAAGATCGACCGGTGCAGTAGCAACCCCTGTGCCAATGGTAAGTGTTGCAACCTTTAGGTGCACGCACACACACACACAAATACCCCAAACTGTTTAAAGCTGGGTTTGCGAGAGCTTATCAGTCAGACTCAACCAACTGGGCCACTGGCATTCCTTGGCTGTCTTCGTCTGCAACTTCAGTGTCAGGCCCTGCCTGGGCCTCCCAGCACCACCATGCAATGCACTCTCTCAGCTTTGTTTTGAGATGCATCCACTCAGCATATCCCCGTCAGCCACTGAAGGAATGCTGTTCTGGCTGGATAGGAGCCGCAGGGAGAGGCACCACGATGCATCTCAAACTGATACGAAGGGCAAGATAGAGCAGCCCTCGTAAATATTATTGTGAAGAAATGCTACTCCTTTCGCAAGGGTTCCAATTACTTAGCCTGGATCATTTATTCACCTATGGAAGTTTTATCATCCCACTCTTGAATTCCTTATAACTTTGACTAAGCCATGCACAACCTGCCTGCAGCGGGTCCCTGTTTGCCCATATATTTTGCGTGGAAGAGCCCACAATCTGAGCCTGTATGTGTAAGATTGCCTTTACAGTGTATAGTGGGACCCAGTAGTGTCCCACAATGTCATCAGGGCAGTGCCACAGAGTTTGAGTGGTTTCGTTTCTCCTTTAAAGGTGGCCAATGCCTTGACTTGGGGCACAGCCTGAAGTGTCGATGCCGAGCCGGTTTCACCGGCTCCCGCTGTGAAAGCAACATCGATGACTGTGCCCGCAACCCCTGCCGCAATGCCGGCACCTGCGTGGATGGCATCAGCGACTACACCTGTAAGTGCACCCTGGGGTTCAAGGGCAAAGACTGCAGCTTGCGGGCTGACGCTTGCAGTCTCGTGCCCTGCGAGAACGGCGGGACCTGCTTCACCCACTTTAGCGGGCCTGTGTGCCAGTGCCCTCCAGGCTTTATGGGCTCCCGGTGCGAGTACAGCCAGCCAGTCACCCAGACGCCAACCACGCTCAAGGTCCCTGACTTCCCATTTGCGCTGGCCATCTCCTTCACCCTTGGTCTGATCACCCTGGTGCTGGTGCTGTGTGCTGCCATCATCCTGCTCAGGCAGATGGGACGTGACCGAAAGGCTGCAGCCATTTCTGTGCGTAATGACCTGGACATGGTCAATAACCGTGCCTCAATGATCTCTGCTGCTGCCCAGTCTGCCTTCAGGGAAAAAGAGGCCTTCCTTAACCCTAGTGGCCCGTGCAAGGTGTCCAACAAGGACGCAGCACTGAGCTCCTGCATCATGGATACTGACAAGGCCAATAACAAACAGAAGATGGTGGACTACAATCTAGCCAAGGAAGAGAAACATACAAAGGACAAGCTAGACTTGTGAGTATCCTCTTTTCTCTCTCTCTCTCTGTCATTTTGGTTAATTGAACTGTGTCCAACCTGTTTATTTTTGCAATTTTTCAGGAAGAATTCTGAGTCCAGTATACTGGTTTCCCCCATGACCTTTTCTAAAGATGGTTTATATCATCCTGTATACATCATTCCAGAACAAATAGAGCAGTGTGTTTTTGCGACCGAGGTAATCCTCATTCATGTCAAATATTTATCAAACTAGTGCCATTTTCATTCATTTTTCTTTTAGAACAAAACTAACAGTTTGTATTCTTGTCTCTGCCATCAGGTTTAACAGTATTGTCTGACCTGGGGAACCTCAATCATAAACAGGCATCGCCTGACCATGTTTACATGTTTTTAAAGGACAATAGGAAGATGTGAAAAGAATATATATTATACTGACATATTTAATATTTATTCATGCTGCTTAAAATGAAAGGACTTCTTGATGGGGACAATATTGTTGCGAAGACAAAGCAAACTGATTGGCTGGAAGAGGGGGTGGAGCCACTATTATTTGCACTATGATTTCTTTTTTTTTCACATCTTAGACAAATACATATATATGTCTTGATACATTTTATGAAAGGAACATATACACTGTGGAAGTGAATCCAAGGTTCCTTAACTGCAAAAAGGAAGGATCTTTCCTCTCAAGATGCCTTATAAGATGGAAGAAGGTGCATCTCGGTCTAGGAGGGCTGGCCCAGGGCTCTGAGACAGCTCAACTGAAGTTGGAGCACTCTTTGGATAGTTTGCTCGGGCAGGCAGCTGAGGAGCTATCTGAGCGCAAGCAGCCAAAGTGATCAACAGGCTGATCTTCGCTGCAGGCAATATGGGCAGTGGTCATGGGAAATGTGATCTGAACTTGTGTGTTACCAGTATTTGCTACGCAATGCCTGACACCTAACACGGGCTCGACTATCAGAGAAAACTCATTGAAGGCGAACTCAATCCAATCAAGTGCCTGATTTTTATTATTTTTTTTATATGTACCGTGGCTTAAATGACAAAGGTACTCTTTAGAAACACTGAACCTTCTAGCTTTATTGAACCTGTGAAATATCTGCTTTTTTTTTTATCCTGCACGCATAACAGCAGTTGCTCTCAAAGTGATAATCTGGGTACAGACTATACAGCAGGACTTTAATGGATGATTGTGTACAGCTTTCATCCTGTCACTGTCCACAGACATTCCACTATTTCCTACATTCCCAGAGCAGCTCAGACAGCCTCGCCACTGATGGGTTCTTGTTTTGCTAAACCTATGTATGGGGTCTTTTCAAAAAAGATCTCAACTTTAATGGAGTACAAGACTCCACTATAGAGTTTGATTTTTTTTTTTTCTTCACTTTAAACCAAATAGATCATTTGTTATATCTTTATTAATATCCTCATTAATTTAACAATGCAATGTTGTACAAACCCTTGAAATATTCCTATTCCTAATATTTAATTTGATTGTAAATAATTTGTATTTATATGAAGAGAATTGTATACATGTCACTGTTTTGTGCCTTTCAAAGTCAAAAATATATATTTTTTCTTAGAATAAATCATAAAATGTGTAACTTTACATCATGTCTTTCATGGTTGCATGATTTTGCACAAGTCTCTTTCCTGGTCCTTGCACATGGCTCTCTGTGCTGACCTCTTCTACACTAACACAGGATGTGGTTCAATTACCAACTCCTTAAACCTCTGAGTTATTTAAGCAAGTAGAAATGTGCAGGTCAGGAGTAGCTCAGAACCAGGATTTGGAAACACTCTCTGAATTAAATAACCCTTACATTGGCATGGCCATTGTTTCCAAAACTAAATACTTCAGTCTGACTCCATGAAAGAACCATTTAGCTCGTTGTGCTCGTAAATGTTGTTCACAGCTGGCTGCCAAGTACACTATCACCTTGGGGGCACAGCGTAAACATACTGAGATGCATCACTAAGGGACTAAAGGCTGAAAATCCTCCAGAGGAAATTCCACAGAACTTCAAGCAGAACTTGCACATGACCTCGCTCTAAGAACAGCTGCAAGCGATCATCTCGCCGTTCGTGTCTTTATATGTGAGTTTCTACACACTTCCTAAGGCACTGTTCCTCGCTAGATGTGTGCAGCCCAGAGCAGAGGTGCTGCTTCTGGACAGTCACTGATGGCTTTCTGAGTGAGATTGTCTGCTGCACATGGGATTCTTGTCTTTCTCTGCCAGCTCCTCCTCCTCTTTGTGCACAAAGAACAGGAGCATAGGCTTGAGTGGGGGAGGGGAGACCTCCTGCATCAGCTCTCTCCTGAAACCATGGTTATGTGTAGGCCAAGGCAGTCTGACACCTGTCACAAGCCCTCTGAAGAGTCTGTACACTACTTCCTCTAATTATCCCAGTTTTCCAGAAGTAGAAACATCATAAAATATAACACAGGGTGCCATATCTATGTCTATATGCATGGTAGGGGTAATGATAGTTAACACTGCAGTGCATTCTGTGTGATGTTGGCATGTAGTGAGACAGCCTGAAATCAGAGCCACAAATCTGGACTCTTATCAGTAATTACCTTTATTCCAGTGATGTGTGGAATCTTTTGACTACAAGATCCATTTCTTGCCTTCTATTGTATGAACCTTTTATAATGTTTGTCTCTCTCTCTCTCTCTCTCTCTCTCTCTATCTTTCTCTCATTCACTCGTTGTGTCTCTGTGTCTGTCTGCAGCTGCTCTGTATGAGTAATGGACTTGGTGACAAGCTAGTGTTCAGATAAGCAGGTAACTGCTGCTGAGCTTGTCAGTCCTGCCAATGTTGGCTGTACTATGGACGAGGAGTGGCCATGCTGTGTGTGTAATAAATAGCGTTAAGGTCATGCTTACAGTTGGAGCACTGCCTCTTTCGTTATGTACGTGGAGGTTAACAGCCTTACCTTGCCATGGACACAGAGTACAAACAAAGAATAGATTATTTTGAGATAAGACTCTTCTGGTCTTTCCTGTTTGATGCCAAACTCTTACTTTCGTTTTTCCATGATCGTTTTTCCATGCATGTTTAATCATTTACCTTGTCTGTTTGCAGAGGAACACAGTGATACAGAAGGGTGGTCTTCAGCTGCCAGATGCAGGGTAATCTAACGTACACCTGCCTGCACCTGCTCTCACTTAGCCCGCTAACACCCACATTCCTGCTTATCAGCTGCTGGCTTCAAATCAACTGGGCACTAGGCCTTGGGGAACTACTACTGTTCAGGCCAGGGAAAGCCGGCAGAGGGGCGTGGCTAATGCCTTGACCTTGTGGCTGTCCAGATCAGCTTTTCTTGCTGGGCCAAAAAAACAGGATGCACTCGTGTACATAGAGCAGGGTACGGCTGAGGTGCACAGTTGGATCAGGGGGCATCTTCCGTGTCCTGTTTAGCTGGAGGGGAGAGGCTTGTACCAGGCAGGCCCTTTGTGTGGGACCTGGGGTCGGGGGTATCACTTGAAAGCAAATCAAGCCCAAGGTCTAACCCTTGTCCAGGTCAGCACTGTGCTTCCATGCTCTCATAGTCAAAGACATGAGAAGTAGAGATATCAAAAGGTGTGTGCATTATGGTTTATTGTAAAAAAAAAAAAAAAAAAAGCATTCTTTCATAATAGTGTTACTGAATTGTCAGAATTCTCGTACAACTCACCATCTGATTACTAGCTGACTTTTTCATACATACGTGCAACATTTCTTTCGGCCTTCTTGAGTAGCCTTGCAATCCAAATCGAATCGATTGATTATGTCTTTACAGTGCTAATGGTTTATCACATGAGGATACCTGGATTTGTCATAGTTCATGGGTTCCCATCCTTTTTTACATGGGTGGACACTATGTGGAGATTTCCCAGCCTCTTTTTAGATCCAAGACGAGCGTGATGTGTGCGAGGGCACAGCCACGCTGTTGATATCAACCCTTCACCAGAGAGAGCGGAAATCCCTCATTACGTCGGCCATGAACACTCATTAACATGGCAAAACAACATCAGACAATTGATTAGATCTGTGCGATGCCAGTAAACATGCCGTTTGTTCTAGAGTTACAAGAAATACCTCTGGGGCAAAACGAGGGAGAAACACACAGAAGGAAGAAGGAGAGCAGTAAAAGGCAGCAGTGTCTGCAGATAAAAGACCCCACCTGTCATCACTTCATCAGTGCTGCTTTCTTCGCTCTTCCTCTCCGTGCAGACGCTATCTAGCTTCAATCCTGCGCCACACAAGGGGAAAGCGTGAGGAAACCCGTGAAAATCATTCCTGTCTTTTTAGGCAGCTACCCGTCCCCATTTTCTTTGGTACAACCCATCACAACCCTGAAAGTCAATCTTGCTGCTTTACTTTTACTTTTTTTGTTTTTTGTCAGAATTTTAATGTAAATTCTGGAAATTCTACATACACTCTGTATATACAAATGCATGCGTTTAATCAATGCAGAGATTCTGTGATATCTGCATTTATATGATGTCTGCATCGACTGTTTCTCAATAGCTCATTTACATGAGCTCGCACACATACCTATCTATTCAAATGATTTCAGTATTCAGTGCCTTAAATTCAGTTTCCTGGGATTTTGCCATTTTACTTATCTACGCTCCAAAGCAGATAAGTCATATCTTTCAGTAGGGATAAAGCACTCCAGTGAGTATGCTTTACACACTGACTGGGAAATGCATGTGGTATATATTCCAAACTTCTGAATCTATGCCAACGCTTCGACTGTGAACATTCTACAGAATTTGTATAGTGTCTTGGTGTATTTGCAAAGACACATCATAGTTAGGACACAGTTTTTCTTATATGGACAGTACTGCTGAATACAATAATTTCTGATTTATTATGGCTCAGTGAGCAGGAACTGTAACAAAGTACAGATGCTGGGAATGTTTTTCTGCAATTAATTAAATGTATTCATAATCACTCAAAAAAAAAATCTTTAAAAGAAACACATGGATCGAATGAAACAGTATGCAACCTATTGCTTTTCACCACTAGATGTTACCAATGGTACTACAGGTGAAAACATAATACTGGCTGATGTACATAAATACATGCACCAAAACAAGCACACAAGCGGACGCATGCACTCACTCCTCTGCCCCTGCTTCTGGTGGTTATCAGCTACACTACCTGATGTTCATGTGCTGCTCTCTACCCGTGTCACACATACAGCACTCCATTTGTGGTTTTCTGGAATTAACTTTGAAATTCACAACCTGTGTGAGTTTCTAATGAGTGGAAGTGCTATATGGTTGTGAAGAACATGCACGATTGTGGAACGCAAAATCTGAAGGTTGCATTCGAAATGTAGGGCTAGTGTGTCTATCTAGGAGTAAAGCTTGCCCACAGTACCTTTCCTGTGGACTTCCTGTTTTCACAGTATTTACGGGTTCCGATATGGGAAGGGAAGTGAACCTTTTCTGGCACACTCATCACTCCCCAGTCCCCATTCTTCATTTTAGAGAGAAGAGGAAACAAAGCACCTTCCTGACCACACTCATCTTCTTAGCACACGCATATGCTCATGAAAACTGCAAGATAACATATTCCACACGGCATGTGGTAAACCCAAACTGTCCCACAGATCAACCAGACTGTACTTTACTGTAATATCACTGCATGCAGAACACAGGAGGGGTTTTTGTTTGTTTGCTTATTTGTTTGTTTTTGGATTTTTTTTTTCTCACAACAGCACAGTTTCAGTTAGTCCCCACTGTGTCTTTGACTAAAAAACCATTAGTCTTTTCTGGCCTCTGTGAGAGGGAATTACCTTTTGACTGGGAATAGAAAATGGTGTCCTGCACAGTGGGTTAACTATATGGAGAATGAGCTGTTTCAGTGGTCAGGATCTGTCCCCAACCTGTATTGCTCAGCTGTGGTGCCCTCACAGTCAAAGGTCAGAACAAATAGGAAGTGACCAAGGCAAATATAGACCCAACTGACAGAATGGTCTTATGGATGGGATGTGGAGACAGGAAAGGGGCTTTGGTGGTGTGGT
Source organism: Electrophorus electricus (assembly GCF_041902795.1). Taxonomy (NCBI): domain Eukaryota; kingdom Metazoa; phylum Chordata; class Actinopteri; order Gymnotiformes; family Gymnotidae; genus Electrophorus; species Electrophorus electricus. The sequence goes on from NC_137513.1 coordinate 4,018,970, forward strand.
GTGGGGGGTTGAAGACTACCATAGCTTTAATGGTAGCAAAACATGCAGAAAACCATGTGAGGCCCAGAGTCAACACAACCCGTTTCAAATGAAAACAAAATGTTTGCCCTCCTTTTTCTCACTGTAATTAGAGCCACACTCGCCTTCCTCCTGCATAGCTAACGTATGTGTGACTAAGATCTTTTTTTTTTCTAACGTGAAACCTGGAAATACTCAAAGCTTGACAACATGTGTATGTCTTGAATCATTTTGAGGATGTAAGTTACCTTGAGGATATACTCTTTTGCATAAATAACGTTTTAAACACATGTACAGTATACTGTATTGCAAATGAAGGTAGATCCATTATTGCATATCTGACAGACCACCACAGCAAACATGTACATCATGCCTGCACCCATCTGTACAGGTAACAAGCACGTCTGTGATAGGTAAAATGGAACGAAACATAATTTTGTGATAAGATTGAATTTTTTGCTTGGCTTATAAAAATAAGGGGTTTAACTTTATTGGTCGGGAACCAGATGGAACTGTATTTTTCTTGGACCTTCCAGTCCTGAGAAAACAATAGCAGTATACTTCTCAATCACACAGAGCCTTACAATAATAGAGGAACACATGCCCTGAAAGCCAAACCCCATTCCCGCTTACGCTCCCGAGTTCCCGTTGGTCTGATTGCAGCTGAAGCAAGGGTTGCATTGAACTCTGAGATGTTCTCAGACTGCCTAAAGAGTTACCAGTCACCTTCAGCTCTCGTCACACATGGCCACAGGCACACACATGGGCTTGATAAAGATGACATGTTCCCACATCCTGGTGACTGGCCCAGAAATCCCATTGTGAAATGGTGTTTCAGGCATATGGCAGAAAACCATGTGAAAGATCCCATGAATCTTTTTTGCAATGTAAAATTCTTTAGATGACACTAAAAAGAAAATCTGGGGCAGATTAATTTTATGGTTCAATTTTTTAAATCTTTGAAGAAGTTATGAAATTGGAGGCTTATTGATGCACCTGTGTACATGGATGTGAGGAAAAAGATGAGGTAAGGCCCACTAAGCCAGTCCACTTTGCAGAAGTATAAGGTGAAGACAGGGTTTGTGAGGTTACCTGAGGGTCCTCAGTTCAGCATGGGGTTTGTGGGAACCCAACATCCGGCAGACTGGTCCCCTTTTGACCCCTGTCAGCGTGGGAAAGGGAGGAAGAGAGGCTGGGGAGCCGCCGTGACTGAGGGCATTAACACAGATGACTCTAGCAGCCCTGAACCAACACCTGTCCCACTCCTCTCTCCACCAGACAGGAGAGACTTAAAGAGCTACTCATTCCCAAGTGGGGGTGGGACAGTTGGTGGAGGGAGAGAACCACACACCTCCTGTTAACCGCCCATCTCCATTACATGGGCTGTGTTGGTGAAACTAGAACTGTCAGAGTGGGTCTTAAGAATAAAACAAGAGGGAATTAAAGAGATCAATCAATCAACTTACCTGTCATAAGAACTGCACTCAGCCAATTTTGAAATGAATTATGCTAAATCACATTGGAGCATGTTCTTTCTACTCATTTAAGATTAGTATTTTAGACTCCTAAATCTGCAATACAAAAAGGATTACCAATGGTGATCCACTGGATTGGGATTAAATCCATATCCTGAAGAGTGGCCCAAAATCAAAAGCAGCATAATCTATGGGTGTTCAAAGCCTATGAAGAACAGGTTTTTGGACACCAGCACTGTGTGCTTGAATCAGATGATTACCATATGCTACACAGGAAACATGAAAAAACAATGTCAGCCTAAACAGGATGCTAATCGTGGATTCCAATATGTCCCAAAAATTTGCTTTATATTCACAAAGTCATGGAATTAAAAAAAAAATTTGTTTCACTTTCGTGATTATCGCATTTCCTGTCGTAAACCCCATGAGTCAGTGGCAGCACATACCTGACTCAAAATAGGCCACTGCTGGCTGGGCCACCTGACCTAAGACTGACTGTCCCATCCAGCGCACAATGACAGTGTGGGAAAGGAGGAAGGAAGCATGTTTTGACAAAGATCTGCTGAACTGAGCAGGGTGCTTTTCCCTGGGGAGAAAAACATTAAGGACTTGCCTTGACCCCAGCACTGGGGCCTGAAATGCTGGGCATTTTGCATACTGTCTAACCCACCAGTGCTATTCAAGGTCAGTCAATACTGTGAGTCCATTATTTAGAGAGCAAGCTTTATCATTTGGAACCCATGACAGATTTAATATATTCTAACAGAAATCATGTAGTCTCATCTTCAGGGGTTCCAGCTCATACCAGGTACACAAGTCTGCCTTCAGTGCTTGAGTAATAAATTCCTGAACTAAAGCCAAGACAAGACAAGGCAACTTTATTTGTGTACTGTACACAGGAGTAATACAATGTACTTTTCACAAACAAGAATAAAAATGTACAGAGTTTAAAAAGGATTAGACATATATAAAATAAAAAAGATCTCAAATAAAATAGACAAATGTAAAATGAAAATATAAAATAGAGCAATCTAAAATGAAATTCACAAATGTAATTAAAGGCACAGGTTTGGTTTGAAAAAAGTTATGGTTTTGCCACCATGGAAATCTTCTGGTAGGTGGGTCCAGCAGTGATTAACACAGTATATGAAAGCCACGTCACCATGCTTGTTCTAAACATTGGAAACACTACTAAACGATCAGTCACCACTGACTGAAGAGGCCTAGTGGATTTGCACTCCTAAACCCCCTTGACTAACACAGTCAAATCATGAAAATGCACACATGGTTAAAAGATTTCTGATCATTTCGACATGATCCACATGATTCCACATTAGTGATTGTAAATGTGTGTATTGCACATGCTGATTTCAACATAACTCAAAAACACTGAATTATTTATTTTACTGTTTTTTCGTACTATTGTGTACGAAATTGTTTAGAGAAAGCATGCATTGTTGCAAAAACCGCACTCGGTATCAGTATCCTACTGGCTATGAATCAGATTTAGTCAAATGTTACCAAAAATATCTCAAATAGTGCCAAAGAGGACAAAACAAAAACTGCTTTTATACAGAACATCTGCTTTTCACCTCAAACCTGAGGAGGTTACAGAAAGAGAGGCTGGCTGAATACTGAACAGAACAGAAGGGAGGCTTATTCTGCTGGATTTCGGCGAGAGGGGAACCCATGAACATGAAAGCCTAGATGAAGTGTGAGCAGCAGACAGAGACTGAGGGGCTGTGGCTGTTTCCTGCAGGAGCCATTCTCTCCTTCTTCCTCTTAGTCACACCTCAGTAGAGGTGTGAGGAAAATATGCCTTCACTTCAAACAGGCTACCCATCCATGGCAGTCTGCTGGCTACTATCACTGTTCTCGGCAGTGTGATGCAATTTTCTTGAAGCGCTCCAGAGTGCCACTGATCCACAAGCTTGTATTTAATAAAGACAAGATGGCCTTTTCTTAGTAATTGTTCCATCAGACCACGAAGGCTGAACCTGGTGGTAAATCTCATAAGATATATCTCATCTTTGCATATGTTATTTTAAGATATTATGTTTTAACATAACATGTAACAAACTAAATGTTTTAATTATGCTTTGGCAGGAATGCCTAGGGGCATTACACTTCAAAAGAACTGTCCTCTAGATTACAGCAGATTGGTTTTTCTCAGTTTCAACATAGTTTTGAAAGAGCATGACTCATACGTTTATATATATATATATATATATCTCCAACGCAAAACCCTGTTTTTGTAAGCATAAACTAGAACTTGCTTTAAATATAGCACTTCATGTCGCAAAAAAAGAGGAACCAGACAACTTACAGCAAGACTGCTAGCCTGGGACAGCATAAAGTGCAGAGTGGTAGCTGTCAGCACTCACACGAGCCCTACGAGGGCACGGGTCAGGGAAGCACTCACATGAGATTACGACAGACAGTGCACGGGTCGGGGAAGCACTCACATGATCTGACAGTGCACGGGTCGGGGAAGCACTCATGAGCCTACAACAGACAGTCTAAAGAAGGTGCTGGGAGGAACCGTGGTGAACCGCCAATCAGAAGTAATGAGAAAGAGAGTGCAACAGCTCTTGTTCACTTCTGGAGATCAAAGCCTTTCCCCTCACTTCCCAGGCTAACACATCACTTTTACAGAGACAAGACTGCACACCTCAAAGGGTTAACATTCATTAAGTTAGAATGAGCTGACTTCACACCCAAAGAAAATGTTAAATACTGTCAATAACAGACAAGGTTTAAAAATGTTTTATATGATTTAAAAAAAACAAAACAATTACATACGCTTGCTTTGAAATAGTTCAGGTTTCTAAAATAAAACAATACACATGTCCCTTGACCACTGGTGGCAGTGTTGTATCAAACCCTTTTGCTGCTCAACACATAGAACATAGAAGGGTAAAGGATGTCCAAAGCATACGAGAAGGGAGACTTATTAGGTTTTCCTGCTGGAATGGCACATTTTAAAGCATAACTGCCCAGATCTATCAATGAATAGTTAGAATACATTTGCAAGAAGTTTTGTTCATCCAATTTTTCTAAAAGTAGTCACTTTCACTCATCCAGGCATTTCTGTTTTCTGACAATCATACAACAATGGACATTTAAACATACTCAAAGAGTTAGCAGGTATGTACACATAAGACTGTAGACAAGCTTAATTGGCTTGAATACAAAGTTTGGGGCACTCTGGGGTAGTTTCCAGAACTATTGTTAAGATCTGTGTATGTCCACTCTGCTATTAGCTGGCTTTGTACAGATTTCCTATCTGGGATTTCTTCGATGTCAAATAAAGTTCCAGATAAATAAACATTTAGTAATGATTCCTTTTAAATGAGATAATGGATGCACTGACCACCCCCTAGCTGTAAAATGATATCCTTATTCTGTGTGTAGTTTGGACAAAGCTTTGCACTCAGAAATGGAATCCAACAATGTAACCCTAAAAACATTAATAAAAGAACATTAATAGTCCCAAAGAAGTAGAATTCTGTTTCAGTATTGTGGTTCCAGAACGACAATTTGCATTTTATATGTTAAAATCAAATGCAGACTGTAAGCAAATCTTTAGCAAGGGATATTTATTGATGTTTTGCCAGAAATACAAATGAATTACACACTTGGGATCCAAATATATTAAAAGGACAACTGCCAGCATTTTGTGCTCATGTTAAATAATTAATAAAACATTGAAGAATGGCATGGAAAAGATAAGGAGTATTAAACAACCTAGAAGATATTTGAACATGTTCCCTGACCAGCAGGTTTCTGCCCTACGAGTTGCTAATCTTTAGTACGGAAGCTTATGTCCTTCAAGAGGATATCCTGCAGCACAAGGTGGTACACACTCGCAAATGAAAGCGAATAGAATTTCAACCTGCAAATGGCAGTGGAAAACAAACAGTCATCATGGCAACAGGTATGAGCTTTTGTTACATAAATGCTTCAGTGCTCTTTCATAAACACTGTAGGTAAGTGTGCACACCGACCTTTCAGATGAACAGTGTGCTCATCTCAAAAATGTCTCAAAATGCTTTATTTAGAGTAAGATTTAAAATGGCACTGAAGATAGGGTGATATGGTTTTAAAAGAGTCTTTCTCTTAATACACAGTAGATTATATTAGTAGGGCCCTACCAAATTCACTGCTTAATGTAGCTTGCTAGCTAACATTACACATTTTGACCTTCCCAAGTTCTCCTTTTAATTTCTGATTTGGATTTAAATGTAATAAACACCAACGTTCCTAGTTTTGTCAAAATGTTTTGGAGGCTGGTGAGGTTATGGTCAGATATTAGCTCAGCATGGCATCACAGCCTGTCAAGGTTAAGTTACTAGCTAGCTACATAGCTAGTTAAGTGTTATTTAATATCAAAATGCTATGACATGTAACTAGCTAGCATTTGTCTTCTAAAATCCATGAAATCCATAATTCTTGAGAAACTTTCAGAGTACTTGAAACGCTGTGGTGAAAATTCAGGCACGCATGAAAAAAAAGTTTCTTTCACCTGGTCTTCCAACGGTAACATGTTACCGTTTTACTCAGGTAAACACACTACCTGAATAAAAGGCGAGACAGCTGTCTTAGTTGTTAAATTTGTTTAGTTGTTAAAGTTGTTAATTTCCTCCCTAGTAACCTGAGATTTCTAGATGGTTTAGCCGTTTTAAATAGAAGGTCAATCTTTTAACGTCTTTTAATTAACCTGTGATGGCTGTTTGTTTTGTTTTTGGTTTTTTTGGGGGGGGGGGGGGGGGTTGCTGTTGTATTTTTTTATTTTATCTTTTAGTTTATCCCAAAATTATTGATTTATTTGCGCTTGTATTTTGTTCTTTGATGTATATTTTATCTTCTACTTTATCTTATTTTATTTCATTTAAAACTTTTCTAAAAACGTTTCATATAAAACATTGCTTCTGCTCTTCTTCCTCATTCTTCTTCTTCTTCTTCTTCTTCTTCTTCTTCTTCTTCTTATTATTATTATTATTATTATTATTATTATTATTATTTAGTAATGGCAAAGAATTCTAATAAGCTAGATTCATGTTAATAAAGTTCATTCCTTTTCTGACTGCATACAGAGCATAATGCATCATAAATGTATAAAACTGAATTTATCAGATGCTCTATTTCAAGGAAATTCAAAGTGTGTACAAAAGGTACCACACTAAAGTACCTGTCAATATAACTGTTAATCAAACTCTCACAAATGAGAGGTTGAAAAGTTACTTTGCCAAGCTGAAAAAAAAAGGATTCAGATCTTGAAAGCAAACTCCAACTTTAAAAATACGTTCCATGTGTGCTCAAAACTTTCTCAATATTCAAACTCAAAATTAGGTCATATTTTACCATACATAAATGGTAATTTATATTCGTGTCTAGAGTTCACCGTGAAATGTAAGCTGAGTCCCAGCTGTGGCTCTGTGCATCTCCTGTGTGGGAATGTTCTTTTGAACAGGCAGTGCAGTGTGTAGCAAAGTGTTTAGAGAAGCCTTCCCACTCTGTTTGTATGTTTGCATTGTGGCCAACTATGAGCAAGAGTCCTCCTATCTGTTTAAATCAGTGGTGGTGGTGTATGTGGGGTGAGCTAGTTATTTGTATTACAGAAAGAATATAAAAAGTAGCTTTGCTTTGCTTAAGTAAGTACACAAGATGAAACTAAGTTGTTTGTAAACTTTTGTACTTTAACAGGAAACTGTTGTGTCTTATTTGGGTTAGTCATGCCTAGATATACTCTGTGATTTCCAGTTAGAGGTAGGGCTTATGTTAATCACCACCATCTTTGGCATGACAGGCGTGGTCACTAAACTCTCCACCGCTCTGCTCTCTTCATTCTATAGATTTTATCTATAGAGGGCTGCAAATGGGGTTTAATAATAGGAAATGTAGGGGTCAATGCCTTTGCAGTAGAGGAGGTCTGACTCCACGAGACCTCCCTCCATCCCAATAGTACTGTTGACAGCTGCAGTAGCTAGTTCTGCGTTCTCATTTGGCCTGACTGAGAGTTCGTCGACCCTTGACCTCTCCCTGGGGCACTAAGCTATCAACTGTCAACAGGAGTCAGAGGAAGCGATTTATTCTGTGAGGTCAAAGACCTTGCACATACAGCAGACCAAGAAAATCAGAGAGAAACCAAAAGAGAAAGGACAAAATGAAAAGGGCAGACTATTTAAGTAAAATCTTTGATCTTAGAACAGAAAAATGGTGGTGCAGATAGTTCATTTGCTATTAAGCTAAAGAAAATGCTAGAAATGTGCTGTCTACAAAGGATTACCTTCTAGAGCGAATGTTTATACAAATTAATAGGCAGGGCAAGACAGGTTTAGGCATATAGCACTTTTCATACAAAGTGCCAATTCAAAGTATTTATGCTAAATAAATGATAATATATGTAACCAAAACAAAATCCATAGAAATTCTGCCAAGTGGTGGTTTTCAGAAGAAGTTCTGAAATAAGGTATGACGGACTAACCTTGTTCATTATTTTGGTTATTCTGAATCCATGTGCATTGTGAGAGTGTATTAATAAATGTAGCATAAAATGCATTAGAGAGGGTTCTGTACAGGAAGGCTGGAGTTATGGCCAAAGACCACTGGAATGAGGAAGACTTATGCTTGCTTTCTGAGCATCGTCTTGGTCATAGTCTGAACAGCACAAACAACCCATTACACTGCTGTGTATAAATTGAGATCAGTTCTCGTTGGCCAGTGTGAGGGTGAGACAAGAGTGAGAATGAGTAATCCATGTTCCATATGCTGTTCAGCAATTTAGCAAAGAATATTAATAAACAATAAATATGAAAAGGCCGTTTGAATTCATGCAACGCTTAGCTGTACCGCTGCCTGATGGAGTTCTGTGTAATTCCAATATACAAACTGTTTTGACTGCTTCAAGTGATTTCAACTGACTGAACCCTGGCTCAGATGTGATCATTTGTAAAATGTTCTTGTGAAATGATTTCCCAACACTGCATTTTGCATCGGACAAATCAAGATAAACATACACACACACACACCCACACACACACCCACTGCAAAACAAGCAAAATCATTGGATTTATTTTCTTTCTAGTATTCTTTACTTCCTTTCTGGTTTTCATTATATCTCTATCTCGTACAATGTTCACCAAAACAGTCCATTAGTTCAGGACGTATGCTGTTTAGGGTAGTTGCCTTGTTATGCCAGCCTTAAGCAGCATCCTTTCAGAAATGATCCTCATAGTCTCATGTGGCTTTGATCTCTTCTGGGCCCTACTATGTTCATGTATGTCCAATTATACCTATATTATTATCCCAAGTTACTGTTTTCTGATTTATCCCTATCCATTTTCCATATAAATGGTGATGTTTATACACATAGTGCGAGGAATGTTGGTAATATGTCCCTGGATCAGAGGTCTTTGTCTCTGCTGCTGTTTGGCTGGCTACATGCCATCTTCATGAGACTAGAGTTCATCCTCCTTTAGCCCTCTGCACCACAAAGGTTGAGAAATGAGCATTTAATATTTGTCAAAGGATACCTTCACATTAATGAGATTTTACATTTAGAACAAAGCTGGCTTGAACTGAACAGTGTGGCATGTCTTATTGAAACTGTGCCACAGACTTCCTCTTTGCACAATACGTGAAGGTAAGAAAGGAGATGGTTTATTTGGCTCCTTTAAAATACAGGAAGCAGTACTGTTTCTTATTGCTTACTCCCACCAAAGCCTTCAAAGCTTTCTTGCCTAAACCTTTTGAACTGTTGTCTATCTGTATTTTTTCATCACAACAAATAAATCCTACACTAAATTTTTCATTGTCATGTTGATGATGCTTTAGAAAACAATGCAATTTGTGCAACTTTCAAATACATTAAATTCTACTTAACATCCATTTACAGCCAAGGACATATCTTGGGTTTATTTCTTTTATTAGAGTAATGTGTATGCATTAAAGAAATTGCTGATATTGCTGTCTCAGATCATTTATGTCAAAGATCAAAGGAATCAGAGATTAAAAAGAAGCGATGTTTCAATACAATAACAGCTGTATCTTTCATCAGGACTTTCTGGACAATCTCCTGCTTCTAAAAGAACAGCACTACAAAATAGGGTTGATATTCTTAGGTCAAGTGTAAGATCAACTCTAGAGTTAGTTGCACCAGAAAGGGTTAAATCTGCAATCCACAATCTGCACTCCATAACTCCCTCTTCCCTTATTTCTACTATTTTGTCCACCCTTCCTCACCCTGATTCTCTATCCTCTCTCTCTTTGGATACAGTTACAAATACTTTCATTTCTACACTATCCTCATCAATGAATCTTCTGTGCCCTCTAGACGCACTAAGTCCTCCCCACCTGCCCCCTGGCTAACAAATACTTCGCTGCCACAGGAGAGAACTAAGGACTGCAGAGAGGCGGTGGGGGAAATCTCGCGTAGATTCAGACCTCAGCTCATAAAAGTCTCTCCTTTCCAAGTTCTCACTGGAAGTAACATCTGCAAAGTCATCCTACTACAGAGAGAAATTTGAATCATCATCATCGTCATCATCTGATCCACGCAAGATCTTCACTATTTTTTCTTCTCTCCTTAATCCTCCCCCTCCCCCTCCTTCCTCATCTCTTACTCTGGAGAATTTTATCACCTTTTTTGAGGAAAAGGTTGCAGCAATCCTCCAGTCCTTTTCCTCTGTTCCCACCCCTCCAACCAGCGTGCATTCCCCAACATCCACCTCTCTAACTTTTTTTTTCCTCTCTCCACAGATGAAATTCTTCAACTCCTGACTTCCAGCAATCCGACCACATGTCCGCTGGATCCACTTCCTTCTGCTCTGTTCCAGACAATCGCAAGACATCTGCTTCCTTTTATCTCTGTCATCATCAACAACTCCTTAACTTCTGGATACATGCCTACTGCATTCAAAATGGCCAAGGTGGTACCAATCCTCAAGAAGGCCACACTTGACAGCTCCAGCATTACCAACTACAGGCTGGTATCACTTCTCTCTTTCCTCTCAAAAGCCCTTGAGTGAGCAGTTTATAATCAATTGTCTCTTTTTCTCACCCAGAACCAGCTGCATGATCCCAATCAGTCTGGCTACAAACTGGCACATTCTACAGAAACAGCCCTCATAGCGGTGACTGAGAAACTTCATGCCGCTAAAGCTGCCAAACAGTCATGTTTTGATTCTTCTAGACCTCTCAGCAGCCTTTGACAGTGAACCACAACATTCTTCTCTCTGTTCATTCCAGGCTTGGTGTGACTGGCTCTGCTTGGAGATGGTTTCAGTCCTATCTGGATGGACGTTCCTGTCAGGTGACATGGAGTGGAGCCACATCCAAACCGTGTAGACTCTCTACTGGTGTTCCACAAGGCTCAGTATTGGGCCCCCTTCTCTTCTCTTTGTATACTCTTTCTCTTGGTGATATACTATTTTCTCATGGTTTCTCCTACCACTGCTATGCCGATGACACTCAATTATTTTTTTCTTTTCCACCCTCTGACACGCAGGTCTCCAGACATATCTCGGCATGCTTGACTGACATTGCGTCATGGATGACAGCCCACCACTTAAAGCTCAACCCCAGTAAAACTGAGATTCTGTTCATCCCAGGTACTCCCAACCCTTACCATGACCTCAGTGTTTCCTTTGAGAACTCCCTGGTATCACCATCCAAAGTTGCCCCTAGCCTGGGCATAACTTTGGACAACCAGTTGTCCTTCTCAACTCATGTTTCTAATCTAACCCGGTCTTGCAGATTCCTCCTTTGTAACATATGAAGGATTCGACCCTTTCGCAGGAAGCTACCCAGGTGCTTGTGCAGTCTCTTGTGATCTCAAAGCTAGACTACTGCAACTTGCTACTTGCTGGTAGTGCCACCACTTTGCTTCAGTAAGTTAGACACCTGACTGTAGATCAACATAATGAACAGTGTTCCGGCATAGGACTCATCAGGAAAATAAGTGCAGCAGCTGAACTGAACTCATGGTGTGCAGGAATACATGCCCCATATTGAGGCATATTCTCAAGATCATAAACATTTAGAGGTTTCAAGGTTCTAAAAATTAAGGTTTGTTTTTGATTTTATATATTGGCATTTCTTTAAAAACGTAATAAATACTCAGAATACTTAATATAACTTAAAGAAAGAAGATAGTCTAGGAAAACATCTCAAGGAAAAATATGACTCAATTCTAAAAATGCATGATCTATAAAATCTGAGAAAGCGGTAACATGTAGGAGGTTTAGCAGGATGCGGGGACGAGTTTCATAAAATATAGACATACGCTTATCAACATACAACACGCCAAAGACGTAGCACGCAGGCTGTCATGGTTAAATACCGACAATCTTTACACATTAACAGCAGACTTTTATACACGCATACTAATGACACAACAAGGATCAGGTGTGGAACACAGGGAGGGAACACACACACACAAACACACACGGGGGAGACATTTGGGAGGAGGGGCCGTACCGTGACAAAAGCATAATAACTATATTAAGATAAAATAGAGATCCTCATTACTGTTAATGTAGCAGAGATCAGAAGGTTGGCAAAGCCTCGGAAATCTGGCTTTGCAAAGGATGAAGTTAAGAATCTTGGGGTAATTTTTATGCAACAAACATGTAAATCTCATACTGATAATATCACTAAAACAGCCTTCTTTCATTTACATAATATAGCACAAGCTCGGCCCGTCCTCATACCGTATTGTCATGCAAGAAGAAGAAAATGACCCGTCTTTTTATCAAGGCGGGACTACTATAAAGCATTTGCTATAATGCATCTGTCACGGTCTTAATCCCCTCCCCTTCCCTGCAGCTGCTGCATTCCCAGAAGCTGTGATTTCCCATAGTAAGTACTGTGCTCAAACTGGCCGCTTCTCCTTGCATGTGTGACATGATTGTAAAAGCTGAGTTCTCTCTGTAAAGCGTCCTTATGTTTGAGAAAGGCACTATATAAATAATAAATAATAATAATAATAATAATAATAAGGAGAAGTAGAAGAAGAAGAACATTATTTTATTGGTCTTTAAATGTCTTAAGTGTAGCACTTTCAGAATGTCTGAAAGACTATGCTCAGAAATGGCAAGTGCTAGAATATTGAACATACCAAGAATGAAGAACAAAAAGACAGGTGAAGTGGCTTCTGCTAATATGCTTCTTGCCCTACCAGACCAAGGAGATAACAGTTTGGGGGCTCATCCAAAATTAGCACCACCTGTTGACAGCCACTACTTACTGATAAATATTAGAATTCTGACTTCGTGCATCAGTGTACTAGGACTCAAGGTTCTAGTCAATACTGAACTACGGCAGGTTAATGGGACATCAAATACAATTTAATCAGCTTGTCAGCAATCCATCACAGAGATGTTATTCTAGCTCACAGCAGCAAGCCAAGATGAGATGCCAGGAGACTTAACAAGGGCAGATGGACCGTGGCGATTGGACTGCTGTAGGAGGAGTGATTGCAGAGCAGGGAGGATCAGCATGTGCCTTTCCTGTCTCATCAGTAAATTGTAGCAAATAGCCAGAGAATCCGTGTGCAGTCAGAAAGAAAAGACAACTGTGGAGTGCAGTGATGATATCAGCACTAACACTGAGGACTGCTCAAGCAATGTCAACTTCAAAAACAGCAGACTGGCACTCTCATCTTATGACACTGACAGATGTTGCCTCATTTCTGCCCCACACAGAATTCAGTGTTTATGAGAGAATTTATGGGCAAATCTTTGATGTAGATGCAAACTGGCGTTTACCCAATGTATGTAAATTGATGAAGGGGTAGCACGCATTCCATTGAAACCGTGATCATAAAACCTGTTACACTCCAAAGACTCTAACAAACCTGAAGTGCTTCTGCTGGCACAGTTTAAAAACAAATGTATTTCAGAGTTCATAAAAGAAGTTCTCTCCCAGCAGTTTCAGCATGACAGCAAACTTGTTCAGGGCTCTTCCACTCCATGTATCAAATATTGATTGAAAAATATTCTTATACTAGACAGGATCTTAAATCTTGTAAAAACTAAATGTTACAGATGGCTGCATCCTAAAATGCATCAGAGGTAGCAGGGCAGGTAGGCACAAGCACATAGGTCAGACACATGATCCTACAGTGTTGTTGACAAATGCTACAGTGACTTTTTACTTGAGCATGGAAGAACCATTAAGGCTAATTTATAGTCCAACAGGGGAAGCACTTTAGGATATCCATAGTCCTTTGCCACTCATAAAACTCTCAGGACTAGTTGCGCATCACCCAGCTAATGCCAGCTACCTACCATGAAGTCTTGAACTAGTTCAGCATCTAAAGATAGCTATGTAGTTAGTCTAGATAGCTATGTGAGGAGATATTCAAAAAAACGTAAAAATTCTCTACATACACGTTGTTTACCTTTGATAATGTCAGCAAAACCAGAATGCCAGTGTAGCAGACTTTACTATCTTTGTTAGTTTGCCACAGTCAAATCGACTTCCAAAGTGTATCAGATGTATTTCATCCCTTTGAGGTTAACATACTGTTATATGTAAATTATGCTGTGCACTGTTTCATGCAGTCAAGTACAAGAAAAGCAAAACAAGAGTGAAACCTTTTTTTTCCTCATTAAAATCCTTTGTAACATTTACATTGTTAGACTGATTGGTTACACTAGAAATATTTGCTACAGCAGATACTGTAGCTACAGCAATACAGTGGTAAAGCTGAGAAGGTAGGTATGCTTGTTACCTTAATTTGGACACCTTGAACAACAAAAAGTACAAAAAGCTATGTTCTTTCAGCTTTGCAAAAAAGTTGTTTCATTTCGACATCTTTTTAAATTTTATTTATTTGTTTTACAAATAACACTTTACTGCTCTGGAGGGCACAAAGGGCTGCAAATGAAGAAATGTGACCTCTTTCAACAGTGAATCTGATTGACTAACCGGTGTCATCTTGAACCATACAAGAATAAGTCTAGAAACGTGGCAGTAAAGAGTGTCTTGCACGATTTCAGTCCTCACTTTGGGTACCCGTCACACTCTTCTAGGGACTACAACAACTGGTACTTGCATACCACAAAATCAATCAATCATTCTTTATATGCAATTGCTTATGGCTGAGGAGTAGTGAATGAAAATAACACTTATCTCATAATGGACCGTATTAGAGGTATTATCGGCGCTACACCATGCACCGGGTGCTACACTGTATTTAATTCCTCTTCATAAAGTCACACTGCAATACATTCTGGATATCCTGGGGTAAAATCTGTGATCAAAATGAAAGCCAATCAACATGTAAATGAGACCATACATAATGAAATCCCCCACCTAGAGACAGATGACTCACTAACCTCAGTCTTGAAATAAGTGGTATGCGGAGAACTCACCAGCTGTAAAAATGTAACGCATTTGTAGCGTTCACTAAGACGGAAACTGGATGGATGCGCTGAGTTCATGACTTGGAAGTGCATCAAAATCATGGCAGTGCATCTCTCCTCATTTTATGTCTGCTGATAGTTTCTTACACAGTAAAACTTCATTAGCATTTCTTATGAAGTTTGTAGCGTTCAGAGGTCACCGTCCTCTCTCTGAACTTCCACTATTACTCAGGCCAAACAGACTAAAAATGCATCTTTGAAATAAAACTGTTAATCTGCTAAATGGGTATGTGTGCAGAATGTTGTTGAAGATTTTGTATGTGTGACCAAATAAAGACAAATGCGGTAGACAAAATAATGTAAAAAATTAAAATATACTGGTAATCCACATTTATGAATGATGAAACGTGTTACTGCAGCGCTATTTGCTGTTAGCGTCACGTTAAATAAAATGTTTTATGAATTTGGCCCATTGTCTATAAGTGCACCAGCAATGGAGCTACTGGCCCATTACCCTTAACCTACCTTCTCTTTAGAACACCCCGACTCCGCTCCTTGCCTCACTCGCGATCCACGTCCCCGGACTACTGATTGCTCGTCTTCCGTCTCCGCTTACCGCACTTGTTGCCGGTTACTGACTGTAATTAAACACATTCAGGTTTGCCTGATTCTTAGCCTCGGAGCTCAGTGAGGCATTTTCCGTTCGTTTTCCCGGTGAAGGCCTCTACCTCCCCGTGGTTCGTTCTGTCTGACGAATATGTTCGCTGTTAGCCCGCACTGTGCTGCCTTCATTCCCACTGCATCAAACTCCAAATCACCATAAACCCATCTCAAACCAGAGCCCCCTGAAAGCTGTGGTAGCTCTAGTTGCCTATATCAATATCTCTATATATACTTAAGAATTTACCAATCCAAAATAGAAATACATTCGGTCAGGACACAGCTTTAAGGATTATGAAGGAAGTATTGGCCACTGAGGGAATAGGCCATAAGAATAATTTAATTAAATTGTAATAAGACAGAAAAGCCATCACATTTTACATTTTATATTGAGAAGTGATCACTTTAACATAGTGGAATATTTCACAGCTACTTATAGACAGGGCTTTACATCTGTGATGAAATGAATGCGTTGTTCACATTATTGCAGTAGTTTTTTCGTGATTGTATACCTCATCTCAACATGACAGATTTGTTGTGGACAATGACAAGAAGGTATACTATTTTTAGACATCCTGGAATTAGAATACCAACAAAACAAGAGTTGGCTAGCATGACTTCCATGTAATATGTTTCTCTTTATAAACATATGCACATTCAGCTTGTAAAGCTAACTGTTGCATGCTAGCTAGCTGCTTTCTAGTGTTTGTGAAGTGAAGCAAAGAATGCACTGCAAATCCAGACAGGAGCAATACCTGCATAATTTACACCACATCATGCTTCCTCACTAGAAGAATCTAAACATGCTTTTGTTTTGTTTGAAAGAAAAAAGTATTTTTTCCTGTGCTACTTTGCCCTGGCTTGTCCATTATAGAAAAAAAAAAAAGAACTCTATTACCATTAACCTTTTTATTTTTTTTATTTTTATTTTTTTTAGGTGTTTCAGTAGTTTAATGCAGGGTGTGCATCTCAGTTCTGTCATTTTATAACCAGCAGTGAATCACTGCAATAAGCACTGCTCTTGTAACTGTAGCTATAAAGTAGCATAGAATGCTAGAGTTTACTGTGTGGTCAATCTGGAGTCAAATGGCATGTTTTGTTGCCTCTGCACACCCTATTCATAAGGGAATGTGCACATTTTAAAGAGACTCAACATAGATTTGGACCTTTTCTTCTATTTCAGTTTTCTCATTGGAGAGTTATGCAGAAATTGTGCAGGGCTGCTGTATCAATGCAAAATGACTTTTTGCAGTGTTTTTACACATGTGAACTGAGAATGTAAATTTATGTAGGTAATGGTTTCTTTGTCACTTTCTCAAATATTCATCTCACTTTGTGCCTTTCAATCCTGAATTGGATTAAGCAGTTTAGAAGAATGAATGAATTAATTAATTAATTAACTGGATGGATAGATGAATAAACTGGATGGATGGATGAACTTACCTGTATTTACGTCCCTTTCAATTAAAAAGCTCACATATGTATGGTAGAATATGGTAGATGTTTCCTTACTTAGCTTTCTAAGGCTAATAATGCTAGCTGCTGATCACTCAAAGAGCAGTCTCAGTGTATAAAATAACCAGTGTATCACTATACTGTTGGTACAATAACAACAGTTCATACTCCCATCAGAGCAGAGCTCAGGTGTAGTCCCTGAAACAGTTCATACTTCCATCAGAGTGGAGGTCAGGAGAATCCCCTGGTACAGTTCATACTTCCATCAGCAAGCAGGCTTGTACATCCTGCAGTTTCCTCTTTTGAAAATGGTGATCATTATGATCACTAATGTTCTAACAGCCCGCTTCAATCACTTTTTAAATGAATGTATTCATCCTTGAGATGCCTGTTGATATAATTAGTTTTGCTTTATGTACTCATGTATCGTTTATTTTGTACTTTTTTCATTGTGTTTGTGAGGGAGTTTGTGAAGAGGTGTTGACTGAATTTCTTGGCATGAGTTGTGTTCTGGGGTGGTTATACCTGCCACACAAAAAGATTACATTTCCGGTAATGTTTCTGGCAATAAGGACACCTGGTAATAGGAGCATTAAAATCAAGGAGAAGGAGCGGATAAGCATTGTTAGGGATTTTTTGTATTTGCAACACTGAAGTTTCACGGCAGTTCAATGAAAGAATTTAGTCTCCTGCCTCACTGTATTACTCAGACTTTGATTTCAGTTAGTACAGGTGGCAGAAAAAAATGTTCTTTGCACACTATCACATTTCCTAGCAATGTCCTCTCTCAAGTTTGTACAAGTGACAAACAATTCGTGGAAAGGCTAAAACAGTGCCAAATAAAATCCTGCCCATGTAATGTAAGATGTGAACAAAGACTCAACACATTATGGCACTTTTATTAAAGGGCCTTCAAAAAGATTTCTGAAATGTGATGAAGTGACATTTCTTTCCTATCTGAGCTTATCTTTTCACCCAATTTCTGACTTTTAAAAATATATTTGTTTCTAGTGTTTTCTTTGCAGTCAAGATAAAATGTCAGCACTGAATTCAGAAGTGGAGGAAAGTCGCAGGTGGGGTTTTGAGTCCAGTTCATCTTAACATTTGCCATCTCCTGGTCACATCAGTGGCCACAGACAGGGCACAACAGGTGCTTCATGGTGCTATGCTGACTTGTCCATTATAGAAAAAAATTACCTCTATTACCATTAACCTTTTTTTTTTTTTTTTAGGTGTTTCAGTAGTTTAATGCAGGGTGTGCATCTCAGTTCTGTCATTTTATAACCAGCAGTGAATCACTGCAATAAGCACTGCTCTTGTAACTGTAGCTATAAAGTAGCATAGAATGCTAGAGTTTACTGTGTGGTCAATCTGGAGTCAAATGGCATGTTTTGTTGCCTCTGCACACCCTATTCATAAGGGAATGTGCACATTTTAAAGAGACTCAACATAGATTTGGACCTTTTCTTCTATTTCAGTTTTCTCATTGGAGAGTTATGCAGAAATTGTGCAGGGCTGCTGTATCAATGCAAAATGACTTTTTGCAGTGTTTTTACACATGTGAACTGAGAATGTAAATTTATGTAGGTAATGGTTTCTTTGTCACTTTCTCAAATATTCATCTCACTTTGTGCCTTTCAATCCTGAATTGGATTAAGCAGTTTAGAAGAATGAATGAATGAATGAATGAATTAACTGGATGGATAGATGAATAAACTGGATGGATGGATGAACTTACCTGTATTTACGTCCCTTTCAATTAAAAAGCTCACATATGTATGGTAGAATATGGTAGATGTTTCCTTACTTAGCTTTCTAAGGCTAATAATGCTAGCTGCTGATCACTCAAAGAGCAGTCTCGGTGTATAAAATAACCAGTGTATCACTATACTGTTGGTATAATAACAAGTAACAGGTAGGTTTGCACAAAGTAAGAATGAGGCTTTAATAACACATGTTATAAGCAGGTCTTAACAAATAGAGGAAAACATTTTCCATTTACCAAATCTATCATGCTTTTATTTTAAAGAGAGATGATGGATTCTGAATAAATGACAGGAGCATTTGTGATGACTTAAGAATGGGACTTGGATAGTCCATTATCAACCAAGTTAGGTGATGCGATCATCATCTATCTAAGGCAGAAGGGTAATACTGCTTGTAACAATGACAAAGATAGATAACAGGTTAGGTAACATACAGTTAGATTACAGATAAGGTAACACATAGTTAGATAATAGGTTAGGTAACACAAAGCAAAACTGAAAACATGACCGGACATGCGTGCACAATTTCCTTTTGACAAAAAGCATGCACAATTTCCTTCTGACAAATTTCTTTTCTCAGTGCCTTGAGCCATTTAAATTGTATTTATGCACAGGGCAAAATTATTTTTGTTATTATTTCTCTTTACGTCAATGATTTTTTTTTCTGCACGCTACTAACAAGAGCAATCTAATTTATAGACATCGACTGCACATTTATGACATGTTTAATTGAATGCTGATTTTACACTCATGCTTCAGTGTAAAAAGTAATTTGGGATCTGAATCCATACTGGACTTGTTCATGAACTACAGTTTGTGGTAAAACCTTTATTTGTTTTGAATCACTAAGGACCACATTTGCATTCACTTATAAAATGTAGGATTTATATGCAGATAGTAAATAAAAGTTCATATAAAAAGGACATTTTACAAATGAAACAAATAAGTTACAGAAAATAAAAACGTTTTAAGTATAAACAACTTCAGTTACTATCATTCATTAGCTCATCCTGCCAAAAGAGAATGGTAATTTTATTTTTTATTAACTCATGACAGGAAAAGCTTGTTTGCCGAGTTGTAAGGAAAACCCAGAGAATTCCAGATTATTTTACAATCCCCCACTTTACTATTATCAGATCAAGATGAGATGCTGATAATGGATCCATTACTGTTGAAACCTAACAGGAAGTCAGAGGTTATTTTAATTCAACTTGCTCAATTTTCAAATTATTTTTAAGGTGACACATAATTGCTTACTGTAAATCATAGCTGTGATTTTTGTTGTGGAATTTGATGAACTAGTTTTAAGGTGATTGGAAATTCCCTCTTCTATTCATCAAGGGGCATTTAGATGAATGCAAAAAACAAACAAAAAACAAAAAAAAAAACAATAGGATTTGAAACCCCATCTTGCCCCTAATGCAAAATAACTGAAATGAAACCCTGTGCAATAAGATTTAATTTTCTGAGAATATGCATTTTCCAGAAGAATAATTTATAGGCAACTCTGACCGATATGTAGATATATAGTTGATTATTACAATGCCAAGATTTATGATTGACATTACAATAGGTTTTGTGGAGCATAGGTTTCCAGACTAAATGCTGTAATGATTTTAAAAAAGACCTTTATATCTTGTAAAGTTAAACAGTAATAACAACGATTCACTAATAAAACAATGATGGAAATGTTGTTTTGGAGAACCAAATATATACTGACAGATTGTTTCCATATAGGTAAGCTCAATCAGGTTAGAATGTGAGAGGACCTTCACAGGCGCCATCTGTGGCTGGATTGAATTCTTTCATTGTTATGACAGAGCAAGATGCAGCAGTGGAGCTGGTGGTATAGAGCAAAGTGGAGCCCAGGTGAACTCCCTGGAACAGTTCATACTCCTGTCAGAGTGGAGCTCAGGAGAATCCCCTGAAACAGTTCATACTCCCGTCAGACTGGAGCTCAGGAGAATCCCCTGGAACAGTTCATACTCCCGTCAGAGTGGAGCCCAGGTGAACTCCCTGGAACAGGTCATACTCCCGTCAGAGTGGAGCTCAGGAGAATCCCCTGGAACCGTTCATACTCCTGTCAGAGTGGAGCCCAGGTGAACTCCCTGGAACAGTTCATACTCCCGTCAGAGTGGAGCTCAGGAGAATCCCCTGGAACAGTTCATACTCCCGTCAGACTGGAGCTCAGGTGTAGTCCCTGAAACAGTTCATACTCCCATCAGAGTGGAGCTCAGGTGCAGTCCCTGAAACAGTTCATACTTCCATCAGAGTGGAGGTCAGGAGAATCCCCTGGTACAGTTCATACTTCCATCAGCAAGCAGGCTTGTACATCCTGCAGTTTCCTCTTTTGAAAATGATGATCATTATGATCACTAATGTTCTAACAGTCCACTTCAATCACTTTTTAAATGAATGTATTTATCCTTGAGATGCCTGTTGATATAATTAGTTTTGCTTTATGTACTCATGTATCGTTTATTTTGTACTTTTTTCATTGTGTTTGTGAGGGAGTTTGTGAAGAGGTGTTGACTGAATTTCTTGGCATGAGTTGTGTTCTGGGGTGGTTATACCTGCCACACAAAAAGATTACATTTCCGGTAACGTTTCTGGCAATAAGGACACCTGGTAATAGGAGCATTAAAATCAAGGAGAAGGAGCGGATAAGCATTGTTAGGGATTTTTTGTATTTGCAACACTGAAGTTTCACGGCAGTTCAATGAAAGAATTTAGTCTCCTGCCTCACTGTATTACTCAGACTTTGATTTCCGTTAGTACAGGTGGCAGAAAAAAATGTTCTTTGCACACTATCACATTTCCTAGCAATGTCCTCTCTCAAGTTTGTACAAGTGACAAACAATTCGTGGAAAGGCTAAAACAGTGCCACATAAAATCCTGCCCATGTAACGTAAGATGTGAACAAAGACTCAACACATTTTGGAACTTTTATTAAAGGGCCTTCAAAAAGATTTATGAAATGTGATGAAGTGACATTTCTTTCCTATCTGAGCTTATCTTTTCACCCAATTTCTGACTTTTAAAAATATATTTGTTTCTAGTGTTTTCTTTGCAGTCAAGATAAAATGTCAGCACTGAATTCAGAAGTGGAGGAAAGTCGCAGGTGGGGTTTTGAGTCCAGTTCAGCTTAACATTTGCCATCTCCTGGTCACATCAGTGGCCACAGACAGAGCACAACAGGTGCTTCATGGTGCTATGCAGGCACAGCCAGGATGATGGTTCAGCAATTTATGCCATTAGAGTCACCAGGAAGTGCTGTCTTCCTCCAGGCCAGCCCTAGTCCGTATTGGCTCCCCATGTCTTTCCTGCAGTAATTCAGACATTCAAACAATCTGTAATTAAAATCTGGGTGTTTTCCAAGAAATTATCTCCTCCCCTTTATCTGTCAGTAAGGCATCAAGCTGGGTGCATTGTTCACACTTCCTGCTGCTGGGCTTAGTTGGTTGGACTTGTTTTTCAGACAGAAAGTGCTGGCAAAAGCACACCCTTCTTTGGATCTTACATTTACTGTCACTTTAGATCATTGTGTAATGCATGCCTTTATAATGACAGTTGTCTGGGTTCAGTGGTTATTATGAGACCTTCGTTCAGTTGGGCAGTATTGGATCATCTCTGAATGATTCTTATATTACTAATCTCTCCAGGTCAAACACACTTCCTAGAAAAGGTTTACACCTGCCCCAATTTTACCATATTCCTTACCCCTAGTTTGGAAGGAGTGAATGCTTACATAGGTGGGCTGCCTTCCGGCAAGGTGGTTTTGATGGAACTGTCAGGATAGTGTGAGCTTTTCTATTTACTGCTGAAAAAGCCCCTGGTCACAGAGGACATTGGTCTCTCCATTGTAATTTCCCCTAGCTGTCAATGGTACTCAGTGATAACATTGTTAAAAAATGTTCTAAAGTACCTTGCCAATGTCTATAATTAAAAGTTATCATAGTTGAGGCAGAACTTTGTCTTATTCTAAATTCCCCTGTTTGTTGGTATGGCAGTTATAAATCCAATAAAAATTTAAGATAAATCCAATAAGAAATAATGATGCTGACTCAGGAATTAGTTGAAGAGCATTGCTGGTTTCGTTCTTTATTGGCTGATTAAAGATAACATTTGTTTGAGGCACAGTCTGCAGAATGAGTGATTTATACAAAGACATCTCAATTTTTATACAGTTTTCAGAGGGATGAAGTCATTTTCCCTCCTTTTTTAGCATTCCAATCTTTGAAGTTGCCACCAATATGTTCAAAATATTTATTTATTCATCATTATACAAATTTAAATTTGACACCATTATATTCAAATGGACTTTTTTTTTCCTTTTTAAAAAAGTGATTTGCCCTCGCCTAACTGATAAATATATTTTATGTATCATTTATGTCTTAATACAGGAATATACCAGAATAAATGGCTTTGCTGGCTTTGAAGCCTTCTGCACCATGTCCATAGATGCCCATGTAGATTATTCAATTATTAATGTATTTAACTGAATGAACAAACTCTTGTGCCTGCCTGGTCAGTCTGCAGAAACGATTACACTATATCATTACATATAGCCAAAACATTAAGATCCTAGGTTACTACAATAACTTTGGCACACCTAAACCATGATATGAAACAAAATAATATAACATTCATTTTATTACTTCAAACCAAAGCTCATTCAAAGCTCTGCTCTCTTATCAGGCCCTGGAAGGCACTATCAATAGGCTTTCTACTGGTATACATCATTACTAATATAAGTTTGGATTGCCATATTTCAGGAACAGAAGCTATCTGTCTACATCAGTCTTGCTGACTAAGCAGTTATTCATTTAAGAAAGGAGACCGGTTAAGGATTCACTATTTTTACAAATATGATACATATGAACCTCTGAAATGCCTTGTTTATTATTTGGTTAGAAATGTTAAGGTCATTATTCAAAAACTACTGTAAACTATTCAGTAAGTAAGAGAACTGTAATGAATGAGAGTCCCCACCAATGACTCATGAAATTTTAAAATGTCAGTAAAGGGGAAAACCTATAAACAAACAAATAAACAACCCCCCCCCCCCCCCCAAAAAAAAACATGTTGCTTGTGGTTTTAGCAAAGCAGCCACAGATACTAGTTTGTGGTTTTGGTATGTGGTCTTGTGTAGTCAGAGTAGAAGCAGTACAAGACTTGAATTCCTCAGGGACCATAAGCTGGGTGGACAGAGTGCACCTTTGTTGACTGGTGTCTGAGAACTGTGTCTCACCTGGGTCTTCAGCAGGCTCCTGTGAGTGTACATACAGCATGCAGGTTTTTCTCATGCCCTCTAATAGTTTCTTGAAGGAAAAAAGGAATGGAAAGTCCATTGAGAACATAATGCTTTACACAGAAACATTACACGCTGAACTAGAATTCCTACTAATTCATAGCTCTTAACCAGGAACTTTTGAACTGGTGTGTAGCTACTTTACATATATAATATTATTTTTAGAAGGAAGTTGTGATTAGCACAGTTATTTTTAAAAACAGTCCACTTGCACTCATGCTCACCCAGCCCATGTGGAAGTTTGTGATGCTGCTAGGTACAAATGACTGTGTGTCCAGCCTGTCACTTCTAGTGTGGTCTTCCCTGCATTTCTCCAGTGTGAAATGGCAACCCATGGAATGACAGCAATCATAGATAACCACGGAGATGCCCAAAAGGGGGAAAATGTATAAATCCCCAAATTTATGCACAATCCAAGGTCATTTATATGGCAAAATGTCATTCAAGGGAAATTATTGCACGTGCACAAATGGCACCGTGCATGTGATGTTTAGTTGTACACAGTGGACATGTAAATTCCCCTATCAGTGGCATTCAGTCACATGTCACAGGACTGTAAAAAGTACCATCATATTTTAGAGGCTTTAGATGTTCCCAAGCCTCTATAATATAGTGGTACTTTTTAACGAAATGTGCTATGTCATAATTGTGGCAGTGCCTTGGAATATCCCATGAAAACTAAAGCTGTATTCAGAGACTTTAGAATTTACTTTTATATGGATTTTGCTGACTTCTACTTTAGAGTCACTAGGAGTCTGGCAGTAATGATCTAACCTTCAGCACAGTCAAATGTATACACATTGACTGTGCTTGGTTTTTCCAGGATTAAATCCATGATGAGTGCATGACTAATAATTAACTATACAAGGAATTTTTCAATTTTCATCCTGTAAATGTTTAATTTTCAGTCTTGATGCTGTATCTTTTGACCAGTATCAGTCACTGAAAGTTTGTAAACAGCAGCATTGCTAAGTTACGCATTGGGTTTACTTTCATTTCTTCCTGTTATTTCCTTAGATCATAGGTTATGGGGACAATGTTTGAAGAAAGATAACAAAGGTTTTCAGTGAGTGATCTATTGGAGTATTTGCTGTAAATTCAGGTATGACCAGGGAGGTAATTTACTTGTTTCATGGTCTGTTGGAGGCAATGTCTGGATGACTTGATATGAAAACAGTGAGTCACAAAAATCCATCTGAGCAAGAGGAGGTCATTATTCAGATTGCCATTGCAAATTAACTATGTAATTTCTGTCAAGAGATTGCTTTCCACAACTTAATGTCTCATTATGTATCGATCACAGTTTAGATAGGAATGTTGCTTCCAGATTCTGTCATTGCTACTGTAATATAGACAAGACTGAATATTTGCTATGCAGTCATACTTAAACTCAAACATGTTTTGTTTTGCCCACTCATGTTTCTAGATTACTATAAATTCATAATAAGTTATAACATTCTTGTTATGTAACAAAAAGTATATCTATTTGTCACCTGCGATCGGTTAGCCCAGGATTGACATAAAAAGGCTGCATTCAGTAATGTTTCACTTGTTCCTCTTTCATTAGTTCAGATGCACAATTAATGCAGAAGGACATAAAGCCACTTTTGGGTCTGTTTGGACTGTACGGAACTGTTGTGGGACTGTCCACATATAAACTGAATAGGAAGTACAGTTCACAGGACACTATAATTCCACTTGCCTAAAGTTTAAAAGTCTAGCTCTAGTTTTTAATCAGACACAAATGATAATAAGAGTCCATGGGCTCGTTGGCATTCAACAGCCATATCAAAAGCATATGGCAAAGTCTGCCATACAGGAACACAGCTGCAACACAGGAAAATGCTCATTGTTAGAAACCCCAGCCAACCTTCTGAATAGCTTCTCTCTTATATGAATTATAATATTCACACTGTGTATTACCGCTATCAAATGTGCTTGTGAATTGATGTTTCCATAGATATTTTGCTGTGCTCTATAAAGGTGCATTTTTTTTGCCCTGGAACTGAATATTTGCTTATTTTTCCTTTCAGACGTGTTTTTTTAATCTTGATTTACAGTACATATATTTACTGAAATTGCATGGAATTAATCACAAAGAACAAAAAGTCTAATTGTATGTATATGAGCTTGGAGAAGCATAAATAAAACAGGTGTATCTGTCCAATCTCAGACATAGACAGCAATGAAGCGGAATGTTGCAGTGGTAGTTTGCTCAGTCTCTGCTCTGGTGTGGGCGTTAGGAGAAAAGCAGAAAGCACATGAGTAACACCCTTGCCCTCATATGGACCTCTCAAGCCAGATTTTCTCCAAGATAAATCTTTGCAAAAGTTTAGTAAAACATAATATTACATTAGTGAGACATACAGGGAGCTTTAGGTATGAAGAGTTCGTTTATTTTGAACACTAACACAGACAACATGTAGTACAAGCAAAAATAATGCATCTTCAAAACTCTAAAGAGGCATAACAAGTGTGAGCAAGTGTGTTCCATGGTTTCACTTTTCTCAAAGTACCAACTTTGCTTTAATATTGGGTGCTGTACACTTGGCCACAGAAACTAAACCAGAGACATAGTTAAGGGTCTTGTAAGTAACACTCTCTCTTGTGTATAATGAATGCACAAAATTTATAAGAGAAAAAAGTAAACCTGTTATACAGTGCTAAAGACAGTAAACACTTTGGTTTACATGTTTATCCAACAGAAACATCTCAGCTGTAACATTAATTGTAAGGGTTGGTGCCAGACCGAGGCCCCCTCCGGCCACCAGAGGGAGGCCTAGAGTCAGGCACGTCACTAATCAGGCTTAATACCCAACAGCTGGGCTAAACATTATATAAGCCCAGTGAGCCAGTCATTCAGTGCTTGGTCTTTGCCAAAGTTCTGAGCAGATCTCCTAGCTGGCAACTTGAGGTCTGAGAGCCCGTGTGCTACACCTCACTTCTCGTCTGCGAGGGTGTTCCGTGTTCTTACACGTCCCCTCCCTTCTCCAGTTTTCCCTCTCGAGTGTGTCTCTCTCCCGAGGCTTCCCTTAGCCATTCAAGTTCCTCCCCGTTTTCTGTTTTTTTGGGAAGTTGTAGTTTGGCTTTCCCTAGTGCATCGGGGTTGCCATTTCTTCCCGTGGCGTCCTTTGTTCTCCCTTTTTCCAAGCTCGGCGTGGTGTTTAATTTTTTCCTTTTGTTTTGCCTGATCGAAGATCTAACTTCTGCACAGAGGCCCGCCATTGTTGGAGCGTGGTTGCTCACCCAGTAGGCGAGTCCACCTTACATTAATGAAAAGCAGTCTTTCTCAGTCATTTTGCTGAACGATTAGTGTGTAATACTGATCTCTAATAATCTAATCAACCAATAGATATAAAGATATGCATCCATGATTTTTTTTTTGCATATGTATGTACCTGTATGATAAGGAAATCGATTGTTTGACAGTATAGGCTAAGTAAATTTGAAAAACATTTGAATAAATGTAATATACGTATACATGTATTTATTTCAATTCATGTGCAGGAATATGCTCCTTTATACTTAAATATTATGCTATACATCTGCAGTTGGCTATCATTTCACTGAAACAAGACTGTCCTTCCCTCTCCAGAGGGCCAGTTATGCTCTCTTGGACTCCTCGATGGCTGTGGGATTCAAATACCTTTTATCTGATTAGCCATGACGGTTAGATCTAGAGTCTGTTTAAATAAATGGTAGGTAACATGCATTTTGAGAAAAAAAAAAAAGTTTGAAATTGGAATTTGAAAATACATTTTAAATAACAAAAACAAATTAAAGACAAAATGCACAAAGAAGGGTGGGATTGTAAGAGTGGATTGAATCATTTAGAAAAGAGAACACCTAGAAGTAGATAGACCAGTTAGCAGAGACAAGTTGTAACACAATTCAAAACCACAGAAAGTTTGTTTTTTCAGTATCCTATAAGAAAATGTGCGGAAATTCATTCATATATATATATATATATCCTGAAGAAAATTAACATATATAATTTATTTACCATGTTAGAATCAATATACATTTTAAATGGTGTATGGCGCCATCCAGTGTTATATGATGTCTACTAGCACTGGGCAAAAAAAATGTTAACTTTCTTTGTTCATAAATTATTTTGCATATATTTGACCTCAGGAACTTGAGTGTCCAGCAAGAGTGTGCCAACGTATTTTCCTTGGTATAACTTTTTCTATACTATACTGATAAGTGAGTATACTGGAACAAACAAAAACCCCACTGGTTATAGAGAAATTCTAAAAACGTATTTGGATTCAGCATGCAAAAATGCATATAAAACAGGATATTTTGCATGGAGCAAGTGTTGCCTTTCAGGTCAGTTTGTGGAGGCTTTGTTATGTTATTATAATAATGGACTGGGATATTTCTGTGATTAGGGATACAGTGATTCTAAATTCTGTAGACCTACAATCTCAGTACTGGGGACCCAGTGCTCTGAAGTATTCTATTTTTCATTTTATTCCCTTACATTTTTCTCATTATTTTTTGCATTTTATCTTTACTGGTGGCTTTGACCACACAAATCTAAAGTTATTGCTGCAAAACAAAAAATTAGCATACTGATTTTGCAACCCATAAACACAATAGACCTTGTTTATACCAACACCACAGTAGTTTCTAGGCAGCAATCCCTGGCCCCCTCACCTCAGCTGCTTGGATCATAGTGCTTTTACCACACATAAAACGTGCCAAACCGGATCTAAAATGTATAAGGACCAGGCCTGAGGAAGCCATCTCAGCACTTCAGGACTGGTTTGAGCACACCATGTTCAGGGAGGCCTAGAGGAGTACACCACTTCTATGACTGGCTATGTCAGCAAGTGCATGGATGATGTGACTTCCTTCAAAACCATCACCACACACACTAACCAGAAACCATGGATGACAGTGTGTGAACTGCTAAAAACCCAGGACACTGTTTTCAGATCCAATAAAATAGGCAATCCTTTACACAGCAAGAACCAGATTGTACTGGGCTATCAGAAATGCAAATTGCAATTATACTTAAAGTTTTTCTTGGTTTGTTCTTGAGACTAAAGACACAGAGCATGTTTGGCAATGTTTCAGGTCATCGCTGAGCACAGTGTCATTACATGTCTGTGATGAAGATGCCTCAGCCCTGGACACACTAAACAATTTCTATGGACCATTTAAAGCACCAAACAACAAGACCCCATACCCCTTGACCTCCAAAAAGGCTGCAGGTCCTAACAACATACCTGGGAGTGTATTGATAACTTCACAGATATCCTAACAGACATCTTCAGTATCTCCCTGAGCCAGCAGATATGCCTGAGAGCTTTAAAAAACACCATCATCCCTCTGCCAAAGAAATAATCAATGTCTTGCTTAAATGACTATCAACCTATAGTACATACAGTAATCATCATGAAGTGCATGTAATGCCTGGTCATGCGATGCATAAAGAGGAGCCTCCCCAACACACTGGACCCATTTCAGTTCCCCTTTTGCTCCAACAGTTCTACAGAGGATGCCTTACCCTCTGGCATTTACCAGTCACTGACCCACCTTGGTAAAAAATAAAACGTATGTGTGAATACTGTTCATGGCCTTCAGTTCAGCATTCAACAATGGTTCCACAGCAACATACAGGAATGTTGCCTGCTGCTCATGAACACCTCCCTCTGCAACTGGACCCTGGCCTTCCTGACTGGGATACTGCAGTCAGTTAGGATTTTCAGCACCATCACCCTGAACACAGGAGTGCCTCAGGGCTGTGCTCTCAGTCCATTTTTGTTCACGTTGCTGATCCATGATTGTGCTTCAAAGTGCAGTTCAAATCATATCAGGTTTGCTGACAACACTACAGTTTTAGGCCTCATCAGCAACACAGATTAGTTAGCAGACAGGATGGAGGTGTATCTGACCGATATAGAAACAACAATCTTTTAATGTTGATAAAACTAAAATAGATAATTGTGGAGGGCCCATGGTGAACACTCCCCACTAAAGTTAATGGAGCAACTGTGGATTGTCAAAAGCACCTTGGTGTGTACATCACAGAGGCTTTAACTGGATTCTCAGCACCACAGTCCTAACCCAGAAAGCTATCATCGTATTCACTTCTTGCGTAGGATGAGAAGAGAAAACCTGCCTTGTTCTCTCATCAACACCTTCTACAGAGGTTCTAATCTGCTGTCTCCCAATCTTTTATAGAAACTGCACTGTATCAGTTTGTGAGAACAGCTAACATGATTATCAGCAACTCTGTACCCAACAGCTACACCTCCTACCACAAGTGCTACATCTACAGTGTAGATGATCCCTGCGCCTTCTTACAGCCTTCTCACCTTATAGACACTCACCCCCATCCTGCTGGTACAGACACTCACCCCCATCATCCTGCTATGCCCACCCCGTTCCCCATTCTATATTTTATTTAATGAACAGGTTTTTTTAATTTACAGACATCTTCAGATAACACATAAACAGCCACTAAATGTATATCATTATGTTACTCTTACTTCTCAGAGTTCCCAGTGTGTTACTGTCCTTTGTGCTTAATATTCTGTGTATTTGTCATAGTACCTGTGTCTTCTTGCACTCTTCTGTAGTGCTGTGCACTTTGTAGTCTTGTGTACTGTGCTGCTGTATTGTTTTAATGTTGCACCATAGACTAGTAGAAACAACACCTTATTCCAGTGTATTTCAAGTATGTAGAGAAATGAAAGTTACTTGAACTTGACTTGACTTGACTTGATATGATTGATTGATTCGGCTCACTGAGGGCTGGGTTATAGTTCATGAATTATGATGTAAGCGTTATGTTAAGAATGTTATGTCATAGCAGGGAAACCACAATTTCGCAATGCTGTGGGTCACCTCACCTGGACTGAAGGTGAAAATTACTGGTAAAGCTTGACAGTAGTAGTAGTAATAGTAATAATAATAATAATAATAATAATAATAATAATAATAATAGTAGAGTTTAGACAAAAAATCTATTTATTCAGAATAGTATAGAGCCTACTGTGATTTTGAAGGTTCTATTATATAATTTTTTCTGGAGCAGATGCCTCTAAATGTATGTAGTGTTGTGCTGAATGTAGTCTCTGTTAGAGCGAGCGGGCATGTGTTGCAAAACACCGGTTACGCTGGACCTCTGAGCAGCCAAGCTGATTGGACTTCATGTTTGTCATTCAGCTCCAGCTTGGAGTGTCCGTTTGATCGAAATGTAGCGTTCTGTAGCAAAGGCGAATAGTTGTTTGACATCGTTAGATTGTCTGAGTCTATTTGTTTTACCAATATACTCTATATAAGGCATGACAAAAATACGAATATGAAATGGGTTCGACAAACTCCACCCTATCAAAAATTCCAAACGCGGGGGACTTGATGCAAGAAACTGGTTGTAAGTAAAGTAATTTTTTCGCTTTGGTCGAGCTTGACCGCGTTTCTTTCTGCTAAATATGTGAGCGTGGAGCACTTGGCTGGGACAAGTCCACACCCTCCAAATACCATCAGAAATCTGTCATGCGCGAATGCTTTGTTTTTCTCTGAAAACATGTTTCACCGTGTGCTTTGCTGCTAGCGGTACTGTTTTCACAAGCTTTTGTTGGCTGCAACAATGTCATAGCACGTCTCATATTTGCACGTATTTACAGGGAACGGGCTGTGCAGCACTGCAACCGCTGGATTAACACTGGCAACTGCTGGATAATAGTCCATCTTCCCGTCCTTTTTAATGCAAATGATTTATATCCGGAACCTGTAACAAAATTGAGTTGAAATGGTACTGATCAGGTTTAGATAACCAGAGGGCCTGAGAGGTCGCTGTACGTTACTACTGGCCCGGTTGATACAGATTTACTATATCATTTGTCCTGTGTAAAAATTCAGTGGAAATGAGAAGTTTGGATGTGTTCTGTCTCTTTCAGTCTCTCCTGCACACATTGTTCGCCTGTATGACCGTTACAAAGCTCTGGACAAAGACAAGAAAGGTCATCTTTGGTAAGGCTTAGTTATTTCAAGTTATTTTAGTTTTGGTTTTTTTTCTTCAAATGGATTATTCACTAAACGTTATTCATAAAAGTCACCATTCATGAAAAGTCATTCATTAAAAAATTGGTTCAATATACCAAAATCAGTCTCATTAAACTACTTTCTTTTAAGTCCACAGGATTTTGGAGCCATAAAGGAGCTGGCCATGAATCCTATTAGTGACAGAATTATAGGGGCCTTCTTCTCTTCTGGGTAAGAGCAAGTTTGTCAAGTTTGTAAAACAAGTTTGTAAAACTTGTAAAAGGTGTCATAACCATTAGGAACAGTGGTTATTTGCAAATCTAGGATTCATACCACAATCATTTATATTTCATATTGGTCTGGTGTGTATGTGGTGCTGCCTAAATAATACTCAGACTTTTCACAAGCTGCTTTTAACGGCTGCAAGAGCTACAACAACATGTACACAATGCTTGATTGTGTAAAATGCTTGGGTGTAAATGAAATAATATCACTAACAGACAGGAAGTGTTGGACTTCCCATCCTTTGTGAGGATCTTGGCACATTTTCGTCCAGTTGACAAGAACCGGCCCAAAGATCCCAACTCACCAGAACACATAAACAGCAGGAGTAACAAACTCAAATGTATGTTTACAGTGCTTTGGAATAAAGCCTGCATTTTATTTTGCTATACTTGAGGGAAGTAATGCAATTGATGCTTCTGACTTCTTGTAAGTAAAATATTATGTTCTCATATAAACTCACTGGTTATATAGTTATTTTCCAGTTATATGATCAAGACAAGGATGGCAAGATTTCCAGACAAGAGCTTTTACAGGTTAGGTTGTATGAACGTGTTGTATCAACTCATATCAGTTAATGTGTTATTGTGTTTGATAGTTAAGGCCTGCCAGGTCTTCTGGGTAATTCCTAGTGTAAATTATATATTCCAATACAATGACAATGTTTTCTTGTGATTACGATAAGCAGAGAAATATAAGCGAGCTAACGTAGTATTGCTCTTTAACTTCCTCACAAGTTCAGCTTGTCATAAGCTCCTCCTTGTATTGTATATATTATATATTATAGCAGTCTTTAATATGTAGACATCTGATACAGAGTTCTAATGTAAACAAGTGACAGTTGACATAATTGGCAGGTTCTACGGACCATGCTGGAAAAGCAGGTAACTGAGGAACAGCTAGAGAGCATAGCTGATCGCACTATTCAAGAGGCAGATCTGGACAGAGATGACGCCATATCTTTTGATGAGTTCCGCAAGGTAAAACGTGTTCTGTCACAATGTCTACAAATAAATCTTTCATTTACTTTCAATACCTGTGACATTTCAAACACTTGCATGGTTGCCTTAATTTGCATGTTTAATTGGACTTTCAAAACACTCTGGGAGCTTTTCATTAATGTTGAAAGCAACATAATTTTATACATTTGGACTGAAGGGTTTATTTTTTTCTGTGGTAATTCATAATCTTTGGTAATTCAGCATCTAAGATTTAATATTCTCCTGTCTTGCTTTAGTCTATGGAAAAGGTCAATATTGAACATAAGATGAGCATCCGTTTTCTGCGCTAATGAACCACGAGCTCTCGAGAAGCACTAAAGCACTAAGGAATTTAATGGCTTACTATCGCACAGGAAACACAATGGACTGAGATCTTAAGACATGTGTCTCTGTCCTACCAAGCTAAGTGCCTCTCTCAGAACTTGCACCGTTCTTGCATCCTTTTATGTTTACTATGCATGAACAAATGTTCCCTAATATTTAATGGAATAGAATGATTGTTTAGGCCTGGTGTCTGAGCAGGGAGAGATCTGTATAAGCAGATAATGTTGGATGAACAAACGTTCAGGATTTGGTAGATAACTTTGATGCTTATATTGATATTGCTTCCAGCACCTGGCTTTACTGTGACAATGTTTGACTAGTTTTTGTTAACACTGGAATATTTGTTTTGTCGACTACTGCATGTGTCTTGCAGTACTGGGGAGTACACTACTAGCTATATAAAATATATACCAGGACTTTTCCACCACATATACACCTGCAACAGAAAACCAGTAGTCTGTGACCTGTGACTTCAAACAGCAAGAACTGACGGTTGTACAATATTACAACTGAATTACAATGAATACAATGTTTTAACTCATTAAGAAATGATATATGAACATAGATTTATACTTATGATAATTTCATGTTGCACCATTACAGGCCTTCTCACATTAATTATTAGTAAGTGAAAAAATAGCAAAATGATCATCTCATTTAAAATACCCTAACACTTGAAGATGAAAATGACTGGATATAATTTAAAACCTCCACAATTTACTTAAAATATGCTTGACTATTCATCAGTACTGATAAGTTGTTCAGTTATTCATCAATATGCGTGCCTAGTGGAGTCTTAATAACTATGTGACAGGTAATTCTCATTTAAAACTTATTTACACTAAATATTGGTCTTTTATTGATAAAATGCAAGCTACACAATGAGTATTTGGGCTACATAATCAGTATTCTCCTGCAACTGTGAGTTTTTCTATTGAGATTAAAAAACAGAATTATGTTTAAAATAGAAAAAGCTTGATAGAAACGAACAATGCTAGCTTCAAAAAGCATCTTTCTGAAATTGTAGCTTTTGCTTTTTATTGACTGTTAAAAAGAATAAAAATGAATGTATACTTTTATATTTGTTGTGTGTGGAGATCAGACCACTCACTCTCTATTATACCCTATCGTCTCATTCTTTTTTGTTTGCTGAGATATTAAGCTCTGTTGTTTGAAGTGGATTTTCTCAAATCTTACTTATAGATTCCCTTTTGCCAATAAGGTGGCAGTGAGGTTGCAGCTTCAGGTGGGGGCACTGCTATGGAAGACCATCTCTTTTTGCTTTCACAGCTACTCTGGGCAAAAGTGTTTTCAAAACACCAAAACGTAGTTTAAGAAAGAGTCACAGTAACAATGTTTATTTTATACAACCTATACATTTTTCTTTTAAGCAGAATTGTATTCATACAACATGAAAATGAATTCAACTGAATTTGTACCAGTTATCTCCTTATTCGGCTTTGCCCCTGGGCATAGAGGCCACCAGGAGGCAGTAACACGAAATTCCAGTACCTAAACAGAGAAAAGACATCGTGTTCGAAAATAAGATTCAGAAAAGTTTAAGGGGATGTCTGGTGTACTAAGAGAGTTGCAGACTTGACGCACACCATTTCATTTTTGTTGCACATGTGAATACTAATTTACCAACAATAGTGATGGTCATAGTTAAACGGTAGAGTAGGACATCAGTGGTTCCACCTTTGATATGGACCGGCAGGCCATTGTCTGCCTGAAAAGCACACAATTGATTAGCACCACATTTATGTTTCTTCTGTTACATAGAACAGCCTCTGGTGTCCATCCAGGTCCATAAAGTGCAGAGCTACTGACTGAACAGCCAATGTGTTGTGCTTCTCTACTATGCGCTGTTCACCTGGAAAATCATCTGCTTGTCTGGAACCTTGTTCCGCAGCTGTCTGGCCGTAGTGCTGAAGGCCTGGGTGGCCACCCGATGAAGGCTCTGTGACACCCCCCCCCCCCCCCCAGCAAAAAAACAACAACAGATAAATATATCATAATATATAAATATATACAGTAATAAAATGCATAAGGTCATATAGCTTCATCCTGCTATGTTTTAATACAGTCAGATCTGTATCGGGCCCCTGATGTTCGATTTTTGCTTTTGGGTTTTTTTTCCCTTCCTTCTTGTCTTCAATAAATGATATGCATACTCCCTGGAATTCAGGTAAGTAGGTATTCATCCTTTATATAATTTATTCTTCCAATATGTGGACCATTATGACTTTTCTCATATCATACTGGAAAGTAGATAATCCTTTATACATGGTAGTTGTACATGGTGCAAAGTCAAACCTGTGTTTTCCTCCAAAAATGTGGCCACATCCAATTCACAGAAACCAATATTAATGCAGTATCAGTGAATGACAATCATAATCTTAGATGTATGCTTGACAATTTTGTTAATCAAAGTAGTTTTAGCACACTGGTTCCCAAGGTCAAATGTTCAACTGAAACTGGAGTAGGATTTGCTTTTAGCCATTTGGGATTGGGCAACAATGTAGAACAAACCAATCAGAACACAGTTCACTGATGGGGGCGTGGGATTCAGTGTATGCGTGTTACTACATGCTAAACTTGGAGCACGTGACAATGACGTGGCCTCTTTTCATGCTCTCTAAACAGTGAAAATATTTTTCGTCATATCCATAAGAGAAACTTTACAGAAAACATTAAATGCAGTTTCCTGATTTAAGGTTTATTTAAGCAGACAACAGCCTTTTTGTATTTTGCTTTGCTTCCTCACTAAGCAAATATCTCCATATCAGTTGACACAGGATATTTCTGACCTGCAGTATTCCAGCACCTTGTAGTCTTTCGTTTTTACTTACAATATCCAATACATGTTAAAGCTGATTAATACCACAAGACAGCCTAAGTGACCAATTATATTGGCCTTGTAAATTCAGCTAAGGCACAAATAGAACAGAGGTCAGTCTGGTCGTTATTGTCCTGTTCATGTAAAGTACTGATCTTTCCAAAGTAGCTCCCCTCTATTTTGAAGGCCCTTTATAAAATCATACAACAAACCTTTCTGTATACAAAAATATAATGAGTTATTTTTTAAATATGCAGAGGTATTTACCAATAAGTGTCTCATGTCCAGTGCTGGTCTCTGCAAAGTCTTCTGCTGCTTGTCCAGCCAGGGCCCATACAAGGACACACATACATAGCCCAGCAATTCTGAACAAGTGCCAAGTATGGTGGACAGGAGAGGTCAAATTCTGTACATAAGAGGAGAGCACTGCAGCTAGACTTGAGCCCCAAGCCAGATACTGTGGATTGTCACAGCCAGTAAATATAGAACTTAAAAATGCTAACTACAAATGTACGGATAGATACTAGAGAGGATTTAAATGATTGTTAATGTAACTGTGTTGTTCCTCTAGTAGAAACATTTAGGGCTGGAGAAAATTGCAGTACCAAATGTGAATCACCACTGGAACTTCTAAAAGTCCTTTATGTGGTTAGAAAAATATTTTAATCCAACAAGATAAATAGCTTCTGTCCTTCCTGGTGTTTATATCACTGACATTTCATTTTGTAAACTGAAAAGTGCCTGAAGCTAAGTAGCAAATTAATAATTCCAGTGCTATTTTCAAAATGTCAGGTATGATAAATATATTGCTTATGTGCCAGTACCAGTCAAGTGTTTGGACACACCTGACTGAACATGTGTTTTTATCATCAAAGGCATTTTAATCTATAAAATAGCAAAAGTGGATAACCTATATATTATAGAGGGCCACCATTACATTTGTTGTCTTGGCAATGGTATAATGACCATATATAATTATTTCAGTTTTTTTTCTTATTATGCAAACAGAAATCACTGGAAATATGTACACAAAATATTTAAAAATTCAGAACAAAATGGCTTCTACAGCCAAAAGTATTTAGTGTTACCTCCCTTTGCACTCTTTGGGGAACATTTTTACATTTTCTGAAGTAATCTTCATCTTTCCATTCAGCTTCAGCTTCATAAATGTCAGCTAAATGCCAGCTTCTGTTTAGGTACAAGAGCCAGGTTCCTGGAATTGCTCAACACTGTAAGAAGATTTAAGCAACTCCATAATTGTTTGAGTTGTTAAAATTAAATCAAATGTGACTTTAAGATATGAACAGCTAGCTAACGCGGAACAAATGGGCAATTCGAGGTGTAGTTGGGATTTTGTAACTAACTAGCTAAGCGCAACATAACTTGATTCTCCTGTGAGATTGTAAGATTCATCATTCATTTAAAGTCTCCTCTGTTGGTGACCAGTGAAATATCAAAATCTCTGGAAAATATGGCGCAAAGACTTTCCTCCTTTTGCACATGCTCAGTAATTTCAGCATTCCAACTGTTGTGCTTAGCCAACACATATTATGTTTCATTTCAAAGTTATGCTTTTTTTCTGAAAGTAACATGCTAAGTTGGGGGGGAGTATGATACATATTTTTTTGTTTTGGCTAGCTATTTTCAGATTTTGTGTCAACAATTTATTTATTTATTTTATTCCCAGAACAATTTGCGCTTGGACTTTTTACAGTTGGATTTACAGTTTGTATTTCTTGCCAGAAGTGAATGAGACATGGACTCACTAACCCATCTCACCGGGATACAGCTACAACATCAGAATGTCATTCGGACGGGATAAGTGTGGTCGGATGGGTACATGGAGAGGGAAAGTAGCTGGAACAGAGGGATCGCACTACCGGAAGGTAACATGACAGATGTTGAGGGCAGCTACAAGTGCCTTGGAATCCCACAGGCAAATGGGAATCATGGAGCGGCCGCAAGGACAGCAGCTTCAGCCAATTACCTACAAAGACTGAGGCAAGTCCAGAGACGTCATAATAAGGCCTAAGTAGGAGATGGAAGCCACTGACATCAAGACAAGGAAACTCACAATTCACAGAGGCCTTCATCCCAAATCCAGCACTCTGAGACTGTACGCCAAGAGGAAGGAGAAGGGCTGAGGACTAGTGAGCCTCAGAGCCACTGTCCAGGATGAAACAACCAAGATCCTGGAGTACATCAGGATAATGGCCCCAAGTGAGGGAGTGCTTAGTGAGAATCTCAGACAGCAGAAACCCGAGAAGGATGGGAATGAAGAGGTGCAGGAACCATCAAGGGAGGATAAACCCCTCCAAGGTATGCAGCACAGGTCACACCGTTGTACCTCATCAATCTCTAGTTGTGACAGCAGTTGCTGTTGTCAGATTTTGGAACACTGAGCTACTAGTTGTTTAGTTAGTCTAGATGTTGGGTTTGAAAGTATCTGTAGTTCCCAAAACGTCTGCATATACCCTCTCAAAAAGGGGCTGCATGTGTGGTAGCATTCCAACATTCCTCTGTCCTCCACTCTTGTCCATGAGTGTCTTGCAGTCATTGCAGTAGCTCAGTTTTCATCAGATTGCCCTGGTCCCCCTGCATCTGACCTTGTTGATGAGGACGATGTCCAAGCCAGTGTGACTCTCTTGTTTCAAACTCTCATTGTTAAGCCTATTGTTTGAATCTTCCTTCTTTGATGGTATAAGACATGCCAAACTATTTCTGATTCTCTTTCCATGCACCAGTGTACCATAGCTACTTAACTGAGGCAGCTGAATGGCTGAAACACTGTTCTTCGGTCACAGCTGAAGTAACTAAGTAAGGTCACAGGGGACCCTTATGCCAAAATTGCTATTGACCAATAGAAATTTAAGGTGTATGCCTTCTTTTAGGACCCACTCGCTCCAAGTGTTCCAGAAG
This sequence comes from Electrophorus electricus, assembly GCF_041902795.1. Taxonomy (NCBI): domain Eukaryota; kingdom Metazoa; phylum Chordata; class Actinopteri; order Gymnotiformes; family Gymnotidae; genus Electrophorus; species Electrophorus electricus. The sequence goes on from NC_137513.1 coordinate 4,058,391, forward strand.
CAAACTTCTGCTTGAGTGCCAATAGATCCTTTTGAATCTTTGAATCTTCAGCCTGGTATACATTTTAAAACCTCCAAATACTATTTACATTTAAATTTAATACATAAATTCGGACTGGTCTGAGCTTATTATTGAAGAAAAAACTAAAACTAATGTAAATGAGATGTAACTTATTCTCAGAGTTTCAGTACACCTTCCTCTTTCCTCTACAGAGATTTAAAGATGGAAATTTCACCTGTTGTGTGGTTGTTTTTCCTTTTAGTTCTGCTTTACTGTGATTACTAAAAGGGGGAACTGAATCTCACACAGATGCAAGATATTTCTTAACAACAGCATTATCATGGTCTGGTGTAAGTACTAATTCTCAATGGTTCTTTAAACAAAATCCAACAAAAAATTCAATTATACATTCCCTGATGTAGTTTTTCTGTAAAACCTTTTTTCAGCATGACATTTTTAATTCTATTGAGTTTTTCTTGCCTGCCTGTGTGAACATATGTTTCAGGTAAAATGTCAATTATCTTGATTTGTTCCACTGTGTTACTGATTGGATGGGTTCTTACACTGGATCAAGCCCTGTGGACCACCAGTGAGACAAGACAGTAAGCTTATCTTATTCTGTTCATTGTGGGTATGAAGATAATGGACATTTTGTTATCATTCACTAGAAAATACACAGATTTTGTGCAATCACAAATGTTCACCAGTTGTAAGCCATCAGGAGAATTTTAGCACACACTTAAAGGAGTATTCCAGTTTCTTTCTCACTGAACATTTTGCCAACTATAGTTGTTTGTGTGTCTACAATAATTGTACATAATTATTGTACATTTAGGCGTACATCTTGTGATAAGAACAGATAGCATGTCTTAACTTGCTTGTGAATATTTACTGCTCTGCACTCCTTTGGATGTGGGAATCTCAGCATATTAACAAGCACCAAAAGTTAAGTATGAGAACGCAGGTCACTGAAAGTAAAATGAGCACTAGCTATTAAGCTAATATTTAAATTCTATACTAACATACTTTGGTGAAAACATTCAAATATTTATAAATTAATAACACAATGACCCAAATACATGTTTTTATACTTGTGGTTATATCTAGTTATTTTGTACATGAAAATAGATGAGGTTCTGTCCCTGGGGTAACTGGCAGGGGGAAGCTACTCTTCTCTATAGCAAGCTTTCACCCCCCCCCCCCCCGGTTAGAAATACCAACATTGTGCATACTCACTACTTTATTATGTACATCTATTTTACAGGTTTCATATTTTATCGGTGTACAATTACAGTACAATTATAGCTGTTCTATTGTGAATATTCACAGTATGTCAGTCTCATCACTGGTCAGTTTCTGACCACAAGACCACTGCTAACTATGCGGCAGACCATTCTGAACAAAGATGTGACACTGGTGTTGTAGCTGCATGGAGTGCTGGTCTAAGAGCATCAGACACAGAAGTGCTGATGGCGTTCTGGCACATATCCATGTAACAGATTGATGGCCAGTGGTTTGCCACCCAGCAGTATCCAGCCACCATCAGGTCTGTGCTCAGAAACCAGCCATAGCTGATGAGATGGACCATGTCTAAGAAAATGTGCCTGACAACAGATAGAGGTTATAATGGCTGTTTCTGAAAAAAAGTTGAAATCAAAGAATGGTTTTTAACTTACAATGTCCATGGTCAGCTCTTGTAACTGGACATGCATGATCTTAACACTCCAGTGGCCCGGAAGCTTTTGTCTGGTAAGTCATTTATTATACAGCAGTGGAAGCAGTCCTTGTTAAAAATGGACACCTCTGAAAGTCTTCATTCATATTACTTTTATTTAATGTTTCTGCTTAACCAGTGCAGTGATTTTTGCCACTACTGCATCCTGACAGAGCCTCAACACCAAGAATATATGCAAGATACCACAGAATATTCAGAACTGGACTATTCATGGGCTGTGGTAATGAATCTAACACATTAATTTACAACTTCAATTACATAATTTTACAGCTTTACAACTTATTACAAATTGGCTGTAAAAAAAATAGTCCTTTCTGCTTTTGTTGATATTTCGAAGGCCTCTTCATGCTCATAGCTGCTGTTCTTGTTGGCGAATATATCACTCCCATCTTCAGGTAATTTAATTTTAACTGCTAAATCTACAACTACTTAAAATTATACACAATTTTTTATTTTATTTTTTTTCTTTTGGTTAGGAGCTGGAACCTGAACTTTCTCAACTTTGGCCATCACTGTTAAAATCAAGGAGTGCCTTTACATTCTGGTAATGAGTCCTGCTCTGTAAATCTTAAATCATCTTAAAGATATGCTACATCTTAGTATTTGATCTTTTGGTGATGACCTGCGAATGGTTAAAATTACTGTGAAATCACAGTAAAGGTGAAAGAGAAAGCTCAGTGGTTAAGGTACTTGACTAGTAATCAGAAGGTTGCGAGTTCAAGCCCCAGTATGTTGCCACGGTTGGGCCCCTGAGCAAGGCCCTTAACCCTCATTTGTTCAGATTGCATTCAGTCATAATTGTAGGTTGCTTTGGATAAAAGCATCAGCTAAATAACTAAGTGTTTCCAATTGATGATGGTCCTTGGCAGGAAGGATGAATGGTACAAGCATGGTACCTGTGCAGCCTGCATGGAAAACTTGGGCTCGCCACAATACTACTTCAGGACCTCACTCAAGTTGCGAATGCTCTTTGACATTGACAGGTAAGAGCCACAGCACAGCAGTCTGCTTGGTTCAGGAACACACTGGGAACATATGCATTTATGTTCACTTTCATTTCCAATTTTACGTAGTGCACTGACAAATGCGGACATCATTCCTTCCTGCAACACCTCGTACAAGGTACAGTTACTGCTTTAGTCCTATTAACTCCACACTGAATACCAGTAAAGAATCACTACTCCTTGTCTCTGTGGTTTTAGTTTGAAGACCTGCACAGTGCACTGGCCCCACTTCTTGGTGACAGCTCTGTGCTACAGTGTGTGAAAGATGAGAAGGTGAGGGGAGGAACAAACCTAAATATTTATTTTTGGTAATCGCAAGTGATTTGCTTGGTCCCATTCAGAGAACTCTAGTGTTTTCCTGGGCTCAAGTGGTGGTCAACATCGTTTGCATAGAAGTAAAGCACATTTGCTCATCTTCCAGATCTAGATTTGCAGTACTATTTTACTGAGGAGAGATCTGTTATATGTGTATTAGTAATAAGTAATGTACAAATAAATATGGAAAAATTCTACCCTTTGAATTTAGGAGCGTGAGGTGTGGGTGCAGTTAAAGATCTACATCTCTAAGAATATAACTCTTGGCTGCCATAAACAGGAGAAGAAACAGGCACTCTTGATTGCCAAGGCCACAAACACTTCTTCAGGACATCCCTGTCCCCCGAATACCACCATATTTTACTTCCCAATAGACTACGTTCATCCTGAACAGCCCTGCAACTGAGTGTGACGACTGTCAAATATTCTGTCAGCTATTAGCATGACGCATAGCAATAATGTTTGCTTCAAAGCAAGACTATAGACTGCAGGAATGGAGTCTTTGTTTTGAAAGAATTTAGTAAGGCATTGCAAATTTCAGATTTTATTGACACAATCAATTTGCTGAAAAGCAAGCTTCTACACCAGATAAGCTGCATCATATCCACTAAAACAACCATGGCTTAAAAAAAAAAAAGTATTGAAAAATGCAAATTACTTTTTGATTTGTAATAAATCTAAGATGGAAACCAAAACCACATTAACATAAAAAAAAAAAACCAAACAAAAAAAAACAACAACCTCACATACAACACCCCACAACACACACATACAACACCTTGCTGATGACTGTGTTGCCATGTCCTGTTTGTAGAGTGCATTTGCTCAAACTTCCAGCTTGCCAAGGAAGCGTAGATTGAGAATTTTAAGCTGCTCGTCCAGTTCCATTCGGACTATGCCGTCCTCCCCGTCAATGCTGAGGAGAACACCTGTGGCTTCCCTGTCTTCTCCCAAAATCACCTTCACCTACAGGTCCCATTAACACATTACAGGATTAGCAAGCATACTACAGAAGCTTCTTTCAATAGCTTGGGTAGGAAAGCAAAAATGTTGACATTATTCAAGTAAAAAAAAGTCAGTGTCTTATCTTAAAAACTCAACATTACAGTTCAATGCAAATTACAAAACTATTTTGCAAGGTTCTGTCTTTCACAAAAGGGAATCATTCATGAGAGACAACTTTAGGGTAAAAGGTATTCAATACAAAATCCTGGTCCAGATTTGAAATCAGTTAACATTCTGTATGTTACATATTCTGTATGTTACATATTCTGTATGAGTATCTACCCAGGCTGTGATTTAAATCTATCTACAGGCCTAACATCACAAAATACTTTGTGATGCTCCAGTTCCCCAGCAAAAAAATAAAATACATTTTTAACAAGGGCTGTGGTTGAATAATGTGAGGGCAGGACCTTATTGTTTTTGGTCGGTGTTACAGGCTCCAAGTGTTCACTTGAAATGCTGACCACCTTCTCTGTGTCCTGCAGAAACACGGAGCACATTCCTCCCTGCGTACAACACACACACACACACACACACACACACACACACGAACAGGCATAGGCATCCATGCTCACGAACAGTGCAAACGTACTTGAAACCTTAACATTAGAGTACGTGTTATTCTACATCAGTATCTTTGCACCAATTCATATTCTCAAAAAACAGATGCCCATACACAAAATAGCACCCACTTCGCTTGAAAGAAAAGCAATGGCAGGTCACTACATTTAAAAAAGGTATCCACTTTGTAGTCCTAGTTGATCATGTTAGTTCCACTTATGTACTTCAGCTTAGGCAAATATTCAGAGATCAGCTCATTAACAATAAAGTCGAACATAGAAAACTAGGCTGCTGAAAGAACTTGAGGTTTATCCCCCCCCCCAGACATTTCAACAGTAACTAAACATACTTTTAAAAGCAGACACAGCAAGCAAATGTCCCATTAAGACCACGTTTATTGTTACTGACAGCAGGTACCAGGGCCAGAGGACTGCAGTAAAAATATTGGAATGAGATGTTTGTAGAAATCAGTATTTGCACAAAAGTGACCACCCATGTGATATTGGACAATCAGCTAAAATGGTGTGGAGGGGGTGGCGGGCATTCTCTGCTTCAAGTGCTCTGCTAGTGAACTTGTGTTGGAGCCAGTCCATGTAATAGTGTGGCCAAGGTGCACTAGATGGCTGGCTGAGCTACTTTTACCAATTTTTAACTTTTTTTTTACATTTTAAAGCCGAAACTAACTTGACAAGTGGCAACTGAAGGTTTAATGCCAGCTATTTTATAATTTTATTGCATTATTTCATGCAGAACTGGCAATCCGCAATAGTAAAGAAAAGTAAAGTATAGAACGGTAGCTCACCTAGACCAGGTAGAACAAGGTGTTTACAACACCAACGTCATAGCTTTAATTCCCAGGAAGCACATCATATAAATATCTATGTGAACGTTGCTCTGGATAAGGACATCTGCCAAATAATACAAATGTGAATGGCCAAAGAATAATTTTGATTAAATATATAATAAAACCCTCAAGACATTTCAGCTAGGTTAAAAGGGTCAAAAGCACCAGGACATGGCCCCAGAAGGACAGCCACAACATGAACACAGTCTACATTACAGTTTGCTAAAATGTAAAAATAAAGAGCCGGGGAGTTCCTGGGTAAAGCCTTAAGAACGTGATGAGGGATGAAGTAACTTGAGCTAGAATAACACAAAGAGAAAAGAGTGAGGATCCAAAGCCTACTCTGCTGGTATGCATGTGTGGTTGCCATAGGAACGGGTTTGTGTTCACTGATGTGTTGGCTGACTGCGGTAACAGAATGAATTCTTTGTACAGAAGCACATTATCTGCATAGATCAAATTAAATGCTTTAGAAATTACTAGATGGTGCTACATCTAGCAGCAGAAACAAAAGAACGGAGAACAGTAGAATGTTCTACACTGACCATTATACTAAACTGACCTGAATACCACTCATGTACCAAAGACTTCCTGGATAACAGCCAGCCCTAGTAGAGCATCACCAGGTAAGGTTTCCAACATCTGCTGAGGCCCATGTTTCAAGACGGTCATTGACTGCAAAGGAGCTACACTGATTAACTCGACGGTTTAATTTAAGATTAGAGTCATATTTAATCTGTTTATTTGAGGTTCACTGAAAATGTGGGAGAGGAGGGTGGGGCCATGTAAAACACCCAGTATAAACATAAGCCCTTCAATTAAATTGACATTCTTCATTGTAACTTCTGTGACTGTTGTCTGTGTCAAGTTGAAAGAAGTGAATTCACCCATTCCCTATCTACACCAACCAACCCACACACAACTTGGGTCTGACCTCTCCTGTGTAAGTAGACTGGCTGCTGTTAGAAAACTGATCTGAAGATACTCCATGCGTGCAAGTAAGCACTGAGAATCTGAAAATCTAGAGTCTCTTGACTCAGTGCTGAACTTCTAAAACAATGTGGACACACTGCACTTTGTATTGCTTTAAACTATTGTTAAATACTGTTTTACTAACCCTTCATGTGACATCTCCTCGTGCTATGGTGAAGAGCCCTATTTTGTGAAGGTAGTCAATTGCAAACAAAATAACAGGACTATTTTATTGTAAAGCCCCAAGAACTGTATCGTATTTTTTCACAATTAGAATTTTTGGATGTCTTCCAGTGGTACCAAATATACAAATATATCGCTTTTATACAAGTTGTGCTTGTCAGGGCCTGCATACCCATGTCTGAATGCAGCAATACTATGATTAACAAATAGAAGCCACATTGCCAGTGGGGAAAATGTGACAAGCAAAACAACTACACAAATCAAGGAAGCTGTGTTCTTTGGACTAACCAAATAACAAGGTTCACTTACAGTCACACTGCGGATGACACCAGTCTGGTTGATAACCCCTCCATCCAGGAAGGTGTCCTTCACGCGCACCAGGATGTCTGTGGTGACCCAGTCACTGGAGGTCTGGTCGATGTTGGAACCAGGGGTATGCGGGTTGTACCCTCCTGGGGATGGTGCGCCGGGTGTCATGGGGCTATAGCCTACTGGGCTCGGACTTGGACTTGCCTGCAAATTTATTCCATAATTCCACAATGATTGCAAAAATCCTTTTGTGGGGTTAATTTTTCTGGCAAAAAAATAGTATAACAAAAGCAGTCAATCAGGACTTGAAATGACCTCCTGCCATACAGCAAATGGCATGTGTTGTGCAGGAAATAAGTTTTTCGTGCTAGCTTAGGCTGTGCTCATAATGCAGATTGTCCCCCAACCAACCTTTAGCACTCTTTAGATGGGCTCCAATGGGGACTGCTCAAAAGGTGGCTGGTGTGTTTTTTTCTTAAACATGCTGTAACTTTTTTTCCCCCTTGCTGACCACAGTGACTTAAAACTTTAACAGGCTCAAATATGGGGGAAAAAAAGTGAGTGAATTTTTTGTTTTAAATCACTTGCCCTGTCACACAAATGCTGCTCAGTGAGTTGGAGTTCCCCATAGAATGCTGCCCAAGAGACCGAATTCTTAGTGCGAAACTGTGCTAGTGAACGAGAACAAGTCACTTATACCAAGTACATAACTTAAGGAAAGCACCCTCCTCATCATGATTTTAAAAAGCAGTTAAAACACAGTTACTTAAGCTACCTTTTCCATATCACCAAATTCCAAATGAAATGTTTCACGAGCCACTATCTGATATGGATGATATGATTTATGTTCGCCAGAGGCAGGTGGGGGAAGCAGTTAACTTCATTGCCAGCAGCCACACTAAACAACATATTATAGCAGCCCAACTGTTCATAAAAGAAGCAACATTAAAAGTCACAGTGATGGTACCTGGTAGGCCATGGGGGAGGGGGTGGGGTGGTAGCTGGCTGGTGAGTGGGTGTTCTGGTAACCCACAGGGCTGGGAGCCACCTGGTGGTAGCTCTGAGGACTGGGGCTCGGCTGATAGGAGCCCTGAGGGGATGGAGCTGCGTAGGGGGAGTACTGGTCTGTGTTGTACCTGGAAAACAAACATATGGCCTCAAATTAAATCTCATGCCCATATATCCTGAACCAGATCACTCCAAAACACACAGAGTTTCTCACATGGCAGGAGTTCCAGGGGTCTGTGGGTTGTACTGGGGGTTGACCTGTGGGGAGGGCACTTCTGGGTAGCCAGGAGTCTGAGGATTAGGAGTGCCCCCATAGCCCTGGGGAGACGGAGAGGGCTCGTCGTCATAGCCAAACTCATAATCGTCATCTGGCCTGGTAAGACAGAGGAGGGTATCAAAGTAAGAGCAAAGAGCTGACCTTCATCTGCATTAAAGTGTGTTATGATCCATGTGAGACTTGCAATAAAGTCTGCTATGATCCATGTGAGATTTGCAGCAACATGTGTAATGATCACTGAAAATCCTTCATTAGTGTGTGCTTTGGTCTATGCGAGTCCTGTATCAGACGGGTGTTATGGTGTAGGTGAGTGTCTGCCTCTTACCGTGATGGTGTGTTTGGGTTGTTAGGGTCCCAAGCTCCACTCTGCCCAGGTGTCCTGCTGCCATCATGTAACGGGGTCTGAGAGCCATAATGAGGGGTGCGGCTCCCTGTAATGAAACAGAAACATGTGTAGAAAAACATCCACACATGCAGCAAAAGGAGCAGCTTTACTGAACCCGATTCCCTTAGGGCCTCACCATCATGGAGGGGTGTCTGGCTGCCGTACATAGGTGTGCGGGAACCAGATCCGTACATGGGCGTCTGGGAGCCGTACATTGGAGTCCGTGCATGGGTGGAGGTCATTCCTCCATGTCTCTTAGCTCCACTGAATCAGATGAAAGAGAAATACATCTTATGGAAACAGCCAAGAAATGTCAAGAAATGAGCTCATGCGATTCTCTTATATCCTTTGTTTGCCCTGGACTATCCTGTAAATAACTCCAGCTGTCTGGAGCACAGCACTGCCTGGTAGGAGGTCTCACGCAACGCTTTAATTGGATGACGTACACACTGGTTAGACGCTGACGATCCACAGATATGGTCTGGCAGGTTGAATGGAGCTCTACTCTTGCTGTTGATTCTGTGGCATCCTTCACCACACCAATGTACCCTGAAAGTGGACACAGTAACCAGACTCAGCAAAGAAAACATCACACGCAGAAACCTTTGTTGCTGTTAACATTTCTTAACGTTTCCCTACACGAAAAGAGTAAATTAATTAGACTAAAAGATTTCTCTAAGTCAAGCAATATTTCAATTCAGGAAATTCTTAAATAAATGTAAAGTGCTTTCAAAGTGAACTGTGCATAAGTTTCATACCCTTGTATGGTCCTTGAGATATGCGGACTGTCTGCCCAATCAGGTCATTGTCTCGTCTTCCACGGCCACGCCCCATGCCACCTCCACCTCCGCCTCTCTGCATCTGACCTTAAGGGGCAGGAGACCAGTACAATTTCATCTTAAAAAGTTTAGTTTTAATTGAAGCACATGGTGAACCACATGTTTTCTATGTACTATTTTCATAATCAGCTTCAGAACTTGCTACATCAGATATTATTCTCAGAGCTCCAGCAAGACAACTCACCCCCTCCTCCTGGGTGCATTGGACTGCTGATGCGTGGACTCATGGGAGCAAATCCACCAATAGTGAAATTAGTCACATCCCTTGGCTGAGAGAGCAAGGAAAAGATACAGTCATACATCTTATACACACACACACGCATGCACTGAAGTCATTTTATTTCAGAATATTTCAACTAACACCCTATTAATCTAAGCATTATGCAAGTAGTATTTGGCTGTGTTCCCACAGTTTGCAATAATTCTGTTGTCAGTAGAATTATTAGAGCTACTAGCAAGAGAAAACAAAACTGATCAGAAGGGGAAAAAAACAAAACACACAGACAGACAGGGTTGAGAGAACACCTAGCTGAATGCTTGGGGGACAAATGAACAGAGCAAGCACAAACTGTATCTACACTTACCTTTGAACCGCCAGCTAGGACAAGATGGCGCGTCTTGCAGACAAACATGCCACCATTTTCAACCAGTTTCTTACAGTGAAGGAAAGCAAACCCTCTGAAGAGGTGCCTAATTTCCCCCTCACGGCCCTAGCATACAAACAAACAAACAAACAAACAAACACAGATGAGTGAATCTATCACACTTTATTTGCTTTATAGCCACCATTATGCAACAAGTATGTCTTCCAAGACATATGTTTGTGTCACTAACGACCAGAGGGCTTAATGGCCCTTGCTTACCGAATGTGGCCCATCTATGACTTTGACGATGTCCTTTACATGGATGTTGTTCTGCTCTGAGTCCAGAGCCACAGCGAAGCGGTTGTCCTTACGCCGGTTCACTGCCTGGTGCCGTACTGTAAGCACCTTCCCATGCATGTTGAGCACCTGGCAACATCAAACACCGACACTCAGACAACAGAAGGTCACATAGTCAGAATCCCAAGTCTCTGAACGGTGGTCATTAGTGTTAGCTGTATGGGAACTACAAGTGAGAAGCATAAATACCCATCACGACAGCGTTCATTCGACTACCTGGAAGGTCTCTCTCTCTAGGCGGACTATGACCCCCACAGTCTGAGGATCGAGCTGAACCAGCTCCCCCCACTCATGCTGACCTCCTGCATCCACACCGGAAGCGGTCTCAGAGCACAGCTGCAAGTCCCGAGGTAAGACTTTGAGCTGGAACAAATGAAACAGACATGGTCAGTCACTCAAAAACATACACCAGCACTGAATCGTGGGGTGATTCTCTGAAAAGCATCACCACACAAACAAGACAGCAGTACTGGGGGTTGGTGGGTTACTTTGTCCAGTCTCTGTAACGCATTTGGGAAACTGTGCCAAGTGCAAGATATGAACTGTGATGGTGGACTCTATCCTAGACTGTTTGGCAGTACTAAAACAGCAAAGTCTGGTAAAGCTTACCTCGTGCATGGTAAGATCAGAGAAGAGAATAACAAAGTTCTCTTCCACACGCACGATAAGGCCTGTGTCACCCTCGTAGCGGCCTGCAATGACTTTCACGTGGTCACCCATGCGGAAGTACTTTCTCAACTCATGAGCAGGAAACTCTAAAGGGTCCTGAACACAGAAAAAAAAGAAGGCCAGCACATCACTGCATGGCTCTATTGTGTAGGGCTGCTTAACTGCTTAAATTAAAAGATTTTGCAATCAAGGTTGTGCCTGAGGTGAAAAGAACAAGTATTTCAACTTTAGGTCAGAAAGACAGTTTTCCCATTGACACACGTCTCTGTCAAAAACCACAGCACTAAAACCAACAACAGCAAATAATAATAATAATAATAATAATAATAATAATGTGGAAGACAACAAGATTTAACATTCAAGTGTTAAACTTGTAAGCAAAGCAAGTTTATATATTACATTTCATACACACAGCTTTTCAATATGCCTTACAAATAAAAGTAAATAACAAGGTTATTTTTAGAAATAAGGTTAACGAAAATATAGAAGCTGAGTAGGATTAAAAAACGAAGTGCATAAAACTAAAGTGGGAAAAAAGACTCAGAACATCAAAAAAAAAAAAATCCAAATATCTAACTAAAAGCAAAATTGAATAAATAAGTTTTCAGTCTTGATGTAAAAGATCTCTTAAAGTACAAAATGTCTAGACTTCTGACATTTGGCTCCGTCTAGGAGCAGCATAAATGCTAAATGCTTCTTCATGTTTATTGTTTTGATAAAGGCGCACTATTTTTGTATCTAGTGAGGAGTACCTTCAGGTCCTCATGTTTGGGCATAATGGTGATTTTGTTGCCATCGACGCTCAGAATTTTCCCTTGAAGATTGATTAACTCCCCCTCGCACACCTCCACATTGTCCCCTGCCTGGAGGTTATGCTCCCGCTCTTTACCTAGACACAAATACTCACGATAAACACTCTCAGATGCATCAATCAAGTAGCATCATTTGCACCTGTCTCACTCACACATGCATATCACAGTTTAGTTCTGCAAGAACCTGTCGTTTCTGTGACCACCTCCAGGTCGATGCCTTCAGGCTGATCCTCGAACTTCTCCAGCTCTGAGAGGGTTGGCTTCACTCCATCTGTGATCTGTTGACAGATAAGAACACTACTTCACCACGGCAGTGCAGTGGATAGGGTGAGGCATCGGGCTGGAGACCAGGAAGGCTCTTACCACAGCAGACATCGCAAAGCTTTTGAACAGGAAGCCTTTGCGGCTGTAGCGGTTGCCTTCGAATATCATGAAATCTCCATCATGACTGACCTCCCCACCAAGAGACCTGAAAAGAACACACACATACAGTTGTGGGAAATGAGAGATCTTGCTTCCAAACAAAAAAGCCAAATGCAACACATCTTCTATAAGGAAACGCTAAGCCACACTGTGGTGTTAACACTGAATGCTTTCCCACCTGATCTTCTCAGCATCGAAGAGTCGTTGTGGCGGTCTCTTGAACTTCTTTCTCTTTGCAAACCAGTCTTTCTGTGAGAGTATTACAAATATGGGTTTAGAGACAGGCACATCTTTTGATGACTTACGAAGTTGCGGTAAGGAGAAACACAACAAATAAATAAATCCACTTCTTACCATGCTCATCCTCGCTTTGATCCTGTCCAGGTCAATCCGAGGAATCATTTTCAGGGATATCGTATTTTGGCTTGGTTCCACATAGTCAACCTAAAACAAGAATAGAAACAAAACAAAAATTCACCTATGCTGGTAAACACTTCTGAGACCCGGGCTGGAAATCTATTGCTTATGTATCATGATGAAACATGCACATAACAACCCACCTGAGCAATATCATCCTTGTACAGGCCTCTCTTGAGGCGGACCCAGGATTTGGGTTTAAGATTCGTCACTTCTTTTACTACTTTAAGGACATCAGTCATCTCTTTAATGGGCACCATTTGTTGGTTCCAGTAGCCCATTCGCAAGTTGCCGACTCCCTCGATGGCAGACTTGACATGGGTCTGTTTGTATGCCTCAATGTAGATATAACCCTTCACATGCTCAGGTGCCACGACTGATTTGATTTGAAGTGGCTGTTTTGAGAGGGGAATGTAAATTAGTCATAATTCTAAACAGCGATGTTTTGGAAAACAAAACAGTAATGATACAAGCATAAACCGTTTGCTTGTTATTGCAAGAGGGACTGGATATTATGAATATTGACTAGTACTGAATAATTCAAAATGACTACATTATCTAATCTGATGAAAAAGGTCCTAGGCTTGAGAGTGAACACTGAGGCTCTACAGCATACCGTATCAGTGCATTGATAAGCAATGAATTTCCTCATCAGTGCTATGGCTGTGGCTCGCTCCTCACCAATCTGCAGAGAAACATCATGAGCGAAAAAGTACAATGGAATAACTGCTGATTTTAATCAATGACTGCATGTATATTCTAGGTCTCCACTTACCTTACACTTCACCGTCCACAAATTTGGATCCCTGACAATAAAAGGCATTTCGTTACTCAGTCTAAATGGAAGTTAGAACTTTGATCAGTGTCGTGCAAATGAAGCACTGGTTGGACCTACTTGACACCTGGGAGCAACTGTTGCTGAGTAATGTCATCAGAGAGATCCTCTGAGCCCCCATAGAAACTAGTAGAAAAAGAACAAATCATCGCATGTCAAAAGCAGCAATAGAACTTTTCCTGAAAATAGCTTATCAAACATTATGCATATACTGCTAAGAGACACTCGAGATAAAACAGACATAATCAAAGCCAGGAAGTAGGGCCATGTGCAAATCTAGAGTTCATGGAACAGTGATTTCTTTCCTTGCACAGTTGCCAAAAAAAAAAAAAAAAAAAGTTTGTGGGTGCGTGTGTATAGGGGGAGATACAGTAAAAATAAATAATTTATTTAATTTATGCAATAGATTAGTTGTCATTTCTGCAAATAAGTAATGACAAATTGGAAGCATACTGTTCACCCCCCGAGGACTTGGCATATTTCCTCATGTAGTACTCTCCCAGGGCTTCTTCTCTGGAATCTCTGTAAGAGGGGAAAAAAAAAAACATTACGTTCTCTGTCAAGTCCAGTGGTGTGTCCCATTAGCAGAGGTCAAGTAGAGGCGTGTTTGGGCCCTCTTACCTCCAGAGGTTCTGCAGTCGACGGGAGCCAGAGTGGTCCTCGTCAAGAGCCACGTGGTCAAGATTGGAAACTGAAAGAGGAAAGGATGTAGTTTCATATAATTCAAATAAACATGTAAATAAAATAGGACTAATTATGTGTCATGTTTAAAACATAAGTACTACTAACATCTTTATGCTTTTGTAATTTTGAAAGGACTACATATGGTGGCTCAGACTTAAATCTCAACAGCACTAATGAAGCAGTCATTAAGCAACAAGAGAGCACACACATAGATTAAGTGAAAAACTACAAATACTCTTCAGGCACATTCTCGGCAAAAAAAATTAAAAATTACGCATTTAAAGGTGCTCCAAATCAATATCTCAGGGCACTGAAACATTAAATAAACACATTAGCATTAATCCACAACACAAAAGCATTAATCAAAACAGAAAGCATTTTAAAAATGCAGCATTTGAGGTTGCTCACAATAAATGGCCTTCTGGCTACAGGTGGCTTACGTTGTCCATACATGATACTTTGTTTACCCTCTTACTGAAAAGGGCCAAAAAGTTTACCTTTCTTTATAAAACACCATTAAACTAACAGCTTGGGATGCCAGACTTTCTCTGACTCACCACCTACTTTGAAAATGTAACCTATAGCTATCTAAGATAAAAGTTCTGAAGTGTCCCTAATGGCCAGGAGCAATTCTGTTGTGGGCAAACTCAAATACGGTGATTTTGAAATGTTTTTTTTTTAATTTCAGTAAATGCTGTTGTGTTGTGGATTAATGCTAATGTGATGTCATTTAATGTTTAAGTGCTGGAAGATTTACATTTTCCCACAACTAAAGCTTTTCATTGTTTTTAAGTGTTTCATTGTTTTACTGTTGTGTTTTCATGTAATGTATTTGTTTTCTGCCTTAATGTATGTGAAATCTTGACTTTCGTCAGCTTCCTAAATTCTGTTGTGTTTTGATTCTCTGGTCCACCATAAACAAAGTTGGTCACTTAACCACTGAATCTGAATGGTTCTCACGAACTTATGACAGCATGCCATGAATATATTAAAGTCACCTCATTTAACAATACTGAGCTTTTTTGTTAATGCTTACACTTGGAGGAACAAATACACTAAAAGTCCCTTGAGCTACAGAGAGGCTGGGTGCATGTACATCACAGGAGCCAAGCACATACCTTCAGCCTCTTCTGCTTAAGTCCAGCGTAGATTTGGAGAGGGAGGAACATGAGCCATAATACAATGTCATGTGCACACAGCAATTGTAGTCAAGGGCACAGATCATTCACAGAAATAATTAAAAACAAAAAAGAAAAAAAAAAGAAAGAAAGAAAGAAAAAGAAGATTCATCAGTACTGAGCAGGCACTAAGTGGTATTTATTTTAGAGATGGAAACCATGTGATGTCAATGTCATGTTCTTGTTAGCTGATGCAATACAATAAGCAAGTGAATTCTGTCCAAGAGAGGAGTTCACTACATTTTTTTTTTAAAGGAGCAATTTCGGGCAAATGATCACAATTGGTTCCCCACTGAGAGCTTACTACGAACTTTAAATTCCTAAATAGTATTACTTTTATTGAAGTTAGAACTATATAAAGTTATAACTGAATGATCTCCTGGACCAAAGAGAAAGGCCAAAGCATGCATTTGCCATCCATGCTCCTTGATCAGAATGTGTGCAAATTAAACATTAGCAAAACAATTTCAAAACATCGCAGACATATGTTATACAGGTTGCATAGTATGGGTATGGATTTTATAAAATATGAGAAAATGATGAGAAGTCATTTAGATAAAGAAAACAAAGATCAGAGAAATCTGGAGTTGGTTTACCGTTAACTGAAGAAGGCATGCACAAGAGACAAAGAATTATGAGCACAGAAACACAATAAAAAACTAACACCAGTTAAATAATACTAGATTTAAAAATCCAAATAAATACATTTACTGTAGTTGTAACTTGGTTATAGATGTCACACTGTCCATTGGTCTCTATGTATATCTGGATATATAGCATGCCACCTTATCCACAATCAACTAGACACCATAAGGAAATTGGAAAATAATCAATCATATTAAAATATTTTTTAACCAAACTGTACTTTAAAGATATTTAATATACACAACCAAACATATCAGCATTATATGCACATACAACTGTTAATGACTAATAGTAACATTTAAAAATAAAAAGAAATATTAATCTTATAAGGGCCTTTCTGAAATGCTTACCTTTCTCTAAAATGTCCTCTGCTCCTTCTTCCCACTGGTCCTCATCTTCATACTCATCATCCACATCTGGTCAAGAAACAGTTAGAAAAAGATACAGTTCAGCTACACACCAATAATAAACTCAGTATCATTTCATGACAACTAATCATTTTAGAAACAATTAGCAGCACTTCACGGCACGTGATGAAAAGTGTTGTGTTCGTGATGTTTTTACCAGCTTCGTCAAGGATGAAGCCTCCATGTCGGGGTTTCTTTCTTGGCCGGTCATCATCCTCCTCTTCCTCTTCATCATAGTCTTCTTCATCTTCCTCCAAGTCCTCTCCTTCTTCCTCTGCTTTGTCACTACCAGCAACACTTCCGTGGCCTTCTTCCTCCTTGAAAGGATATTCCATTTCATTTCAAGGAATATGATCATTCTTCCATACATGCTTTTCATAGAAAATTGGAAACCAGTACTGTAACCAATTGCTAGCATCACTATACCCCCTTACATGCAAGTGGTACATGAAGAGAAGGCAACCAAAGGCACTAAATCAATCAATGATCATTTAACACCTTATAATGCAGCACAGTACAATTTGTATGGACTATGCTGCATTATAAGACTTTAAGCGATAATTGATGTGTGTATTCAAGCGCCATCTATTTGATAGATATATTTATATATCACTTATCACTATATATATATATATATATATATATATATATATATATATATATATATACATATATATACATATACATACATACACACACATTATATATATATATATATATATATATACACGTGTGTGTAGAGTGTGTGTGAGAGAAAGCGAGAGACTGATACACAAAGTTTAAAGAATAATTTCAGACTATAAAAGTTGAACACTCTTTACCTCATTCTCTTCTACTTCTTCGGCCTCGCTGCTTCGGTCACTCTGGTTGTCCGAAAAATCGCTGTCTTCGCTGTCAGACATTGTACCACTATGTATATACCTGCTAAGCAAGAAACAGTAAGCGGATGCTAGAAATGAGCTAACCAAGTACTTTCAGATATCAAATTAGTTATACAAAAGAACAATTTTACTGATAAACTGTTTTGGAGAACGAACTGCATCCGCTAATCATACGCAACATATTTAACCAACATTCATAGCTAGCAAGCGAGCTTGAAGGACTGTTGTTAGCTAGCTAGCACGTTGTTTAAATAAGGACAGTTAACATGACTAGCTAAATGTTAAGCACGTTCCCTTCATGTGTCCACCGCAACTAAAGTTAATCAACTGTGATCTAAAGTCTATGCATTTTACCTTTGAGCTGTTAATTGATCGTCCTATCAAAATGGAGATACTGCTGCAATCAGCCGCATTAGCTAAAGCTAAAGGATGCCCACCATTTGTCCTAACAAGCTACTATCAATAAGCATTTGCAGCGTTTTCCAATTTGATATAATTTCAGATAGGATGCCAAAGCACAGCAAACAAGAGACGTTCGCAATGTGTTGGTTTTCCATGACTTCTTTGACAAACGTACCTAGGAGGTTTAGCTAACATTAGCTATAGCTTGTTGAGCTGATGCATCAAGCACACTGGCCTGGCAGTAGCAACATATAACCAAATTCTAACCATATGTGCATGTTTAAAAACGTTTACAGCTACTACAGCAGAATAAGAATCGTACCTTTGTAGACAAAATGTGCTTCGTAAATAAAAGCTACCAAATCTCAAAGTGCTAGGTTAGCGGCGCCCTGTTATTTCGTTTTGTTTTATGTCTCGTTGAGAGTCCAGTTTTTTTCTGAACACTTCCATAGACTCTCTGAGTTCATTTCCGGTCTACATATCTGCGCTTCAAGTTGAACAGCGTCACCACATGTATTGGAGAAGCACTGCGTCGGTTTAATGCGTGTTTGTGAAATGTGATCAATTAAACGAAATGTTTTGTTTTTTACAGGTTTAAGCTTATTTAGTGACCTTGACCAACAGTTACCTAATAATTAACACAAATGTCAACCAAACAACACTTATATCAATATAACCAGGATATTCTTTCAATTACATTTATCAAGAATTATAATTTCTCATTTGCTTTCGACCCTTGCTGGACTCCATACTCCTGTAAAGGTAGGATGTAGGTATGGAGAAGGGGATTTTTTTTTTTAAGTATAAAGGTGGTAGAGTCGGATTCCCATCAGCTGCTTCATAGTTAAACTTCAGTGGGATTTATTTCATGTTATTGGTGGATTCAGTTCACTAGTAGGCTAACTGTTCCCCTGAATTTGGTTTTGGTACCACAAATCTTTTAGGATGCCATTTTCTTCTGAGGCCCAAGGGGGAGTTCCAGAGACCCTAGTCAATAGCCCTGGGTTAACATGGACTTTCCTAACAGCTCCACACTTTACATCTCCCTTTTTGATGTTTGGTGAGCCAATCTGATTTATTCTTGATGAAACTTCATTGAGTTCCTCAACATTCTGTGCTCAAGGTACTTAAATATAGTAAAGTATTACGTTGCCGGTATAAAACTAAAATAATATCTTACTTTTCTTAGAAAACGAAGTGTTAATTAGCATTACTGGCAATATTTTAGGACGAGAAGGACACCGCTGAGAGAGGCAGAGGCAGGAAATGAATGTGGCTTAGAGAGAGGTGGGTCAGGAAGGAGGTAGGCGTAGACCTGTCCCATTGCATAATAATTCATGACGTTTGCATACCCATGACATTTTACATCATGGGTAAAATTTGCAGTTGGCTGTTATTCTTAATATTGTTAAGAAATAGTCATGTTTAGGCCTGTCTAACTTAGCTGTGAGAATAAATACATGACCTCAGCAAGTACTTGGGGTTCTTAATGGATTAGTTCCAGAGGGAGGTAAGTGTCCAAAAACCTTCACCATCTGGTGTGTCTCAGAGACCTGGATGAGAAGCACTTACTTACAAAACAGGCTTGAAAAGAAGTCTCCACTGGTCCCCCATACTGTTTTACCTGTCAGTCATAAACAACTGTTTTGCCCTTGATCTGAGTCCTCCCAATAGCATTCAGATATACTGACACTATCCCATCTAGAAAGCAACCCAAAGATCAGCCCAGCCTACGTAATTATACTTCAGCTCCTTTGCGCAGATCACAGGCAAAAAGAAACAACCAGGGTGCTTTTCACATTAGCAACGCTGTGAGTTTCTGTCTGTATAGATTATTATCAAATATAACAAAGGTTTGAGAAGGCATTACTTTGTTTTGCTGTATGATGTGTTACTTCATAAAATGACACAGAGTAACCTCTAATACCTCTGCTTTATTTTGAGTGATTTCTTTCAAAGATGTTTCCATTGCATTACTTCCAGCCATACCTCACAGATACCACTAGCTAGAGTTGTAACAAACAGTAGGCAAAAAAAGTAAATAAATGAAGAGCAATAATTACAACACTTGACATTTTGAAAGGCTTACTGATGGCTAGTACAGTAAATCTCAACTACGTCAGGGTAGCTGAAGCAGCAAAAAAAAAGAGAGAGAAATAATCTGCCATGCATATGCTGCAGCTTTGGTGAGTTTAATGTGTCTTACAGCTTGATGTTTAAGTACCACGTAATGTAGCCGGTACACATTCAATTTCAATAAATTTATTCTCAAACATAAAAACCTTTAACACAAAACTTTTCACAAAGCCAAAATAATTACAAAACATGAATTTTGTCTTGTCTGCTGCTTTTAATTTATTTCACAAGGTTAGTCTTCCTGGAGGTACTTTGGAGTCAAAACTGCTTACTACAACAGGGATACACTATATTTTTAATTCTAAGTTATAATATAAGGTATGAAATACAATCCTATGCTGAAAAACATGACAAAATCTATTGTTATTTAAACAAAATTTATATGCTGCGTTTATGTGTGTTCTTTCACTCTGACCAAAAAATCCAGTCTAAATCGTCAGCATGTTCTAGAGATAATGACTCCATCTACCTAGAGCATGCATCCTTTGAATTCATCATTTGCAAAACATTAAGTAAAGTGTTTAGGAAAATCTCTGCTTTTTCTTCTTTGTAGACCTCACAGTCTGGACAAGTCTTCATCTTGTCTTGCAACTGAACATGGATATTGAACACAGTAAGTAGGTTTCAGCAAAACCAGCACAGCACTATGTCAGATTATGTGAATTATTAACACCAAAATTGTACAGTCATGGTACAAAGAGTAACTGTCTTAAACTTAAACAACATTGTGATTATTACTATTATCCCAATATAAATAATGAATGTCTTTCAGTTGCTAGCTGTCTATATTCAGTGGAAGAATCTTCTGATTTGCCAAACTTTGTGAAAAGCTGAAAATTTGTGTTGTTATAGCCAATGCATGGTGAAAACTTGTCTGACTAATTAGGAAATTAAATACTTGGAATGCATGAATTAAGACAGTTCATGCTTGAATGATGTTTGCATAAAAAAGATGCACCGTATGTCCAAAACAATTTTGCTTTGCTGGGCACCCATTCTTCTCATGCAGTCAGGAAGAGGGCACATTTCATGATGTACATATTTAGATTCAGATAAGATATGCTCACAAGTTTTACCAGAGTACTGTCTAGATACGATATATATTTTAACTATATGTTACTCATATTATTGAGTCAGGCAGCTACATAAGAATGGAATAAAAAGGCCTTTTGCATAGCTCCAATGAACAATAATGTGTATGGTGTATTGCAGAACTAGTTTTGAAATTATTGAAATTATTAAGTGCTTTTTCACACTGCTGTGATTTTTCTTGGCTCAGAATGCAGCTCTGTAATCTTGGCAGGACAGCAGGAAAGAAACCTCAAAATGCTTAAGGTTAAAAATTGCATCAGAGGATGAGATTTGTGCTTAATGTATGTCTTATGCACAGTGACCTGATGTGCCACCCGTTCGCTCCTTGTCACACTCCCTACCTGTCCTTGTATCCTCTGTTTATCTGCCCTCATGTGTCTACTGAATTTTAAAATAGACAAGGAGAGGATCCCAAGAGTGGAAATGAATGACAATGTGAAAGTAATGGAAGACAAGCAATAGGTTTGCACCCAAATTATCCAGTGACCACCATTAATTTAAAAAAAAAGGAATGATGCTAATACAAATGTTACTAATGGCTGCCATGTGCGGATGCATGGGTGTAATCAAGTTATGTAATTTTGTCAAGTCCCTAGTGAAGGGGACACAAAGAAAATGTTATCATCCTCCACTTCTGTTCAGTATTAGACCACTACTTAAAAGGGTAATGTTGAACGTATTTCTGGGTCAGAAGGAGAGGAGCATACAAGTGAACATAAAGGAATACAATTTGACTTTTGGGGTGTGTGAAGCACCCTTGCCCTTTTTGGGTCAGCAGCAAATTTCTGAATAAATTGTGCTGATTATGGCATAACACTACAGCAGAGTGCTGCTACTGAAATAGTAGTAGGCTTTATAGAGAGTTTAGAGCAACAGCAATGTTGTGACATGCTGACAGCAAAAGCCAACAACATTTGAGAAGGGTAGCCACTTCTCAGCCTATAGCCTAAACCTAGGTCTGACTATCATACAGTACTAAGCCTATAAACCTTATTAAATTCACTTAAAATATGAAAATAAACATTGAATTTAAGTACTTTTTTAGGTAGATTCTACTCAGAAAATGTCATTAAACAATCTACTACGTTCAGCATTGAAAGTTATAAATAACTTTTTCATATATATTGTGAGGGAAAATGCTTAATGCTTGCTTAAAGGAGGAAGTAAGGAATATGTGACCTTTAAGTGACCAGTCTCAACTTGACCAGTCTGCAAGAAAGGTGAATGGAGAATGACAGTTATTGTTTAACTGTTGCTGGGCAGGGGTACAGTAGCAGCGAATAACAACTTGCTTTTAGCAGGAAAGAATGTTCAAGGATGGTTGGGAGGCCTGGCAGCTGGAGTCATGATTTTAGCTCATGAGAGAACAGCGGGGAATGGTGGCAGTATATGAACTCATGTGAGAGAGAAGTTTGGGGCTTCTTTCCCTCGATGCATAAGGGACAGAACCAATAAAGCTCACTCATCTGCACATCTGGCTCTAGTCCTATTGATTTTTCCTCCACTATATATATATATATATATATATATATATATATATATATATATATATATATATATATATATATATATATATATATATATATATATATATATATATATAAATAAATAAATGTGTGTGTACATATATTTAATATGGCAGATGCCAACTTCATTGTTAAGATTGTTTCCAAAATGTCATACTCACTCGTATTCTGAGCCCCAAGAGCATTCTGGGTAATGCAGAAAATTTCTTCTGAGTCTCTTCAATAAGAACTCGTGCTTCCTTTGCAAAGCATGTTAGCATGGATTTGGAACAGTTCTGCTGAAGGAAGAAGAGAACTCTTTGAGGACTCAAAGGCAAGAACACCAGAATACTTCAGGACCAACTAAACTTAAAATAAACACTTTGTCTGTTTTGAATTTACTGTCCTTGTATTCACTTATTACATATGAGAATCTTATTATGTGTAATATATGCATATGTTAATTTAGGAAACACATTTCTAATTCTATATGAAATACTATATAATACATGCAAATCACATACCTCATAATGATTTAGGGTTGGGGTATATAGCTTGCAATCATACAATTCCTGTTGTGATAGAAGAAAACATTGTTGTCATTTTTAAAAAGCTATATTGTTATTGTTAATATGGAATACTTAGCATTGATTCCTGAGAAGGGAAAAAGCACGATGCAATATTGAAAAAAATATAACTTTATGCTCTTGAAAATGATACTGCATATATACATTTTTTAAAAAGCTCTCAACTCTTATTTTTTATCAAAATGTGCCTATTGGCTTGCTGTTACAAATTTTTTGTCCACACCGTCAAATTCATTTTCACCTATTATACTTATAAGAAGTATAGTAACCCCTAATTTTCACACAGAGGCCAAGTAACAGTTACTTTCAATACACATACATACACACACACACACACACACACACACACACACACACACACACACACACACACACACACATATATATGTATATATATACCTTTTTGTCTATATTTTTAATGTACTGTGAAATGCAATTCTAACTTTCATTTTAACAGCAATCAAGATGTTTTTAAGTTGAGGCTGAGGAGTTATATATCCTTTAGCATGGTTGCTTCTGAAGGCTGTTGGGTCATTGGGGTTGTTGCTGAGGGATATTTAGCTGATGGGGATCATTTTGTTTGAGGGTTATTTAGCTGTGAGGTAGTTGTTTCGCAAGTTATTTGTCTGATATGAATAGAGCCCATTGAAGATCACTTGGCCATTCATGGTTATTTGGTTGAGAGAGAGTTGTCTATGGGGCAATTGAAATTTAGGTGTTATTTATTTGTTGGCATAGTTGTGGTTGAGGGCTATTAGACTAATGTGGTAGTTGAAGGGTATTTTGGTTGGTTTTGGTTTTAATTCTGTTGTGTACTGATTCTCTACACATTTCCTTTGGTACTGTCCATTCTTCTTCCTGTGCCCCTCCAGTGAGACTTTGCCCAGCCATGCTACACTGAAACACACAGCAGCACAAGTGTATGCAAGCTACACAATGCAATAGATCTTATAAATTTTTTCATTGCGCTTGGTGATGTAAGGCTTGGATGCAGCTGCTTGACCATGGAAACCCATTCCATGAAGCTCCCTACACACTGTTCTTGAGCTAATCTGAAGGCCAAATAGTTTGAATGTCTGTAGAGATTGACTCTGCAGAAAATTGGTGACCTCTGCGCAGTATGCGCCTAAGCACAGGATACACAGCTCTATCCCCCATTTAGGCCTACTGACTTGTGCTTACTTAAGTGTTTAAATGAGTGGCTGAGTGAAATTAAACTCTGGATGGCAAATAACCAGAAAATGAAAACAAGCTCTTAACCCATAAATTACTTGGTAAGAGTCGAGATCTCTCATTTGGGATACTGCAAAGTTAAGATACGCCTGGAAGCTTAACGACGTCTTAGGCTAAGCTACAAACAGGAATAACACATGCTTCCCATGGATGCAAGACCTAGTGGCAGTGTTAGCACTAATGTGAAATTAAAAACAGATGAGACAATGACATTAACCAGATACAGCCTCTTTCACTGAGTCCCTCTTGTTATCAGTTCCAAACGACAGAATGTAATAAAACTAGTTGTTTCATTCTATGACCCAGGAGGCCTATTCATGTTTCCTAATAGTAAAATTCATAGTTCTGTAAAAGCCCTGTTTTTTTGTTTTGTTTTGTTTTTTTGTAAACAACCCATTAAACAGCCCATCCTAACTGGTACAAATGCCATCAACTTTTCCAAGTGCATGACAATTATAACTATATACGGGGGGATTTATTTATTTAAAACACTGTAGTTGTGTGGTAAGCCATGTTTCTTTTAACTAGGGGACAACTAATGTACATTGTACATGTTACAGTACTTTGGTTTAGCTAGTCATTCATTTCACTGTACAAGTAGAGACAATAGCTTATCTGTTGTAATTTGGATAAGACATCCTCCACTGTTCATCAGTGGTCAGTTTCCTACAAATGTATTTTGGCTGGATTTTTATGTGGCTGAGTACACTCAGTCCACCAGTGAAACAGACACTGACACCAGTGCAACACCCACAAAGCCATTAAAAATGTAAAGCTTAGTCAACTTTCAAGTAAATAAATAAGATCAACTTTTAGGCTTAACATTAAAATTCTAAGTTGAAGCACAAGCTTCTCAAACTAAGTAAAACAAACACATAAGATAGCAAGACATCTAGGTGTAGCAAAGCAGACTGAACGCATATCTTCCCACTCCATCATACTACCCTCTTTCTCTTCAGGAAGCACACCTGTATGCTTTCATTTGTCTCTTTCACATCCTCCACTTATCAAGGGTCACACCTAAAACCCTCACCTGGGGTTCCTACTGGGCTTCAAACCAATCCCACTCAGCAGGGTTGGTGATAACAGCCAAGTCCTGACACCATTTGTATCAAAGGCAGAGGACAGCAATTAGGCCTCCTGACTTGAACCTAGGTCTTTCAGGTAGCAAACATGTGCTTTGATCACCAAAATAAAGATCCAGTTCTCTTGCACTTCAGGAGGTGACTTCAGGAGGCCTAATTGCCTAATTGCTAGACTTGAACCTAGGTCTTTCAGGTAGCAAACATGTGCTGTGATCACCAGAATAAAGAGCCAGTTCTCTTGCACTTCAGGACTGTCTCCATCACTCTACACTCTCCTTATGGGCTGATCATCTCCATCACACCACACTCTTCTTTAGGAGGTGACTGTCTCCATCACACTACACTCTCCTTATGGGCTGATCGTCTCCATCACACCACACTCTTCTTCAGGAAGTGACTGTCTCTGTCACACTACACTCTACTTAAGGGGGTGATGGTCTTTGTCACACTTGTTAAGCTTAGTCATTGCACTGCACAGCAATTTCCACTCAAACATTAACAGACTGGACTACTGTTATGCCTGACTGTCTGGCTGTACCACTAAGTGCCTAAACAAGCTCCAGCTAGTTCAAAACACAGCAGCCAGAGTTCTTACTAGAACTAGAATGTTTGATCACATTACCCCCAACTTAGCTACATTACTTTGGCTCCCAGTACAATTTCATATTGTTTATAAAATACTTTTAATTTACATAACATTTACTGCATTTTGCAGACGCCCTTATCCAGAGCGACTTACCAAATAAGACTTACTTATAAAGTGTATCCTAGTCAGTACAGTAGGTTACAGTTCAAAATACCATTGAACTAGAAAACGTTTGAAACACAGGTATCAATGCTGATACCTAAAAGTGCAAAACACATATAAGCTCTATCTCAGACAATGATAAGTGCAGTAACAAACAATACCCTACAAGAAATACTATTGTAGTTACTAGTTTCAGTTACTCAACATAGGTATAGGATCAATGGTCTTTTAAATATTCCACAAATAGATGGGTCTTCAGTCTGTTTGAAGATTGCATGGGACTAGTTGTGCTGCTGTATTCTGGACAAGTTGTAAAGGTCTAATGGCTCCTAGAACTTCAGATGGTGATACCAGGAAGTTCTCAAAGGAAACTGTGAGTTCATGGTAAGGGCTGGAAGTTTCTGAGATGTACAGTCATGGCCAAAATTTTGGGGACTGACACAAATTTTGGTTTTCACAAAGTTTATTGCTTCAGTTTTTTGTCAGATGTTTCTATGGTATATTGAAGTACAATTATAAGAATTTCATAAGTTTCTTTTATTATTTTTATTGAAATATACATCCAGTTTAAGCAAAGCCTTAATATTTACAATGTTGACTCTTCTTTTTTAAGGCTTCTGCAATTCGCTTTAGCATAATGGATATCAGCTTCTGGGCAAAATCTTGACTGATGGCAACCCATTCTTGTCTTATATTATTGTTTGTCCACCCTGTTTTTGAGGACTGACCACAGGTTCTGAATGGGATTGAGATCTGGAGAGTTTCCTGACCATGGACCCAAAATGTCAATGTTCTGTTCACTGAGCCACTTGGTTATCACTTTTGCCTTGTGACATGGTGCTCTGTCATACTGGAAAAAGCACTGTTCAACAATCCTGGATTGCTGGAAGCTCTTGGAGGATGTTTTGATACCATTCCTTAATCATGGTAGTGTTCTTAGGCAAAATTTTTAGGAAGCCCATACCATATAAACATCTGACAAAAGGATCTAAAAAAAAACTGAGGCAGTAAACTTTGTGAAAATCAAAATTTGTTTCAGTCAATTTTTGGCCACGACTGTACAGAAACTCAATTTTATTGTGGTTGAGCTTCAAGTGGTGGGCAGTCATCCATGACGCAATGTCAGTCAAGCATGCTGAGATACAGAAACCTGCGTGTCATAGGGTGGGAAAGAAAGAGTTAACTGGGTGTTATCAGCATAGCAGTAGTAAGAGAAGCCATAAGAAGATATTTATCACCAAGAGAACGAGTATACAAAGAGAAGAGAAGAAAGCCTAACATTGAGTCCAGGGGAACACCAGGGGAGAGTCAACATAGCTTGAATGTCAATCCTCTCCATGTTACCTGACAGATACAAATCATTGAATGGTCTTGACCCGCAGTACCTTAGCGAGCTCCTTGTGCATTTTGACCTACCAGGTCTGCTTAGATCAAAAGGTGCAGGCTCTTTACTAGTACCAAGAATAAGAAAATCTACTGCAGGGCACAGAGCCTTTTCCTATAAAACTCCTATAAAGCTCCCACACTAACCTTCCTAATTCAGACAGTCTAAATATTTAAGGCTAGGCTGAAAACCTGTCTGTATATTCAGGCATTTTATTAATTACTTCCCATCTCAGGTAATGCCGTAGATCTGGGAGTCCGTGGGCATGGAGAGTTCTGCTAAAATGGGATGTTATGATGCTGTCACTTCTCCTCTTTTTGCCACTCAATTTTGTTGACTGAGAGTGGAGGAATGCTGGTGCTCCAGGATGCTCTCATGCCTGTTTCCTTCTGGCTCTATCATAACGAGATCTGCCGGAGTCCATCTTTGCACATCACAGTTCACTAATTTACACATCTTTATACTTGGACTTGCTATTGTGGTGTCTGTTGTCGGATGGAGGAGGATGGACATTTGAGTCCTGGTTCCTCTCAAGGTTTCTTCCTCATACTATAGGTAGTTTTTCCTTGCCACTGTCATCCTTCACTTGCTTACTGGGAGCTTGGACTTGGACATGTGTAAAGCTGCTTTGTGACAATGGCAGTTTATGAATAAATTTGACTTAAATTGACATAGCCCATATATACCCACAAGTCTTGTTTATGTGCCTTTTAGCATTTAGGATACAGTCGCTCATAGACCCCAACATTACCCTTGATAAGACTTAACAAATTTCAGTTGTAACATCATATAAACCATTGACATGATGATACAATATAACTGATGTTTGATATTACAGCCAATAAATATGGCTGTTGACTTGTCCAGCATTTTTTACACTGTATGAGGCAGAACAAATTATTAATTAGCAATCCTCATCATCACCATCACAAAGATCCCATCTTACAATCCAATAAACTAAATTATTAACCTAAGCTAACTCCAACAAAACAACTAGATAAAGTTAGCAAACATAATGTTAAATTAACTTTAATCAAGTTTCTTTCTTCTTCAAGTATAGGCATACTATAAGAACTAAGTATAATGTTAGTATTGTTTTATCATGGTTGTTTCAAAAGTCTACATGGAGATCGAAATTTTATATGGGGCACATCCCATACACAGTGCCCTCAAAAAATTCTAGTAAATCTGAGCAAAACAAACTGTAAAATCCATTCATTATTGTTTATCCTTTTGATTCTTAATTCAAAACATTAACACGAATCTAAACATTATTTGAATTACAATAATTGATAAGAAAAAATTGATAAGAAAAACTTTTTAAATTTTATCATGAAACAAATATTTTATTGAATCTATGTGAGCCACATAGGCAGCCCAAGAAATTGTCATTAGTGAAATATAACGGAAGTATATTCCCATTCATTTGACCAAGTGAGACCACATGCTGAAGCAATGATTGACACTACATCAGACACTCCTCACACAGTGGATTCTTGCAAATGACATTAGGAAGATTAGTTGGAGCTGCAAGAGCCTATATTTTTCACAGATTATCTCTCATGTACAACTGTCAGGACATAATCACAATTTTAGCAAATGACAAAAAGTTATTTTTATACAGGTTACCTGCAGCTGCTTTAAAGCAAATGGAGATTTTAAGAATCTGTCTGGAACATGACATATGTCTATATTGACTCCACACACAGTGAGTAGAAGGGTTCAAGTGGACAAATAGACTCTAAAGATCACATCAGGGGAATTGCAGGTTGTGGGGTCAGAACATCTCCCAGACTACAATCAGACATCTACATAACCCCAAGTTGTGTGGGAGGGTTGGCTGAAGAAAGCCTCTGTTGTCAAGGATCAACACACTCAAGCGCCTACAATTTGCCGGATGTTGCTGGAATTTTCAGTGGCATCATATTTTGATGACACCAGATACATGGTATCATGGACTCCATCAAGTATCTTCAGCTATTAAATAAAAATCTGATTGCCTCGTCCAGTGGGTTGGTAATCCAAAGCATGCCTCAACATCAAGACAAAAATAGTTCACTGATCACAGAATCAGGATGCCATGACCATCTCAATACCCTGACCTAAACCCCACAGAAAACCTGTGGGATGAGCTAAAGAGGAGAGTCCACCAGCAGGGACCCTGAAATCTAAAGGATCTGGAGAAATTCTGTTTGGAGGAATAGTCTCAGATCCCCTGCCATGTGTTTTCTGGTCTCATTAAGCATTAGAGGAGAATACTCAGAGCTTTTATCCTTGCAAAGGGAAGTTACAAAGTAAATTGAAGGGGTGCCAACAATTGCAACACACATATATTTGAGATAAATATTTATTTCATTATAAGATTTAGATTTTTTTATTTCAATAATTATTCTTAAAATATAGGTTAGATTTGTTGTTAATATTTTGAATGAACAACCAAAATGATAAGCATATTTTTACAGCCAGTTTTGATCTAATTTTTTGCCAAGGTTGTCAATATTTTTTGAGCAAACTGCAGCTTTGTAAGCCTTCCATACTTCAAAACTACAGCTGCTTTGTGTGCTGCATTAAGCCATTTCAGCAAGGTGGGGTGATACAAGATAAGCAGAGCCTGCTCAATTCAACAAGATGATCAACCACCAACCCGACATTCTGAATCAGCTGAATTACTAAATTCACAGGACATTTTAGACTATATTTGAAGAACTTTTTTTCTGCGCTAGATTTGTAATAATGCATCATAGCACCAACATTTCAGTGTTTGTTGAGAATGACCATCACCCAAATAGCATCCTGTCAGCAATAACCCTGCAGTCAGAAACTAGCCAGTGATGTGCATGGAAACAGATGGGCTACAGTCTGCACATAACTACACAACTGCACTTCTGTAAGGCAGATGCAACAAGGTGGCCTCTGTATTTGTGTATTTGTGTCATATGATTCTTATAAAGTGGGTGTTAAGTATTAGCAATCAGAACTCCCGTGAAAACGACTGTCATGGATTTAGATCATTAGGTGTGTCAGCAGCTAGATAGATAAGTGATTATATAGATTAGTGATTACATAACGAAAGCAAGCCACTTTCTCTTTCAGTTTAGCAAAAATAAACAAATAAAACAACAACAAAAATTCAGATGAATGGTTTGAAAACAATTTTTTAAATACCACACATAAATGTAACCTGCTATGATGAAGGAGGGTAATTACTGCAATTCATTAGATAAAGAAACACATCTCGTGATACCATTGGGTGTAGTTTCAAGAATGACTTCACCATCTCCACAGCCTCGATACTGCATACTGGCAAACACTTTGCCTGTCTCAAAAATACGGCGATCAAATAAAGAAATAAGATAGTCGCCTCCATTTAGCGACGTTGTTCTTTCGTCCTTGGTAAAAAATTTTCAACTCCGGCTCACCCCACTGAAAAATGCAGAGTGATAAGCACAAGCGTTTCCATTTTCTGCCAGCTTTTGGCTCACGCAGTTTTCCGCAGCAGAGTTTGGGCGAAACATTTCACAATGCTGTTTTTCCTTACTGACAGATTAATTCCAGAGAACTCCACATCTTCCCTCCTAGGATTTATCTGGAAAAGATTCAAGAGGGAAAGAGAAATCTAGACAGCGCTGCGTTGCCTGGATAATCACTGACTTGTATGTTCTGCCGTCCGAGCTATTTCATGAGAATTTTTCTTTTTAAACAGAGTTCTGATCTGACACATTTCAGATCTGAGTTTAACCCGAATAAATTCACGCGCTAACGTAAAACTGAACATCAGTGTCTACGGCCGACTATTATAAACATTTGTAGACAGTGTTCGACAGTGTTTTGTATTTGTCCTGTCCTGTATTTATTATTGTTTATTTAATGTTTATTTAATGACATTTTTGCACTATATTGGACTGTTTTCACTTCCACTGTTTGCATGTTGTCTGTTGCACCATGGTCCTGGAGGAACATTGTCTCGTTTTTGTTGTGTACTTGTATATAGCTGAAATGACAATAAACCCTCTTTGAACTTTGAACTTTGAACTTTGAACTTGAACTTGAATTGGGAAAAACGTTTAAGGGATACGGCCGGTTTCACCTGAGCAGGTGGGTTCCATAATCTCTCCTGCCTGCCCTATGGCGGCCGCACATTTACGGAGCCAAAGCCGTACTAATAGTTTCGCTGATTTGAAAACAAAAACTGTAGTTGAAAAACTAAAAATTGTAACTGAAACTTCAAGGTATACACAGAAATTAAAAGGCGTCCAGGTTTTTGTACGTGATGGCCCATTTTTCTTGAGACTCTATCTTTTGGGACTGTGTACCTTTTGTTAATTGGTTTTCCTTTTCTAATCCTAAAATCGAAAAACGATCTTATCTTTGATTGATACACTGAATCGGAAATGAAAGAAATGAGAAATGGCTCATTTTATCATTTTATGCACAAGAGCGCAGAAACAAGAATTCGTCCGAATTTTCATTGTCTATAAAATGACATTTTTTATTGTGAAATGCCATTGCCCAGCCTGTGAGGTCACTCATTTCTGCAAAGCCCTCCAGTTAAAATAAGAGTCCTTCAATTTGTGCAGATATAAACTGACATTGTTTAGCAAAAAGAAATCATGTAAAAGTTGCAAGATGTATACGTCATTATAAATGAAACACTGTGTTCATATGCAATTATCAATAGGCCTATATCTGCTAATAAAAACATGTAATTGCCATAAACAAATAGCACAAACTAGATGTCTTCCTCATTCGACCGATCCCAGTCATGTCATAAAATTAAATAATAAAATAAGTGCATCTCTCGATAAGACACTGAAAAAAGATTGTCACTGTCCAGTTGTTAAATTGTGTAAAATCAGTATTTTTAAGGCTTCGAGATAGATTTATCTAGATACGTACAGATACTATGCAGAGTGAAGATAACGCTCAGGCCCCAGTACTGGAGCTTCGAGCGGTGTACTTAAGTAGCCTATGACGTCTTTTTAAAAGTAATAGATATGTTTAAACGCACACGTGGTTATTTAAAGGCTTTTTTTTATCTACAGTTAAGCAGACGTATTGTGCAATGTCATTCTGCTAATGCGCATCAACCGTGTTCCTTAATCCAGAGATTCGTCATCTTCATGGAGAAAAAGAATTCCAGACAAGAGACGGGTTGACTGTTACTAAATTCGTGCGCCTGTGCTTTAGTTTAACAGTTAAAGTTGCGGTGCCCAGAATCAATGTACTGCGCCAGATCACGGTAAGATCTGGTCCAAAGTCAGCTGCTGTCTGTCTTTTGAAGAAACGTAGACTTTCACATATAGCAGTAGTGTGGTATGCGTTTGACGAGAGCATATTTCATTAAAAGTAGGTTTACCCTCAGCTCATTAAGGTCTTGATAATCTAAACCAGGTTATTATTAAACCAAGTTTAACACAAATCTGTACAGTGCTATGGATCATCGAGAATGATATCTAGCTTGTAATGCTTTGTAATTCTAGTAATTGCCATGGTACTTCAGCAGTAATGATGATACTAAGTAAATATGGGGTGGGGGGATGTTGGTATCACAGAGCAAGAGTACTATAACTCAGTCAATCTATACACCGCAAGCAAATTTGTACACTTGGTTGATCAAGTTCTCTAGGTTTTTGGAATCTGTCACTGGATTACTTCCTTAGTGGTTTTCGTCTGACAAAGCCAGGTCTCCTCACATAGTCAGTACAGACACAGCTGTGGGCAGGTTTGTCCTTCATCCTCATCTTCACTGCCTCATTAGCAAGTTTAATGTACATCTGTGCATGCAAGTGTTGGGCAAGGGTTTTCAACCTGGGCCACCACTGAGAAGTGATTCCTCCTCTAGCACATCTGATCCAACTGTATCAAGAATTTATACTTAGCTGATGAGCTGGTTGTTCTACACCTTGTGTAAGTGAAGGTTGAATGGATACTCTATTAGTTGTGAATAAGAAACACTGATTGTCTTCTGTGGATGTTGATGCAGGCATCTACAGTTGGTAGGTGCAAAAATGTTAAAAAGGCATCTCCTCTATGCATTTGGTCATACTGAGCATTCCTGCTTAGCAGTGTTGGTTCTCGCAGACATAGGAGAAAAGAGGCAAAAGAGAAAAGGGGCAATGTCTAATTTTAAATGTATATTTCCCCCAAGACTGAATAAGATAATCAAGTACATATTGTAGCATATTAAATAAGTTATTAGATTAAAATGGGTTCATGGATTTGTAGGAAATGTAACTTATAAGAATTTTGGTAATTTACACATACACATAGACAAAACCCCTCACATGACAAAGCTTTTTATTTTTAACCAGGGAATAAATTATTATTATTATTATTATTATTATTATTATTATTATTATTATTATATGGGCACACTGTGAAGAACTACACACTTAATGTAGTAGATTGATTTGCCGCATCAAGAGCCAAGGTTGGGTGACCTGTGTTAAAGGCAGCATTTATTAAATTACAAACTTGTTATTATTCACATGAACATCTTCTGTCGGCTTTTCCCCCCAGGTTCTTGTTTCTTTTGTACAGATGGCAAACATTAAAGGTTCATATCAAGCACCTGCTTAAGGCATTATGACCACAAAATCCACTGGAGATGATGTCAGTTGAAATGCTGGTAATCTATAAATAAAAAAAATAATTCAACTTACCATTACCTCAGTTATAGGATATTATTAAAGTGCTCTGCAAAGGTATGATGGATTAACTTTGTAAATGGACTTTGTATGCATTTAAAATGAATACCTTGTGTAAAATTCCATTTTAACAGATCCCCTAATAAAACCTTAACACAATGTAAATTTCTTCTCATGAGTTATTTGTCTGAAACCCAGTACTTTTACAGACCACATATGAAACTGTGCAAAACTGAGAGAAAAGAGTTAAGTGCTATAAAAAAAAAGACTATTTTATAAATAAAAACTACCTATTGCAGCCAATGAAAAGCTTTTTGTGACAGGCTTTGGTTCAGTTACACACAAGGAATTAGAATATGATACACTTATATAAAAAGAACAATAAAATAACACTGCTAAATAGCACAAACCACTTCACTGGTGGAAATTTTCAGAAATCCTGGTTAGAAAGTAATCCACACGTGAGTTGTATGAAAAAAGCACCCTTTGCAACTAAGGAGTTAAAATGATCAGTGATCATAAGCATACTTTTTTGACACCCGTAATTTGTCACCTGTAAAACATTACAGTGAGGTGGACCTGCATCTCTGTATGATTCATTTACTACATGCTAAAGTGCCTGTTAAAGTGTCATCAGAGGCAGAATCGTATAAGGCCTCAGAGAAGTTCCACTTAGAGTTTCTTGCAGTTCTGCAGTGGTAGGCTACAGCCATTTATGCTGACCCTTCTCATGCCCTGGGTGTCTGTCACTGGTGCCAGGGTCTGAGTGAGGCTAACCTGGGCATTAGTGAAGGATGTAATTCTCCCACTTCCAGCAATCTGCAGGTTGACGGTGGTGGCATAGCTGGTTTTCAATGCTGCCTTATTTCCCTGTATGGGCACATTCATTTCTGTTTTTCCTTCTTCCGAGCACTGTCTAAGAGTGTCTTTTTCAGGCACAGGGGTGGTGCAAGCCACATAGGCACAGATAAGACTACTTTGGCATGTAGCATTTCCTAGTTCTGAGTCCTCCAGTCCAGTTTCAGGATAAGAAAAAGAGGGTATATTGTTACATTCAGAATTGTCCTCTGTATTATATTTGGTCAGCAGTTCATGCACATCTGGCCAGGCAATTCTTGGTAGATGTTTTCCACCATGGCTAGTCTTACCAGCAGTCAGCCTAACAGGAGACTGTGGTCCTGGACTGACGCACACTGGGGTGCCATTGTAAGAATGCCCATGAGGACTAGTTGAGCCCAACTCTAAGTCCACTGACCATCGTCCATTCTCAGTCCAAGATCTATGCTCATTTCTGGATGGGCTGGATTGCCTTCTTGCCAGACTCACATATGACAAATTGCTACCCCTTTGTTTGTGCTGGCTTTGGGAGGTGTGGGATGCTGAACTTGGAGAGACTCCTGAAAATGGAGAAGCGATTCCATAACTTCTTGATGTAGAATTCACCTCTGCTTTTGTTGGGAATGGAGGTGTCGCTAGTATTGGGTTCCTTGGCTTAGGGCTTGCAATGCACCATACATTTGTAGGAATGCCAATAGGAGGTGGGGAGGTTACCCTAGGACTTGCACATGGAGACAAAGAGCAAATTGAAGCACTCCTAGAAAGCTCTAAAGACAGAGGTATAAAGGGGCTAGACCCACCTTGCCTGAGGGCCCGTGGGTTGGGAGGCTTGGTTATCAATGGACCAACACTGCTCTGAAGAAGTGGTGGAGAACCGATGCGGGTGAACAGAGATGGGGAAGGACAGGTTGAGGGTGACTGCACACGTGAGTTAGGCTCGGAGGATAGGAAGGGGCGAGCAATTCTGTTGTGAGAGGTTACTTGATGTGGATCATGGCAATGAGAAGCTCCACCCATATTTGATGATAATGTTTTTGTACTGGCCCATCCGTTACTAAACAGACTGTTATTGTTGTTATTGTTGTTGTTGTTGTTACCATTCAAACTAGTATGAGGAGACTGTTCAATGTTATCTGACCGTGTGTGTCCAACAGAAGACACCGAGGGGTATGTTCCGAGGGGAGCAGGGGACAATGATTGTTGGCAGCAATAAGGAGGAGGAGACTGTATAGGTGCTGCGCTGGAGCACAGAGTATTAGAACAAAAAGGTGAAGGGGGACACTTAGGAATCTGGCTTCCCAGCCCTACAGTGCCAATTTCAGCCTGAGCACTGTTGTGCAGGTTGGTAGGTTTAGGAGAGGGAGATCTAAGTCTTAGAACTGATGCTGAGGAGGGAGTGGAACTGGCAGTAGGGGACCTGGCCTGGATGCAAGCATTCCTTTTGGCCATGCTTTGAGAGATAGTCTGACTGATACAGGATGCAGCAAGGGACTTGGCGAGGGCAGATGGATTTGTAGGGGATGTGGGCTGTTGAGAGCTTCTCACAGGAGAGGGTGAGCGCATCCGAAGACGAGTGCTAAAGGCAGACAGTGGTCTTGTGTCTACAGAACAACCTAATGGAATGCCTGAAGATTTATCATTGATAGACAGACTATCAGAAGAAGCTGCAGATGCAGAAGATATGTAATCCTGATCTTGATCCCTGGACCAGGGTCGAGTCTGTGGTATCCTGAAACCAAAACAGGAGTAAGATCAAAATTAATGACCTTGAATATGAAACAAAGACATAGTTATGTCTGATGATAAATCAAATTGATACACATTTCATTCTGAAATTGATAATGTTCAAGCCAGATCTGTTGCTATGTACAAGAATAAAACATGCTGTATGAATTACCTTTGGGAAGACATAAGATTTAATGTGTTCCAGTTACCAGAGAGGCTCCTTCTACCCATAGTAGTTGGCAGATTGGAAGGTCTTTGGCTGGTGAACTTTGGGAGGTTGTCTGTGGTAGGTCCACATGGAGGAGGCGTGGAAGGTGGGCTTAACACTAGCAAACCATTGTTTGATTCCTCTTTGGCTTTCAAAGGCTCTGGATTATGCATATCCCTCGGGAATGGCACTTTTGTAAAGTTTGCTGTAGGTGAAGATTGAGACTGGGGCTGTGACAAACATGTCTGCTCAGATACTTTGGAGATGGGTATATCCAGCAACAATTGGGATTCTGTGTTGCTTGTTCTGTCCGAGATGCTGTTGCCCACATATGTGGCTGACACCATAGGAAGAGATGTCTCTATAACATCAATAGATGACAGAGATTCTTTAGATAAGCAGTTCTCAGTGCAAGTAGCTGCATAATCAGGAAATTCAGAATATACTGATGCCTGCAGCTGCATTTCACCAAATGTATCCACAGTGGACATTTTGCTGTCACGGGGCTTTAAAACTGAGTTATATTTCTCTCCAGCATTGTAGGCTTCTTCTTTGAGAAATTCTGTTTTTACAGGATCAGTAAAAAGTTCAACCTTATAGTCAGAACCACAAGACATCACTAGTTTGTCCCCAGGTGACAACTGTGTTTGAATTCCATCTTCTCTCACACATGTGGAGAATGCTGCTGAATTATCTTCCCTTACTGAACACAAAGTGTGATCAGACTTCTGCTCACAGTGATCAGTTATTTCAGACATAACTTGTGCTTGTGATTGAGAGCAAGGAGGAAGTGATATGGCTTGCTCTTCTTTGCTCGATTCATAACTCTCTGTGGAAACAATATCAATGCCTTGTGACACCTCATCAGTGCCCATTTGTATAGCCAAATTCTCCTCTATTATTGCTGATGATATCTCGGTGCAAGCAATGGTGGACTCAAACAAAGACGTTTCTGTTTTACTATATCCAAGCTGTGTAGTAAGCTCTTTTTGTCCAATAAGATTGCAATCATTTTCTTGGTGATGGGTTGTGGTGAACTGTTCTCTAACAACAACATGTCCAAAAGACTCAATTGAAGAGGAAATGACAGAGTCCATGTGAAAATCTGTCAAACAGGAAAACATTTTGATATTAAATCAATAATACTTCCTAAAGGCTCATTTTTATTAATGCTATAGCTATGAGTAATTCATATTCTGATATAATTACAGTTAGGTACAGGGTCTCACCTGAGAGTTGATCTTGTGTCTTCACCTGTGCCTGATGCAACATCTGCTGAGACTTTATAGGAGGGTTGACTTTATTGGGTGCTACCCATGCTCGCTGTGCTACAAATGTCTGTTTCTGATGTAGTGGTACCTTCATACTGCTTGCTTTGGCTGTGTACATACGTGCTAACATTTGCACCTTACTCAGGATTTTTTCTGAGTTTTCTACTAAGCACTGACTCATTGGTCCATCTTCAAAAAATCCTAAACCTGTGACATCTGCCATACCTTCATAAAGTGTTTTACTGCAGGGACCCACTTTGCTATGGCGAGACAAGCGCCCCACTTTAATATGACTGGGTAGGCCATCCAGACTATTATTAAGAGCAATTGTTTCTCTGGTCCCAGCAACAGCTTGTAGTATTTTGGCAGCCTTTTGTTTTTCCTGAGGACTGTTTATCCCTGTGCACTCTTTATTGTTTTGCTCCAGCATTGTTTTTCCTTGGAGTCCTTGAGTCCTCTTATCATTTATAGATGATGGATGTATTGCACATGGTTCTTTGTCTTCATTAAAGCTGTCCACTTTATTCCCAGTATCTTTCAGGTTCCTTTGGAAACTGGATGCCTTCCTCTCCTTCTCCTTCCATAGCTCCATGCAGGGTTTGAAGTCACAAGCCTGCAGGTCAACATCACATTTTGATTCAGTCTGACTTTGTCCTTGGTTGTTGCATGAAAATGCAGAAGCAGGACTGATTGGCTGTGTAAAAGAGCTTCTGTTTTGGTCAGGCACAATGGGTGGAGGTGACATGATATCACTGTCATTGCAATCGGAGCGTCCACTCTCAGAATCGCAGCTGACCTGGGGAACAAAGATGTTGAAGCGTGACACTGAATCTTTTACCAAGCCTGTGGGTATATCGGAGAAGCTGTTTCTTCGTGTTGCCTGCCCATCATCCACCACAGTCTCTGCTGCCTCATAGTAGCTGCGAATCTTTTCAATGATCTGCCTGTCATTTTTTGTCAGCTTCTGTTCAACTCCCACCTTAGGTGCCTGAGAGTTCTCTGCAGGTTTGCATGAAGGGGGGTGATCACAGAGAGAATGGGGTTCAGCTGATTCATCTTTGATGGCTTCTTCTATGCTATTTGTTGGATTAGATCTTTCATCCTCGGCAGTGGTGTCCTCAGCTGCCTCAGTCTCCTGAGGCATGGTTGTGGCTATGAATACCTGTGGTTTGTGTGATTCACTCTGGTTGTTCTCCAAGGACGTCATACCTCCAATATGTTTGGACATATGAGAGAGTGGACATATGAGAGATATATCTTCTTTTCTAAAATCTTTCACAGATGGTGAGTCAGTGGTGAAACTATGTGCAGAGTGGTTGTTATCATCTTCATGGTCTGATATAACATCAAATGGTTTTTGTTGAGACTCGAGGTTGTTGGGAATAACCTCTTGCTGATTGTCTTCCTCTTTTACTTGGGGTAGGTCATGTCCATCTACTTTTTGTGGTTCAGTGGGCTGGGCATCCAGGGACTCTAACCTGGGCTCACACTGTAAACAGATCAATGGCATGTTTAATGAAAGGCCTTGCCTGGCAAGTGGGCATAATACGTGATATGTAACAAACTATCTAACTGTATTTTCCAGTATTCATTTTCTAATATTCACTTTAGTGTTGACATATCAAAAGGGACATGTTTTTTTCTGGTGTTGTTGGATTCTCCTAGTTCTGAAATGACTTTGCTTTCAATACAGTGATTGCTTCATTGTAAAATGAACGAAGTCCAATCAGGGCTTGGTTTTCTCTCTATTTCATATTTGTATTTATACTGTATTTATCACATTTCCAGTTTCTTGAGTGATCAAATCATATTTTTAGTGTATGGCTTACCAGTTCAGTGGACAGCTCTGCCATTCCCTCTCGTACACGACTTTGGTTGATAAACTGCATGATTTCCTCTGTGATGGAGAGCGTTGGGGGTGGTGAGAGAGGGACCATGTCCTCGTCCTCTTCCTGAGCCAGGCCCCGGGTCTCCTGGCCTGACTCTACTTCGATGACAGATGATGCGAGCGTGCTCGTGCTACCGCTGGAGCCCAGACCGTCCACCTGTGGATACACCTCACCCTCACTCCCAGCCTGGCAGACCACAAAACATAAAAGCAGAAACTGGGTGAAGATCTTTCATAATGTACATTTGTTATCTGGTATATTTAAAATGTTAGAGGGCTTTGCAGAAAAATGTTTTGATGTTGTTGTAAAATGAATCTTTTTTCCTACCTTTAAAGAGACTGGCATCCGCAAATGGAGAAGGCATAGAAATATAAAATAAATGGGTGAAATTAGAAACAAAATGATCTTAGTGTATTAAGTACAAATGTATCTGAGACTTAATTACACTTTAATTAAAATTATTTATTTATTGCCTGTAACATAAGCGATGGCATTATGATACATATATCCTTTCACCTTCGCTTTCAATGCACAATGAAATAACACGCATATAAAAAGGTTATCAGTAAAGGCCAACATGATAAAGCCCACTGGTAATACTTATCACTCACCACCTTGTTGAAATGCTGCTTCTATATCATTAGCAGGAGCTAGGGGCACATACAGATTAATTACAATAAAATAAATGTGTTTTTCGATTTGAAAGTCATCACAAGTATTTGCTTAAATTAAATCTCTATATAGCACCTCACAGATCTCTCTGATGCAAGTCTGCATAGTGGCATGGTAGACATACCTGACTGTCTGCGCCCACGGCGATATGGCAGATTTCCCTCCACTAGCATTGGAAAGCTTTTCCTGGCTTTCTCAGGAGTATAGATGAATTCTGGGGGCTCTATAGAATGGCATATGCAAAGTGGCAATGAAACGCAAAGATATCTAAGATTTTGAGTTAAATATATGGTTTATAAGCCCAAAGTGCTACAACTTGTTAACCAGTCCCATAACAGCAATTCTGGCTCTTGCTAAATGGGAAGGTTGTTTAGTTATTAGTTCTTAGTACACTATAGTAGACTAGTTCTACATAGGAGATGGTATTTCACTACAGTGAAGAATACACTTCAACAAGGCCCTTAGCTGTAAAAGCCAGTTACATGGGAAACTTGGAGAATCCTGCACTACTTTCAGATGGTTGCTGACCACCCCCACTTTGGTCAAACAGGTAATCTGGTTTTTACTGTCTCCTTAATCTCACTACAAACCAAGTTTAGGTGATTTCAGTGGACTCTCTTTTATTACTGCTGCAATGATCTGCACTGAAATCCATTCTAGCACTACAACAAGAGGTTCACAAGCTGCTCAGAAACACAGCATCAGAAATGCAGCTAGACCCAATGACATAACTCATCTGGCATTCCTGAAAACTCTCTGATATCCCAGCATAATTTAAAGTGTCTTCCACTGAGACATTCTCAACAGTGACAAAATCACAATGACTATAGGACCTCATATTGGTGTTTTGTGCTGACCTACCTTACAAACTCCTAGGCCCTCCTTATATGGCAAATTGCTCAGTTAGTTGGGGAAAATATGTTCCTCTGTCATGTCATAAATCATCTGAACTCCAACAATACATATGCCAGAAATACAATAAATACTCAGCATTCTAAGTCCAGTTACACAGGCTTAGGCTCACTGACAAGTGCAGCTAAGCACCCAGCTCTCTGAACCTCTATAAACAGCTGTCTCTAAATACTGTTTATATACACTTGTGACTGCTACTCCAAATACCCATCGGTCAAGTTGTCAAAGTTTATGAGGCAAACCAGTGTGAGCCTCATCTTGATCAGTGATGAAGCTATGAACAGAAGAGCGGGCCCATCTCCAAACCAGTTCAGTTCAAATCAGTAGAACTTCTGTTAACAGCCACATGCTTTAAAATAAATGGCACAGCAAAGAATAAGACTGAGTCATTCAAGTTTTGGGGAGTACTAAGTGCAACACCCTGAAATGGGGTAGTAATATTTCCACTATTGTTAGGAAAGCTCAGCAGAACTGTTCCTCCCTGTGTGAAATATTCTACTTTATAAAGTGTATCGTGTACACACTAATGGGAGAAAACTGCACTGTCTAAAGTATCAAAAAAAATATGACTTTCAAACAAGTACCAGTCATAGTGCTGCACAATTTACTGGATGATTTGTTTGACATGTTGCATGAATACAGAAGCTAGAATGTGAGCTGTAGCCATACAGCTACAACATCAGGTGTCAGT
Organism: Electrophorus electricus; assembly: GCF_041902795.1. Taxonomy (NCBI): domain Eukaryota; kingdom Metazoa; phylum Chordata; class Actinopteri; order Gymnotiformes; family Gymnotidae; genus Electrophorus; species Electrophorus electricus. Next base: position 4,100,744 of record NC_137513.1, read on the forward strand.
AAAATGCAAGAGTGGTGAACCGCTGCCCTGCCTGTGGAGGTTGGAGAAGTGCCGCATCCTTGACTTCACATCAAGCATATGTTCGAAGAGAAGCCACACACCTCTCCTTAATGAACTGTTTTCGCTAGAATAATTAAACAACTATAACTTCATACACATTTTGCTCATTAAAACTCACATACCTGATTGTCTTCTTCCTCTGTGATAGCTGGAGGCATCATCCAGTCGTGGAGAAGGGGCGGGTTTTCGGATCAGCTCATGTTCAAACTGAGGGGCTGAATGTCAAATTACACAAACAAAAATCATCACTGACATCTTATTAAAAGATAGAAACAGTGCACATAACATTATTTGCATATAACATCTGCATGGACATTCATCTTTTGCATATGCCAAATGTTAACCACATACATACACGCTACTAATTTTCTGCCACCCACAGCAGCTCCCAAACAGTTGAGACTGAGTTCTATCTTGAGCAGGATTGTAACCATTAGGTTCCTGACTTCATGCCATTCATGATGTATAAATAAGCACATGCAATACTTACATGGATAGAAATCATCACCAAGAACCTGTCTTGCCTGTGAAAAAAAATATAGTATTATATTTTTATTATTATATTCTATTATATTAAAGAGATATTCTATATTTACAATCATAAACATTTTGCAGTATTATGTACTTGTTTCAGACATGCTGGTTGCTCACTGGAGCCGCCTAGTCTTAGCATTACACTTCCTACACTGTAAAAATGCAGATTCTAAACATTTGGAAGCATTTGTCCTAAACTAACCTTCTGGGGTAGAGATGCAGGGTGGTTCTCCACTATCAGCCTCTTGAGGTAATGCAGCCACAATCGCTTCTCCTCCTGGTTTTTAGCCTAAAAAAGAAAGGAAAGAAAAACTGCTTTTTACAGCAAGTCATTCAACATATCAAAACCAACGGTTTTAATGAGATTACACATTTTAAATAACTCCATTTCTAACAGGAGTGTTTCTTGTTAGAAATGGAGTTATTTAAAATGTGTAATCTCATTAGTCTTGGAAAATTGAGCAATCTGTGTGATGAGGCATAGTGCTAGACTAGTCGAAGCCAATATTTAAAAAACTGACAATCTTGTGTGGTTTTTCATGCTACAGTGTTGAGAGTATTCTGACAATAGTTTGATCGAAGAAAAACATTCAGGAAAAGAGGATCCTTTGGACATAAACATCATGTTGATGAAAGGGGGCAGAGGAGGATATCAAGATTCTTTCTGACGAACAGACAATGCACATTCAAGCAAACTGTAGCCAAATACTACATTGGTGATACCACTAACATGTCAGAATGAAAATGTGTTGTTTCCATGGATCGGACAGCAGACAACTAGTTCGAGTGCCATTGCTGTCTAAAGGAAACAGAAAGGCAAGACCCCAGTTGACAAAATAACACAAGAACTGAATTACTAAGTAGTGGAAAAACACCATGCCTGGTCAGATGAATCCAGATTTCTGTTGCACCATGCTAATGGGAGGGTCAGAATTTGGTACAAGCAGCATGCATCAATATGCCCTTCCTGTCTGTTGTCAACAGTTCAGCTGGAGGTGGAGTAATGGTGTAGGGATTGTTTTCCTGGCACACCCTGGATTCTCTGATACTTGGGGATGGATGTTTGGATAGTAGGGCTTACCTAAGCATTGTGGCCAACCAAGTTCAACCCTTCATTGCAGCTGTTTACTCTGTGGCAGAAGGACATTTTGTGCAGGACAATGCACCATGCTATAAGGGTCATATAGCAACGGATTGGTTAGAGGATCATGAAAGTGAGTTTTCTTTTCTTCCCTGGTCTTCACAGCCCCCAGATCATTTCAGGGCATTTCTGGGTCAATGTATAACAAGCTGTTCAGAGCTTGTCAGTAAATCCATCTAATCTTTGACAATTGGGCAGTGGTAGCTGTTGGGCAGTGGTTGCTCAGTGGTTAAGGTACTTGACTAGTAATTGGAAGGAGGCCAGTTCAAGCCTCAACACTGCCAAATTGCCACCGTGGGGCCCCTGAGCAAGGCCTTTAACCCTCAATTGCTCAAGTTCTTTTCTTCAGTCATAATTGCAAGTTGCTTTGGATAAAAGCATCAGCTAAATTCTGTAAATGTAAACTGCGAGAAGCTATCCCGTCCACATGGGTCAAGAGTCCTGCAGAATGATTTCAACACCTAATAGAATCTATGCCATGACTAATTGCTGCAGTTCCGAAGGCCAAAGGAGGTCCAATGTGCTAGTAGATGGGGTGTCTTTAATAAAGTAGCCATTCAGTGAATATCAATATGCAGGTTTCCAAATTACAGTGAAAATTAAGATGGCATTCAGATCTTACCAATATTCTTTATTTTTCTTACACAATTCAAATTAATTTCTTACCTGAACAATGTGCTGTTGTTTAGGGATTGTCTGATCTGACACCTTGAAACAGAGGGGATCCTTCATATTTTCCACCAAGAGTAAGTTGCAGCACTAGAGAATTGGGAAAGAGGTTGAAAATGAATTAAATGTTACGCAGCAAGACTTTCGTAACTGGTAAGATCTGTACAACTGATCTATCCACGTGGCAAAACACAAAGAGATGCTCATATTCAGTGCTGATGACTCACAAAAATATGTGTGCTGTACATGAAGTGATCCTGCCTCTTCTTGGCAATAAGCAGCATTTTGTCAAACAGAAAGAAAGCTCTCTCCTTTTTAACTCGCTGAACTCGGAAGGAACCTTCAAGAACGAGCTCTCCAAACCCACTGAGATCAGGACCAGTCCAGTTTACCAACAAGCTCTCAATTTCCTGTCAAATCAAGAACATTTTGTTAAGATTCTGTGTTTAGATTAGAATACATGCACTGATAGACAATGGGCACACAGTATATCTATGCATACCTGCAGTCTTACTGCATGCTCCTGTTTCCTCTTCATGTCATTGATATACCAGGCCACTGCAGTCATAGTGATGATGGCATCCTCTACTACCTCATATCCTGGGTCACTTTTGTCAAAGTGTTTGGACAACTCCTGCCAAAAGGGGGAGACATTGCTCACGCTTGAAACAGCTTGAAATAATGCACCATGGTGCACCATGCACCATCCTGGTTCTTTCTTTTCTTAACTGAGCAGCTGGGCTGTGGCTTGTTGTTCAGTTCATATAACTTGCTAATTGTAAACAACTTAAGAACAATAACCAAGATGAAAGTGAATCTAAGACAATGAAGTCAGAAACCAACAAAAAAGCACACTCAGCTCCAACACAGCCCAGGTGAACATGTGTGGCAGAGCCGCCTGCTGAACAATGCCAGGGTCTTGCCTGACTAACCTGTAGCAGGAGGTGGTACTTCATGATCCTCTGCACAGGCTTCAGCAGGTAGGTCTCCAGGGGCAGCGAGTGGCAGAGGGTGGCCTGCCTCTCCTGGAAGAAGCGCACCAGGCTGTCATTTTTCATGCAGTCCCTTAGGACGGCCACAGAGCTGGTGGTGGAGAAAGAGAGAGGGAGGCAGATGGTCATTCCTTTGGGGTGTCCACTGGGAGACACGTCTGTTCAGAAACTCGGCCTGGCAGGCACACCGTCTTACCGCCAGCCCATCGGTAATGCGTTCAGCCAAAGGACCCTGCAAAAGGCCTCAAGCCGAGCCAAAGCTACTTACAAAGACCCTTGGCGCCTGCATGCATGGCCGCTGAGCTGTCTGCTAACTGCATCAGGGGGAGGAGGGCTGCTGGTCCTAAAGGAATGGCAGGGTAGTGTGGCTAGAGCTCGCACTTCAATGCTAGCATGCGGAGAACTGCGCAGCACTGCGTGCACTAATAAGTGTGACTGTGGCCGTGAAGCTCAGACTGAACATCTGCTGTTGTAGTGCCGCTGGCCCACGAGAACCGAGCTGAAAGGGCTGAAACGTAACACTGACTAGTCAGCACTCTATGCATGCAATCCCTTGTAGGCCTGGTTTTTCCATTAGACCTGCTACTATACTAATCAGACCTATTGCTACATTAGTATTAGTATTTTAGTATTTGACATGATGACATTCTATTAGTCATACATTCAAATAAACATTTTTAAGTGATCTAATGAACAGTATGTTTGAACATAAATCTTTCTGCTAGTGATGATTTCAACTCAAAGACATAGTAACTGCAGTAAGTCAAAGTGTAGTGAATTACTGTATAAATCCTATCGCAGAGATAAGTTGGCAAAATAACAGAATGTAGGTGATACTCTGAATCATAGAAAAAAAACACTGGAAAACATCCATAAGTTATCTACTTACTTGGGATAGTTCATGCAGTAAGTGGTATAAATCTCAAAGTTTTCACTCTAAACAAAAAGAGGAAAAATAAAGAATGAGTGAAATTTGTTTATTATAAAAAAAAATGATTGCAGCAACATATAAAGAAATAAAATAGCCTCCTGAGACCCAGGGCAGAGTGAAGCCAAATTTCAAAATTTCAAAACCCTTATGAGGATGAGGATTTAACAAAGTCAGCCCAGAACAAAGAACAAGCAGAAATAAATCATGGTATGGGCATCCAGCAGGTTTTCTCTTGTTCAGATGGGTACAATGTCTGTGTGCAACACTAGAGATTTGGTAGCCACTGGCAGCAACCTTGGGGCAGCATAACTCAAGAATGCACTGATTCATGCAAGGAAAAGACCTGCAACCACAGCTTTTGTCATCCATCAGAGATTCAAACCCTCAGTTACTGGTATGGAGCCATAAATTACTGCAACAGTGCCTCACAACCACAAAGTTTTTCCAATGTCCGACATGGGAGCTGCACCACAACAACATAATCAAATGATGTCCTTCATCTGGTCCTGCAACGGTGTTCCACATCTTTGGCACTGAAAAGGCTAGTGGCAGATATGGCCAGCTGCTTGGCAGAAACAGAGTTCCACTCACTGGAGCACATCTATACAAGCATGTAAACATATCAGCCTTGTGCTTTATTTGTATCCCATTGTCCACTCCAAAAGCACATCTTTGTTTTGGAAGTAAAACATGCTTTTTTGTGAGTCACAGAGAGCTTGATCTTTTATCACTGAGATCCTGAGAACATGCCAAGTAAGTCCTTCAAATGTGTTTAGCCTGTTCAAGGAGGCAAGACAGGCTAAAACCCAAAATAACTGACAGTAATGATTTTAATCAACTGTACTCTGTTTCTTTTGCTGATCCAAATTGATTCAAACAGGACCCCAATGAACATGAGGAAAGCCTCATGTCCAGGAGAGTGGGAGGTACCTCAGACACAACAGCGACGAGACGTACAGTGGTTGCCTAACAGAGGTTTCATTTCCTCCTCCAAGCCATTTTCCAAATGATGGCAGAGTAGAGCACTGACATATTCAACTCCTCTCCCATGACAAACAAAGATGGCATTCTCTGTGTTCCCATGGTGCATGGGTCTGGTCATTATTGTGTCATTGTGGCGTGGAGTATGTCAGCAAAAGTGTCGGCAAGCTGCCACAGCTCACACACACACAGGACATTCAAAGGTCACATTCAAACATTCAAATGTTTGGGATTCATTCACAAAGCCAATTTGTCTTTGGTAGTGTGGTGTCTCTTAGGTGCTTGTGTCACTATATCTCTGTCATATGGCCCAGCATGTGCCCCCTTACATGTGCTTGTGGTTTTCTAAAGCAGTTTAACAAAAGTTGTGTTCTTTCAGACAATTTGGACAGTCTAACCCAATTTCCAGGAAAGAACAGAAATAGTTTTATTCTACCTAAATCCCAGTCTTCTTTAGAAGTGAGAGTGGAATATAAACCTTTTGGCTTCACTGTGACTACAAAAGGAAAGCATTAAGTGCTGCCTTATGACGTTTTGCACACAGCTGACCTGGCACTGCTATTTTATTTCAATATCCATGAGCTCACTCTTACTTACCCTCTCCAGGAAGCACTCTGCCATTGCTGCAGCATGAGGGCTGCGCTCCAGATCTTCCAAAAGCTCACTGTTGAAGAGAAGAGGGCTCAGTCAGACTTTAGTGAGATATGCACAGTGAGAAATCATTCTGCTGTTGCTCACGCTAACATTCTCACACACTTCTATCGCTGCAACTAAGCAGAATGGCGTACGTGTGAATGATGACTGTTTAAAACCTGCATAGCGCCACAGAGCACAGGAACCCTGCTTCTCTGAGTTGGCATTTGGGATGTGTCTCCATTTGAGCAGTGTTATTCTCTTCCCATGAAGACATCTGGGATTGGTGTTTCAAGAGGATGCTCCTGGCTAGAGAAAAACTCCAATTCCTGTCTCTGTTTCCACATTGTGTTCATTTGTTTCTTCTCCGTCCATTTAACAAAACTATCGCTTAAATGCATACAGATGGAAAACATCTTATTTTGGCTTAAAGCAACCCCCTCCCCCCTTTGCCTTCAGCCCCATGGCTCTACGTGCAGACCTTGAACCCACTTTCTGGCTACACTAGAGACCCTTGAACCCAAACGCTAAATGTTTCTGGATGTGAGCATCACCCGTGCGTGCTTTCGCTGGTAACCATGTACTGTCAGCTCACCATTTTTCCCCCTCAACAAAAATGTCTACAGCGCTATCGCAACACATAAGAGAATGCTTTCCCCGAGACCCTCAAGGACACGATTCACATCTTTTAAATGGCAGCGAGCAAGGGGAAGGCAAAGAAGCTCTCCTTTCAGCCTCTGAATGAATCAGAAACAGCAGGCTAGGATTATCTTGGCCAGCATCAGTGGCAGCAGAGCACAGCAGTGCCGGGAGTTGGAGCTGGTTTTTGTAAAACAATCACTGCTGCGAGTCAGACATGAAATAGAAGAAACTGGGCTTTCTTGCAGCACTGTGGAGTAGATTTGATTTCTTTGTGGAGTGGGAGGGGGTAGATGTTGCAAACCAAGAATGACTGCTTTCGCGTTCCTTCATGATGCTGTGAACTGAAGGGCACGCGGCATGTTGGGCCTATCCCCTGAGGTTCTGACGAGAGGTCGGCTACAATTTAACCCACCACAGTGGGCTTCAATTCGGTTCATTAGCAAACTTTGAACCATCATCACCAAGGGGACCTCAAGCCACTATGATGGTCAGTACTGGGGGAAGCCCTCCCTGATGGTCTCAAAGAAAATAAAGTGGTGCTCTGTAAACACTCTGGTCACGCCTTCATGTGGCCGAGGGGAAAAGTTTAGAGGAAAGCCGCAAAGCTCCATCCTCCAGTGGCCCCTCCCACCCTGGAGACGGAGCTCATTTAGCAGCTGCCCTTTGTGGCAAGGGGGCAAATGTGGAGGGGAAATCATGCATGCTCTCTGCGTCAAAACAAACCAAGGGACAGGGCTCGTCTAGGTGCTGTTTGAAGTGTGAGATGCCTGAGGTCATTTGGATTGGAGAGGTACAATAGAACACTATTGTTTATTCAGTCTGTTTGCGTGCAATTATGACAGAACAAAGATGTTAAGGTATACTTAAAGGCAAAGGGTGAGGTGCGTCATTTGTGATCATAGGTCGTACATCTCCTTGCATGTCTGCACTTTGGTAGCCAAGTTGGAGTCAATTAGGACTTGGCACGTCTTCCGAGGTTCTGGCGCTAAAAGTCAAAGCCTCGGGAAAGTGCAGGGCCATCCAAGCCAAAGATTTGAGTTATGCTTATATCCATGCTATTACTTTCTCAGGCTTTCAATCACAGGGCACTTACACAGGCTCTTAACAGTGTACAGAGACATATTTGAGGTTGAATAAAACATTAATAAATGGAACCACTTGGCCAAATGCTGATCACTTATTTTAATTGTGTCAGAATTGTTTAATGAACCAATCTGTATAATAAATCATGGTGGCAAAGAAGCCACATAGGACTCAAAAAATATGCTGTTCTGGAATTCATGTGCAGTAGAAGGGAAGTGACCTGCAGAATCTAACAGGCAAAACAGCAAGGAAGTGTCATGACGAAGGTTCCTCGCCAGAACTTATGATCAGGACGAGGAAAGGGAGTCACCTGCAAGAGGTTGTAAATGCCTAACCTTGCCATGCCTGCATACCTTCCATCACATCCTCAGGCTCCCCGCATATTGTTCCAAAGACTCGCTTGCCCCCTAATTCCATTCCTCCCCTTGTGCAGCTGTCATCTTGCTGTTTTCATCCCTTCCCACCTTTCATCTACTAATGTGCTTAGCATGGTACGTGCAGGACAATAAAGAGAGCATGTGATTTACGCATTTAAGCGCTGTTCACTGTGTTCGTATATTCTGCAAAGCCATAAATCCTTGTGCTCCTCACAGGGCTCTGGCCAGGGGATGCTGGGCTCCATTGGTTTGTAGTGCAGATGCTTTTTAAGCAACACCAGTTCTCCAGCTCTTAGTTGCTCCAGCAGACAGGATCTTTGTTTGGCAGAGTTTCACCATGACTAGCTTAAGAAAAGGGCCTTCCTCATCATGCATCCTGCTTGGTAAAGCAGGTCAGCCTAAGAGGATCAACATGGACAATACAGCACAATATGGCTCAGCCACAGGTTACAACCCCAGAAGAAAGTACACGGGGAGTCAGACAGGAGTCTAGATCTCACTTAGTGGAGGAATCTGTCTGGGTGGTTCCACTAACTGCTACCCTCTGACCCTCCAACACCACCCCTCCACCCCTCCACCCCCCCACCCCCAGCCCCCACCGCTCCAGGGGAGGAACATGCTTTTGAAGGTATCGTTAAATGTTTCACATGTCTGCGTCTAGCTGCCTGACTTTGTAGGCCAAATATTTCTGTACATAGTCACACACAAAACATTGCTTCTAACCAGCCTACTGAATGATTCATAAGAGACTGTAGTGACTAGCCATATTTACATCTCATCCAGACCATGTATTTTAACTGATTTAAGGTTAGGAACAGAGTTAGGTACAGGGACAGTTAATAAATATCACTTAGATAAATATGCTTAGATATATACTTCCAAAAGCATTTTTACCACTATAGAGCTTATATAGATTTTATATCATGTTATAGTGTTTTTAGGCAAAAGAGATTGCATGGCACTCCATAGAGTTGATCAGATCATTGTTTGCCAGTTTGACACTTCTCTGGAAACTATAGGAAATACAGTCAACTCATAAAGCTGTTATAACAGATACAGTAGACTGTACAGTAGATTGTAAATCAACAGGCTATGGAAGAGATTAGCTGTGGACAAGTAGCCCCACAACCCATGAAAGTAAAATATGAAAAAGCAAAATCAAGTTAGAAAAAGTATGAATTTGTGCACCCAGTACTGTCATCGCGGTCACTGGCTGTACAGACCACCTGCTCTTATAAGCAAGTTCAAGCACTGCACTGCTGCCAGGAAATAATAAAATGATTGGACAAAGAAACAGCTTTTCACCACAGAGAAGCAAAGCAAGATCTCTAAATCCAGAGAATGCAATCTGCTATAGCTATATTTAAAAATGTACTCCAGCTTTCCAGCACCAGCATACGGTGTGGAGCTACAGGCTGCTGTCTATGACTCGAGCACAGCCTGTCAGACGCCCCAGGATGCACGGCTCACCTGACCCCACCTTTGTGCTGTGTGGCTCCTTCAGAGCCTCTACCTCAGAGTTTGGCTGTCTCGACTCTGCGTAAAATGACATCTGTGTGCGTGCTGGAGAGCCGGCTGGTGCCAAGAAAATAGACACAACAGCGCTGAGCTGAAAAAAGGCTACATTCCACAGAGATGAGATGATAGGCTTTTAAGACAACAGGATAAGACAAAAAAAAGAGCAGGGGGGAAAAAGTATGAAGAGTGAGGAAAATGAGGTCAGTTTTCCCCTCTAAACGATATGCTTCACAATCAGGGACAAGAATGAGTATCAGATCAGTGCAAATGGTGGGCCACATTTGTGCACCGGAATGGCCTAATTAACACTGATTCTTTTCATTACAGGCAAATTGAATTTTAGGGAAAATCTCAAAGTGCCTGTGGAGAGAACAAAAACTTGGCTCTGACTCTCAGCATTTTACAGACATTACGACACAAGATGCCTTAAGGACACCCGAGACTTTCGTAAGGTTTGCTGTTTCCACACAGCAAAGTGGATTTCTCATGAGGGCTGGTCTGAGGTGCCATGTTGGATTTCGATGCTTAACCATATCCCCCAAAGGCCTGTAATGAGGCTCCAACTCATCATGAGCACAGAGAAGTAAGTGTTAAAACACAGAGAAGGAAGGGTGAAAACACAGCCCATAGTGGGAGAGCTCCACGTGCCCCCCCAATTCATCCACCCAACTGCAGCCTAATTCACGTCATCATTGGGGACTGGTGCCAGAAAACAGCTGACAAACAGCCTTTGTGCCGGAGGCTTCAGCAACTCCCAGTGATGACGAAAATAAAAGGCCAAAAAAAAGAGTGTGGAAAATTGTTTAGTCAACGAAGATACATACTGAGCACTGTTTGATCATCTGTAACCATTGTAAAGGAATCAGAGAAGATCATACCCAACAAAATACGGAAGGCCTTTGTATTAAAAAAGGCCCATAGAAACCATTTCATGCTGCTTGTTTGAACTCAGGGTACGATAAACCATGTGTTTTCCTCCGTGCTTGTAAAAAAAGAAAGAAAAAAGAAAAAAAGTCATTCCTGGGATTCAGAAAACGGCCATGTAGTGTAGTAGTAATGGAGACTAAGAGCAAGGGTGTGCTGGAAAAGATCAAACATAAGCTACTCCCCCTCCGGGCTGCAGCCTGGACACTGTCCTCTTCTCAAGGATCGTCCAGGACCTGGGCCAGCCATTGTGTCTGAGGCACATTAAACAGATAGTGCCGCCACACAGGCAGTTACCTCCAAACACATGATCTTTGAAAAAGACCTGGCTGCCATACACAGAGGAGAGGAGAGCAGAGGATGAAGCTGAACTTAGGAACTCTCACCTGTTGAACTCATAGATGTCCTCTATGTTGCAGAAAAGGATGCTGACCTCTGTGGGTTTGAGTGGCAGGTCTCCACAATCAATGATGCACCCCAGATAGTCCTAAGGCAGACGAGAGAGAGAGGAAGAATACTAATATGAAACTAGAGTTTAAAAATTAGCTGTAGAAAAACTGTTTAATGTACTTTGGCAGAAAAGGTCATCAACTGTTAGACATTACATCTGCTATTGTCTTTATTTAGTTTCTTGTTATCATATTCCCATTATAAACAATTTTGCATAAATCAGTTGTACATGTAGTCTGTTGTCTGAAAAAACAACAGGATGGTTACAGATAATCCCTCCAAAGCAAGATGGCCCTTTCACCTCCAAAGGTCTGACAAAACTAAGCATCGCCATAATTTAATTTCCACTGCAAAACCTGAGCCGCTAAAATCATCCATGTAAACAAGCCGAGCAGCCCAAAAAAAGCATACGATTAGTGTGGTGGTAAGAGGGCCTCCCTCTTACAATGTTTATATTTTCCTTCTCTGCACTCTTACGCCTCTGACCTGGGTCATAAAGGCATGAGCAAGTCTCATGAGAAAATGGATCTTCTCTTTCGTCGCTAACCATCTCTGTGAGCTCACTGAAAGCACACGCATCAGAAGACATCACCGCAGGATGACTATGTGGTAATCAACCAATGGAATGTGCCACTGGGGTATAGAATTCTATCAGGTCTTCTCTGATGGAAAAACTGGAATTTGGAAACTGGAATTGTGCTTTTGCAAAGCATCGCTGTGTTGTGAGCTAACACTTAATGCCAAAAGATTTAGAGGGGGTGCATTTCACCTCTCAAAGCATTGTGCTAAATTTTAATAATGTTTCCATGACCCAGTTGCTTTATTGACTTAATGAGAAACACAGGCGTTGAAATTAAAGTGTTCAATGCCATCTATAAACTTCCAACTGACTGATCTACTAACTGTTCCATGATACAGCCTTTTCTTTATGGTAGAGGGTAGTATATTACCCAGCAGGGAAGAGTAGTGTAAGAAAAGCCTCTTGTTGCCTCTTGTTGCCTGTCCACCATACCTCTTCCCTAGGAGAGGTATTTTCATTCACTCAGTCCCACTGTTGAAATGTGTGAGTCACACTTCAATCTCATCAACATTAGCTAGCTAGCAAGGCGTGAGCGGTGCCAGGAACATTCTGGGGATGCGCATGCATCTGTTGCATTATTTCACAAATGAGCACAGCATCACAGTGAGATGGCTGTAGAGCAAAGAGGTATGTTAGCTGGAGATGGACTGCTTCATGTGGATACATAGGCTTAGTTTTGGGGGATAATTCTTGCTCACACTACTCATGTAATCTGTTAGATTGGGTGTTTCGAGCAGTGTCCCCCTCCACCCTCCACCCCAAAAACCTACGCTACTATGTGGATGCATGTCATTGTTTGAAATATTACTGCAATAGCTTAAGTTAAATTAAGGAATGTGAGAATTAGCAGGAATGTGTTTGTAGATCTATTGGCTGTTATGTTGTTAACTTCCATGAATGCATGCTCTGTGCTTTGCTTAAGGTATCTATTTAGGCACATTTCAGTGTTGCTCTCTTAAACTGCAAACAGTGACACCAGGGATACATATGTCTCTGTTGTTTTTTCCCCACAAACTAGCCAACATTTTCACTCATGCACCCCTGTACGAGGGGTCCTGTACGAGGGGTCCTGTATGAGGGGTCCTGTACGAGGGGTCTTGTACGAGGGATCTTGCTGCACCTGTGCAGTAACTAACTAGATATCTAGTTAAGTTACTGGTACATACAAAGTAGTTAGTAGTGAAGACAGCAGTAAACTGCTTGTTGTCTGTGAGATGTAATCATTGTTCTTCCGCTAATCATATAATTAAGCAAGTAGTTACAGGGTTGTATTACATCCAATGACTATATTCACATTAGCTGGTAGCTTTGTTAGAGATTAGATCAGATCAGATTAGATCAGATTAGATCAGATTAGATCAGATTAGATCAGATTAGATTAGATTAGATTAGATTAGATTAGATTAGAGTAGGTTTAGGTCAACATACTAACATGTTGGTGGTAAATATTATTATTTTAATGTGTTCTGGTTGGCCCGTTGTGAGATAATAAAATACAAAGTCACCTTTAGCAAGTCAACAGGCAACAGTTATCTTATTTTCTCTCAAGCAAGATTAGAATAATTTTATATGAGTGATTACCTTCACATTGCTAAAATGTGTATAAACATGAAACAATATTCAACATTTACATTCTTAACATTTACTGTTGGCTGTGTCTATAGCTGAAAATAGTAAAACTACAAAGTGGATTAATATTTTTAAACTCTATGACAGCAGATTATCTTGAAAGAGAACAGGCCTCTTGAAACCAAAGAATTTTTCTCAGAAGGAAGACACAGAAGACCCATCAGATTTTGTAGATTTCCAAACATTGCAATTGTAATATTATTGACAACTGAATAACAGATTCTCTGGTACTGTGTGCTGCTGGGATAGGATCCTGCCTCACAGGAGCTTGGATTAAGTCTGTGAATTGGATTAACTCTGTTTAGAAGATGAATAAACAAATTAAAGATCCTGTGAACTGGATGGCCAGTCCAGCAAAACTAGGCTTGCATAGTTGTTTTGTTGTCTTAAGTTATCCTCTGGGCAAGGAAATAAATAAACAGAAGTAAAACAAACACACCTATCCTTAAATCCAGATGTCTCAGGTCAGGTGAAATGATAAGGATTTACAATATCTGTAACAGAAGGGCTGGAAAATAGAACTCCTTCGCAGGAAAGAAAATGTGGTCCAGCGATCCTGATCTTACTGGCCCTGTTAAGATCTCTGAGGAGAAGTGAACCTGAACATCAAACCTGTCCATCAAATCTAAAACATTCTTAGTCTTATTTTTATTACTGTCTCAGACATAACTGTTGTTATCCAGATAAAGAATAATATTTAATGTTTTAAATGTTTCTCATTTTTGGAATGTCTGTTAAATGGGTAAAATGGCAATCATCTATTAGAATGGAGAACAGTTAGTCTACTCCCATGCAATACTTTAGTTTGGCTGACACTGCTAATCAGTAGTAGCCCTCAGAACTTTATCATTGTCTGTTTAGCCTCATTAACCCCTAATTGAGCAGATTTTAGTGTAAACAAACGTCATCTGATAACTCTGCACCCCTCTGACAAATCTTCCGAACTGTGACGGACTGGAAAAATGTAAAGTGCCAGGGCTCCTGATACAATCTGCCCTGAGCAAACAGGGGCTTCGCAACTGGCAGAAAAAAATGGGCCACCAGGAAAAATAAAATGAACTTAAAAAAGGCCCCAGACTAGACGGTTACAAGAAATAGCTACAAACAAACAAGCATTCCAGACAGAATGGTGGAGACTTGGGAGGGGTGGGGGTTCTCTCCACTCTCCCAGTCTCTCCATTACATTCCTCCAAAACAGGCAGGCTCTCCTGCCCCGTGTCTGGTTCCAGAGCCACTGGGGTGTCAGTGAAGGCAAACAGACCGAGGTGGGGCAAAAGGAGATGGAAAACAAGGGGCCTGGCGCATTCATCACCTCCTGAAGGCGAGACGAAGCTGGCCACTGTAATTAGACAGATTTACAGTCCGCCTGCAAGCCAGGAAGACTTTCCCCCTGATGGAGGCCTGCTCGGGAGCCGGCAGGGACGAGAGCGGGACATCACGGTGAGTCAGGAGAAAGGCAAGAGGACGAGACGGAGAGACACCAGACAAATGACCCTGGAGTTATGACAGACGTGGGAGAGCAAGAGAGAGATGAAGTATGGTGAATGTGCACAGGAGGGTCGCTCGCGAGCCAGACAGAGTGAAGAACAAGTTTAAAAATTGAATAAGTAGTAAAGAAAGAGAGAATGGAAAGAAGGGAATAAGAAAGGAGGAAAAACAAAAGCTACAAAGCGGGGATTTTTGAGAGGAAAGTGGACAAAGGAAAGAGAAAAGCAGCGCGAGGCAGAGGGAGGGAACGACAATGCGGGAGTTGCACGCACTCTCTGAGCCTTTGTCTGAGAAACTAGGTCAGCATTTGGAGGAGAAGAAGTGTGTCCCTCTCTCGTGAGCCGGCCCCCTCTACATGTGCCTCAGAATGGGGGTTACAGCCAAGCAACCCCCCCCCACAAACCCACCCCCAAATTTCCTGTCCTATTTGGCTGGGATACTGCTTAAAGGAAAGGGGGGCTTCACTCAGTCTGCTCTCCTAAATGTTCCCCAATGCTCATACAGACATGCACACACTCACATGAGGAATATGAATTCACTCACTAATGAACGAAATACTCATATTAAGCACACAAATTTGCACACAGGAAAGTTCATCCTTTATTCAACCACGTCTGACAGCATTGTGCACTGGGCTTTCAATCAAAACCAGACGGTAGTAACTTACTAGAAGCCCAGCCAGCAATCAGACGTCATTCCTGCAAATCACAGAGTCAGCACTCTGTCACTGAAATCGCCATCCATCAAACTATGGCCCATTTTGGTTCAAGATGATAAAACTACAGTGTACACACTCTTTCAGCACCCACTTTATGACCATCTGAAAGCATCTCTCCACTGGGCAGTATGCCTTCTCTTTTTATTGGATCTTATAGAGGTCGACTTCAAAAGGCCCATCAGCAATAAGGAAATGTGATACATTTCGGGCATTCCTCGATCAGTCTGCGCATGCGCACCCCCCCCCCCCCCACACACACACACACACACATTACTCTCAAGACTGCTCTCCTGGTCTGCATGACGGAAACCTGGTAATGGTCAGCATGAGTAACATTTCTGCTATTTTAAAAGCTCGTGTAAAAGTCTTGCTCTTCAGTTTAGGCTCTGCTGAAAAAAGACCTCACCATTAAAACAGGACATGCCCACCTGGCTGGGCCTCTGAGCCCCCATCACTGTAATATCATCCTAAATGAAGTGAAGCTCTTAGATTGAGTGAGCTGCACATTTTGCTTGCCCGTACAGAGACCCAATGACCCACAGAGGTCAGTGGTTTGGAGGTCAGCGACTCATGGAATATGAAAACATGCTGGGAGTCCCTACAAAGGACCTCTTATACTGTTCAGTGACATCTGATTTCTGTGTGTGTGTGTGTGTGTGTGTGTGTGTGTGTGTGTGTGTGTGTGTGTGTGTGTGCGTGTGTGTGAAAGATACGAACAACAGCCTCCTCATTGTCTCAGGTTGGTGGACCCTGGTGAGAAACAGTGCAGACGTGCTTTTGAAGTGACAGATTAAATATACTGTTGCTTTTATCTGCTGCCATGGCCTCTGCTGCTCCACCTGAGAGTGTGATGGATGGCACAACAGAATGTCACAGTGATGGCCGTTGGCCTGGGGGTGGGAGAGGGCAGTTAGCGAGTGGGGGGGGGGCAGCTATGCCTCTCTATCAACTGCATGGCTCATATTATTATATCTGATGTAAAAATGATACCAGTAGCGCAGAGAAAAAGGCCTTTGTTTGGGTTGGGATTTTTTTATCTTGATAGGAACACCCCAGGCATGGACAGCTTGGATAGGGTGTTTATAAAAGTCAACCAAAGACATCTGTTTTTGTAGAAGTGGCTAGATATGAGCTGAATAATTGGTGCACTTCAAAGCATTCACCAAAGGAATGAAGGTGTGAATGAGGCGTTGTAGCGAAACCCTACCTCCACTATGCTCTTCAGGTCCCTCACGTAGGCCTGCTCTGTCTCAACGATCTCCAGCTCAACCCTCTCCAGGCGGGAGAGCTTTGGCAGAGGGGTGGCGGCCCCGGGTTCTGCGCCCACCCCAGGCAGCAGGGACAGCGGCGTGAGGTCCAGGCTGATGTCGGAGCCGTTGCGCTGGGGAGAAGGGTCCGCGGTCACCGCGCTGTAGGGAAGCGAGGAAGAAGAGGAGGAGTGGGCGTCTTGCAGCGAGGCGGAGGAGGCGGACGAGCTGAGGCTGGCTCCCCGGTCGCTATCGGAGCACACGGTGTTGACGGAGGTGCAGCTCCCGCGTGAGGCACCGCCTGAGGAGGCCATCCGACTCACAATCCCGCTCAGAGAGGAGACAGAGGAGGGACGCTTAGCAGCTGCAGGCCCGGAGAGAGAGAGAGAGAGAGAGAGAGAGAGAGAGAAACCCAACCACAGAAAAAAAGACAGAGTGAGAGAGGATAAAATAAAGAGAAAGGAAGTTTTTTTTAAGACTAATGAATAGCTATTATTTTTTTCTAAAGCTTTATTATACACTACAGTTGTCAATGATGCTTTATAAACATTTCCTCTAGCTGACTGTCAGGAAATAGCAAACCCTCAAAAAGGTGTGACTGAATAAAATTATGATGCACTTATTCACAGCAGAAACCCACAGAGTCAGTCCATCAACTGAGCAGATTTGCACAGAAATGCAAAAATTGTGCACATTAAAAAGACAGGAAATACAAACTTCCTGTGCTCAGATTCTTGGATGACCAAGCATGCAAACACACGACTCATTCAAACAGAACACTTCCTGTCAGCCTGTGCATCTAAGGCAGACAAGCGTGCTCCAGCTGAATAGGTTCTGTAAACCTGCGTCAACAAAGCCGTCAGCACGAGCGAAAACAGACCACCACCGAGCAAAAGATGGCTATTGTTTAGAGAGTGAATGTAGGGCAATGGCTCCTGCAGTGGGGGTGCGTTTACAGGGCAGTGGCCAGCAAAGCTGAACAATCCCCCATTTCCTTTGACATAACAGGGCGGTGCACTCAACTGTTACACGGCACACCCACCCACTGGCCAAGTCTGCCTCACACACACCAAGTACTCCCTCTGTCCATTACCTGGACCACTCACAAACAACCCCCCCACCACCACCACCACCACACACACACACACACACACACCCTCCTTGCTCCGAAGCATTGAAAGCACTTCGGCAATATCAATTGTCCGAACTTGATTTAAGCGCCCTTGTAAAGCGCTTGGAAGCAACTGTTTATATTTCGCTGGCTGTTTCCCAAGGTCAACAGTGATATGGTGGCAGCCTCACATGAAAAGATGAAAAGAAGGGAGAAAAAGAAGAAAGAGAAAGCACAGATCAGTGATTGCCATACTGCTCCGATTCTTATCAGCTCAGCTCAACCTCACTTTCAGCTGTGTCGAGGAAAAAAGCGAGCAGGATTAAACTTGGCTTGCTTCAAAGCCGAGGTTAAACCCACGGGAGTCAAGGAAAATGCACTAAGCGTGACGGTGTAAACCTAATGCATCCTCTGGAATACAGACAAACATTTTACGCTCTAAAGGAATATTCAGGCATGCCATAAAAAAGGTTTGATATGCTTCAGATATTGTTCAAGCAACTTCTGTAAGAATTCATCATTGCTACTCTAAAAAGAGAGCAAAAGGGATTTTCCTTCTTTCATAACTCCGTATCATGAGATGGAAACTGCATTTCATCACTATAATCATAAATTTGTTGAAAAGTACTGAAATTAGATGCTGGATCGAATCCAAGAATTCCCATGTTATAAATATTCTTGTCTTAATGATATAGGCTTCTTTCAAAATAATGTAACATGAAAACTCATATTACTGAATGCCATAATTCATATCAGCTGCATGTTCATAATGTTCTCCTTAAATGACCAAAAACTACTTCAAAACATACGACTACCTAAACTACTTTTATTATATATGACCATAGATCTACTTTTCAGACAGTTTCAACCAAGCACAGGACAGTAGGGCCATGAGCAAAATTTAGAGCAATCTGAAGCCTCATAAATGAATGTTTCCTACACTTACACCAGCCATCCCAAATCTAGCCACCTCAGAGAAGGGCAGTAATTATATATTTGACCTGCTTTCTGGTGTTATACATCCATTTCCAAAAGAACCCAAAGCTAACCCAGGCAGAAGTACCTACCTGAACTGTAGTGGGCTAAATCACCATGCAGACTCACAGAGTTCAATTCCAACAGAGGCCCATTACATCCAGTTAACTGATAGCTGAGTCCTGAATATTGCTGAACTACAAACCGGTTAAAAAGGAAGACTGCTCAGCAACTAAGCATCGTAAGCAAACCTCCCAATTAAAATGGATTATTTCCCTTCTGCCAATAGTGAAAAACACCCGTGTTACCAATAGGCATGCCTTCCGCAGCCCTGCTGCAGTGGAAATGGTTTATCTGAGATGACTGAAATAGAAAGAGAGGCTCTTTTCTCTTCCACACCCTTTCTTCCTGCCTTAACGCATGCTAGTGTGCAGCCTTGCAAAACCAGAAATAAACATTTTACAAAAGCTGTATGCTTCCCAAAACAATGACTACTGAGCTGACAAAGATTTAAAAAATTAAAAATATTAAAATATCCACCTGCATTTTTACAGTTAAGAAAGTCGTGTCAGCAGTTTCCTTTAGTGAAAATTTCTTTTAAGGACAGCTTGATAAAAAGACACATTCAGGATCTAACTAAAAGCCAAGTATTTACAAATTTGCTATTTGTACTACAGTAGGACTAAGAAAGGACATAAAGTGAGGATGAGTTTAACAGTCAACACCTACTGAAGCACCTACTGTTGTTTTCTCTTTATAACGGTGTGCCAAGACCCATAAGGTTCTACTTCCTCTGATCACACAATGCACAGATGTAGAGCCGCACCTGCCTGTGAGGATGTGGTCAACCCAGGTACTGTTTTCTACTAAAAGCATTCAGTGCACTTCACCAGCCAAATATGCACTAACAAAAAGGATGTTGATCTAAACACTGAGATATGATCAATACAATATAGTTAATGTATTCTTTTCACTGAGATCAAGAAATAACCTATTACGGGTCATTAGATATGTGGTTTCAGAGTCCATTAACAATATTATCATATTGGAAACTTGCAATTCTGAAAAAGCACTGTAAAAGAATGTCCTGGGGCAGAATGATGTGTTTCAAGTTGTGGCCATGTCTTCTAAACCACCAGTGCAGAAATAAAACCAGTTACTTTCCAGTAAACAAATTTAAGAAATTAATTGTGGGTTCACAGTTGGGTTCTGCCAATAGACGTTTATGGTACTTTACATAAAGAGGCTAATGGGAAGCAACTGTACAATTTTCATGTCAGCAGTCTGTAGGCGACGCACAAAGTGTGCAGATCCATCCAAACAGATTAGACTGGGGAGGTTACATGTTTAGGGGGAATATCTTCACACCTATAGCATTACTAATTGAATCAAAGGCGCTTCCCCACATCTTGTTAACTAAGCCCATAACAAGAGGTGACCAACCAACCAATTGTCAGAGCTTCCCGAACATTTTTCAGATTGCTTCCCATGATAATGTAAGCAAGTATTCTTTGCAAAGCATGACAAACTGAAACTAAAATTAACAACAGTGCTCATATGCATGTCAAGGCTCCGTATTTAGTGTAAAACCTCACAAATGTAATTATTTCATTTCTAATGAGCATGCTCGGCTCTGAAGGGAGATATAGATTTCTTATTTCACACATTCTTTTATTTGCAGATATGAGCATACTGATCAATCGCTGTGTGAACTTCCACTGGGAATCCTCTGCAGTGTAAAGCAATTTAAACATCATTAAATGTGTTTTTTCTATCGTTCAACCCTTGAATTAAGTGCGCTGTTTGCATGAACCCTGGGGATGATGGTTTCTGTGGTGTTTTGGAGCCCGCAGCCCCTGATAGCTGACCTTGGTTGCTGAGCTTCTTCTGATGGTCCCGGCTGGCCCCCTCCGGCATGGTGTGATTATGGCACAGGAAGTAGAAACCTGCAAAAGATGGACATTCCTTTAGAATTAGGTACCTTCATTCCACCCCATTAAAATAGAATCTGACTCTACCGCAATCTGACTATATAGGAAAAAAGTAAGGTTTAAAAATGATTTTAGAGTTGTTGTTTTTGTGAAACAGTCTGTGCAGAAAGAAAAGTTCCCCTCTCAGCAGTGAAGCGGATGGACTCTCAGCAGTGAAGCTGTCAACACACAGGTGTGCAGGGGCATACAAGTGCTCGCAAATGGAGCAGAACTGACAGCCATTCCATGACCATCAAAACTAAACGAAACAAAGAGCAGCCTAACACGTCAACGTGGCACAATCTTATTCTGCAATCACTCCTTTGATTTTAGACAAAACTAATCTAGCGCCAAGCCTGCCTTCCATTGCTTTCCCTAGCCTAGCAGAGGAGAACTTTGGGCAAAGAGCACTGTGGAGAGATGAAAAAGTGTTCTGGGCAGAAGCAATTTAAGAACTGAAAGCCAAGTTGTTTGAGGAAGAGGAGAAGAGGTTATAGCCTTGTAGAGGCTTTATTATCTCTCTGTCTGGCCCTTAAAACAGGAGAAAGCTGAACATATGTAATTGTTGGCCTGGACACAAGAATGTGCTCTTATTTTGCCTGAGCAGTGTGTTTTGCATGTGTCCTGTCAGCACGATAGGCACCGGCACATCAACAAAAAGAAATCCACTACAAGGGGCTGGACTTGGTTTGTGGTGTTACAATAGAATCTGTCCCCCCCATGACAGCTAGCCTCATCTTCTGTTCCACCTGTGCCTCCCAGAGAACGTCAGCAGCAGGGGGATTCCACTTCACGGTGACTCAGTTGAAACTCTCAGGCCGCTCCCCCGTAACTCATCTTTGATTTATGAGTGTCAGTGAGGAGCTGTGGACTAGCTCATGTCCTGTACACCCAGGAGAGACGCACGGGTGTGGATGTAAGACTCCAGCTTGCGAGGCACTTCTGTTCGCCTTCATGCTTTCACTGCAGCTAAGCCTGTTGGGCCAAGCGGAATGATCTGTTTTGGCTTTCTCGCAACCCGAACAAATTAAAAATGAGACTGGCGTGATGCCACTGACTGTCTCTCGAAGCGTTTCTCACCACAATCCCCTATTCCTTGTACAGAGCCATTTCAGTGTTGCCTCATTAAAAGGCATCTCGTTTCCTGTAACTGCGACCATGAAGGCTTCAGCCTACTGTGAGACAGTGTGGTTAAGCCTCATGGATACTTCTTTGGCTCCAGAGCTTGTTTGCCAAATTCCAGAAATGTAATTGTGGTAAGAATTAACTGTGCTTCCCCCTCTGGACTTTCTAATAGTGGATAATGGGGGGGAAGGGGTTGGTTGGGGGGTATTTTGAGGCCAAATGAAAATGGGCCAACATCTGGTCAGTTGACCCAGTGGTTACTGTAAGACTAACACCACATTGTCTCTCTTAATGTAGAGCAGCCAGCCTCAATGTTGAGGTGCAAGCTCAGAGCAGCCCAGCATGCTCCACAAGCAAAACAGTGTCATGATGAAAAATGCTCCAGGGGAGGCCCTTTTCCCACCCTGTAATTTTAGGGCTCCCAGGCTCCCAGGTGCATCCACCCCCACCCCCCCAGCCCTGCTCCTCACCCCGGCAGAGTGAGAGAGAGAGAACAGACCTGCTGATAGAAGCCTGCTATGCAAGAGCACAGCTGTGTGAGAGGGTGTGTATGTGTGTGTGGGTGTGCGTGTGTGTGTGTGTGTGTGTGTGTGTGTGTGTGTGTGTGTGTGTGTGTGTGTGTGTGTAGGTATGAGTGTGGGTGTGTGGATGTGTGTGTGGATGAGAGAGAGAGAGAGAGAGAGAGAGAGAGAGAGAGAGAGAGAGAGAGAGAGAGAGAGAGAGTTTGGAGGGGAAAGCAGGGTTTTTTCCTTGTGTGTGTGGAGGAGGTACAGAACAACTCCAGGTTAAAAATCCTGTGCATGAGAGGGACCTCTGTTTTGTTTATCTTAAGAATAACTGAGTGCATACAGCTCAGCCTAATATGGTACAGCTGTCTCCTGACATTGTCATACAGAATGTCATCCAGTATGGAGACAGCACACATACTGTACAGTAATCTAACTGTGATGTCATTACAATGTAGCCAGCAAAATGATGCAATTTGGTACATGGTAGCTTGTGGTTTTACTAAAGAATGAAAAGAATATTAAAACACACTGCTTGTGATGAAAATCTGTGAGCCATTACCAGAATATGAATTTACACTGCCATGAGCTTTCTAGAGTGCTACTGTAAACAGCGGTATGTGTTCAGTACATCTGAGTGCAGACTCCCCCCTCACACATTCTCACACTCACATACACACCAGCTTCACACTGCAAGCATTGTCCCTTTGTGTGTGTGTGTGTGTGTGTGTGCATGTGTGTGTGTGTAAAGAACATGATTATACTTTGATGTTCAGCCAGCTCTGCCTGATCTCCAGTGGGGAAGCCACCAACGATGTTCCCGAACATAAACTAAACAGTGAAGCCACAGCAGAAGACCAGTGTGGCGGGGCAAAGCACCAGCCTGGCTCCACCATTGTCCAGTCGCACACAGAGCGGGCAGCATCATTGTTCCTTTTCAATTTGACCTTCACATTTCCCATTAAGCTCTATCCCCCATCCTCACAACCCCCCGCCCTAACACACACACACACACACACACACACAAACAGACACACACACCATCATTCATTGTTCCACATCATCAGACTCTTCAGCCTCCTCCTTATTCTGTCCAACAGTAAAGGCCTCTTTTGTGTCATGGGCGACAACAATGGAAAACTGCTTCATTGGAATGGACACCTACATCCACCCAAAGAGGCAGGGGCATGAAGTCCCCTAGAGTGAGCAGGGCGGGGCAGGGCGGGGCAGGGCAGGGCAGAGCGTTTTGGGGTGGGGCTTGGCGGGGAAGGGTGGGGCAGGGGTTTGGGACGTAAGCTCTCGAGGCCACTTGGCATGGTCCACCTCGAACACCAGCTG
The DNA here is from genome assembly GCF_041902795.1 of Electrophorus electricus. Lineage (NCBI taxonomy): Eukaryota > Metazoa > Chordata > Actinopteri > Gymnotiformes > Gymnotidae > Electrophorus > Electrophorus electricus. The sequence continues at coordinate 4,124,366 of NC_137513.1, forward strand.
TGGAGACCATCAAACACCAGTCATGGAGAGAATCTGTAAAGTTTGCTTGGTAGGCTTCACACACTCTGGTCCATTACAGAATACCTGATCTTAATCTTGTTCTAGATAAGATGTCATACTGTGTTAAATGGTCGAAGGAAACTTTTCAACATTAATATCCTGACTTGTAAATAATGTTTTTTCTTGCTAATACTGACCCTAACTTGCAACAGATGTGGGCTATGTCATTTAACGCACTTATTACCAGAGAACACACCTACCGCAGCTAAAGTGTCTGGTGCAGTTAGCTCCTCCATGTCATCCTCTCCACCCAGAATGTTATCTCCTCATGTGTATGACAGATGAGCTCTGTGCACAAAAACATGCTCCGTCTCCAAGCAAACTGAGACGTGTATGAGACGAACATCTGCTGAACACTTCATGAATTGATGAGATATGCATATTTCTCACACTCAGCACATCCTAAACTTGCCGTCGCAGACGCAAGACTTTGGACCACACTTTGTGGCATGTCACGGTGAGCCACTCACGAGTGAAAACACATGCACCAGTAAACTGTTAATCTGTTAAATGTAAAAAATAAAATCAACATGAGGTACATATGGGGGGGGGGGGGGGGTTTAATTGGCCATTGTGGAAAGAATTGTGGGGCATTTTTTGACAACCCAAGGTAAGATAGGGAAGTCATCCTCCTGATGATAAGAGGCTCTGGGGGACAAGTCCAAGGGGGAGGCATTTACTCATGCCACACTCATCCGTGACAGAACGTAATCTGATGCAGCAGCGGCCACTACACCGGAGGGCCTGAGGTGAGGAGACCAAGCAGTCTGACTAGGAAAGCTGCAATATCCAAACTCTCCCCAGGCGCTATAAATATGTCATCAGCTGTACAAAAGAATGGAACTTTTTAAAGAAAAGTTGGGGATGGCGGGATCTTTTACCAGGGAAATTCCCTTTGTCTCTCGGCATGTGACTAATTATAGCTGGTGAGCTGCACACCAACTCAGAGATCAGAGTGAACCAGAGTGAGTATCTGTATGTGCAGTGAAAGGAGCCTGAGTAGAATACACTTTGATCAGTCCATCATGGATGGGCGGTACTTCACTGGAAGTTCAGGACCAATAAAAAAAACAAAAGGAAACACTCTATCATGCACAGTGACTGGAGCCCAGGAAGACACAGCTACAAAAGGCGAGTGATTGAGAAGCTGTGATAAAGGGATGAAAGGAAAAGAAAGTACTGAACAGGATAGGAAAGGTAGAATGGATGACTCTGACAATGTAAAGGCAAGAAGCACTTGGAGGAAAGGTTGCAGGAAGGAGCCCAGAGCAGCCAGATGGCTGAGATTTGAATCCTGACATAACAGGGCACTGCAGGGCAGTTGTGAGTGTGTCAGAGTGAGAACAGGGCGGGGGGTAGCCGAGGATGACTCATGGAAGACGGAGTGTGGTTGTTTTTTTTTAGTCAGCAGGCACGGACACTCGTGATCAGTCGCTTTTCGTACAGTTGCGTTTGCAGAGACACAAACCCAGCCAGGTGAGTGAGTAAGTAAATGATGGCTGTCCCTCCAACCGTCACTTCCTTCCAAAACCACAGTCTGAGCCACCTTTCAAGCTGGGCCAACTCCTCTCTCCTCCGCAGGCCGCTAACGTGCCGCGGGTTCGGCTGGGGCGCCGTGGGACAGAACTGAGCGTGAAAGTGAGGCTCCCGGCTGGCGGGGGAATGAGCTCGGGGTCAAGGCTGAAGGACGTACAAAGGTCAAAGGGAGACAGGAAGCTGTCTGTCTGTGGTTGCATTAAACTGTCTCTGTCAAAACACTCACTTGGACCCATGCCAGAAGCACACATCACTGATCTGTTTGTTTTCATCTGGAACAGGACATGGGGAATATCGAGTAGCTGTAGTTTATGGGGCAATGTAAAACTTGACGTCCACAGACAGAAAGCCATAGTGGGGTGTTTACAAATCAAACCTTGCCCGAACGGTGCAAGGGGGTGGGATTTGCATACTTCAACTGCAGTAAACAAAAAAGGACTTCAGGGTGAAATTACAGTCATTTTCTAACATTTGTATGTGAAGATTGTTTAGCTTTTTCTAAAATAGCTTTCCAAAAGACCACATCTTGCTCCAGGTACTGCCAAATTTGTAAATAATTCACAAATAAATAAGCATGGTTCTTTTGGAAACAGTCAAGCTGTTGTTTCAATATCACCTTCCTGCTGTTTGGTGGTGCCTGTTCAGCCCCTGCACATTACAAGCCTGTATACATTTAGGACACACATCCTCAGCATTCTCAAAGTCTGGACTCATTTCACATTGTAGAACCTAATCACCTTCCTGACTTGTGTGTTGTGGGCAGCAGTACAGATGCATATATTCAGTGCTGATGCCAATGTACCCAGTGCAGGGACTTAGGAAGTTGCTCGAGCCATGTTTCTCTATCTGGGACTCAGCAAAGGCATCTGGAATTAGACCTATTGCCCTCTTCCTGCTCAAGAGATGGGAGCACTCTCCTGAATGGGAACAAAGCCCAGGAGCCCTCAGATGGCAGAGGTGGATGGGATGCCAGTTCTCAAAGCAAACATGGATCCTAGCATGGAACCTTCAAATTCCACACTCCAGACACCCAAGGGGGGTTGCCAAACTTCCTGTCTCTCAGGTCAGAATGCACAGGCAATTCTGAGCCCCATTCTTCTCTGCCATCAACACTCAATGGCTAAACAATACCCTTCCCAAAGACTCCCTAGGCTGAGATTTAGGACAGGGATTTTTTTTTTCCTGTGATACGCATCAGTTTTCAAAAGACTAGTTGTCGCTTGGAAAAAAACAGAATCTTAAAGGGGAATGATTCCATGTTTGCAAAGATCAGGCGCAATGTTTTGCTAGGACGGGGATATTAGCAGGCTCACCAGACTAGAATCTGGGACTATCATGTTCCTGCCAAGGTCTACATACATGTGTCCAGCAGGTTCCACGGTATGTTTCAACATTAAAATAAACTGCAGCCTGGCTGCCCATCCAACAAGCAGCACTTGACTGTCTCGCCACATATAAAATCTACAGGGTATGTATCTAAGGTATAGCACAGGTAGATAAACACCAACTATGACATTGTAATGGAACTATGGATAAGAATCTTACTTTTGTCTAGTTGTGAAAAATGGTCTAGTCAGATTAATTATTTCATATTTGTTCAGAATTTCTCAGAGCGGATTAAATCACAGGCCTGTGGCGTTTGCAGACTTCAGGCTATAATGCATGACATCCCTGGCATGACAGCTAATAAAACAACACATTTCAGCCTGGAGTAATGGGCGGCTGAATGGAGACCAGACGGGACCCATTGCGATGTTTTATTTGTCCATCCTGAATAGTCGGAATTCCAGTTGCTAAAGAAAATAATGTTGGTTTAGCGCTCGGGGAGGGGGGGGGGGGGGCGATGGTCCGAGGAGCTGGAGAGACGGACAGGACTCGGCGCACGCTTTTCATTTGTCTAACAGCGGATCTGATGCCCAGTTTTCCACAACTCTGGAGTGAAATGTTTTACAGCACTGTGAGCTATAAGTCTGTGGTAATAAATCAGATCGGAGAAGAATGTGATGTGGCATAAACAGTGGAATGCATGCACAGGATATACTTCATTTCACTTCTGGATACCATAATAGTGAACAATATACGCTCAGCACGCCGGTTAATGTATCACATAAGATGGCGTCTAGGGAGATCATTTGAATTTATCCATCTGCTGCAAAATAGTCAAATGAACTGCTTTACCGATGACAGGATACACTGTGTATACAATGCAACGAGATTTATTCGCTTAATATAAGTACAACTCTTATTAATAGCGGTAAGAGAGGTAAGAATGCGTAACAGTTTACCTTTCTCTTTAAGCTTGTTCTCGGGTTTCCTTTTCGCTCTTCAGCAGAGTTAACAACCAGGAGATGAAAAGATGACTAACTAAAGTGATGAGGATGACACTTATTCACGGACCATGGATATGTTGTTTTTTTGTTAAGTATTTGTCAGCTTCATTTAAATGGCCCTAGTCTAAGTTAATGTTAAAGTTCTCACCTACCTTCACAGGTGTGCGAACTGGAGTCATCAAAAGGTGCAGAAGTCAGTCTCTTTCCAATCGTGATATCTCCCTTGCTTAAAAAGGTTTGCTTCGTCCGTCGTTTAAATAATTTCTCCAGCTAGTGCGCATTGGTGAATATCTGTGCGTTACATCTGCGCTGAGAAGAATGTGTTGTGGGCGTTTTGTCCCACGTACATGAACGTCCTGAATTACTGCCGATATTCCACTGTCTTCAACTCCTAATGATCGTCTTTAAGGTCGTGCTATGAGGTATCGTTCGCTTCGGATTACTGTTCTCGAATGACTGAATGACCATATACGACTAACGGTCACACGTCACTCAAACGTTCACTGAAGGAGAAAAGTTCCTTATGAATAAAATGAGGATGAACATTTGCTAACAGTTCGGGGTTTTTTCCCCAAAAACCTACGGAGTATTAATCAATAATTGGAAAATAAAAAACAAACAAAAAAAACAGGCTGAATATGTTTTGTTCTTCATTCATCGTTTCACCCGGTCGTATTAATTTGTTCTTATAACGAGTTATTTGTGAATTTTCAAGACACAAATTCTGAGTTAAAAAAAACAATACTTACAGGCACATCTGGACCAATGTAAATGAATGCAGAGCTACCCAGTCAATTCTGTGACATGCGCCTTAAGGTAAACGGCGACCAGAACTGGAGAGAGAAAATATTGGCGTGTCCCCTGTAGCTTCGGACTCCTTTAACTTCCTGAACGAGTTAACTCCTTTGCTCCTGCTTGTAATTTGCTCTTGGGAGTGAAACAACTCTGGGAATAACTCAACTGTTATTATGACTAATGAAAGTAGTTATCGTAGATAACCGAGTGCCTCAGTACGCAGTGGCTATTTACCTAAGAATGTGCTTTGCGCTTTTTTAATCACCTATCAAATCAGCCTGAAAAGACATAAACTATGTTTTCAGATATAGCTAAATGGTTTTCACTTACAAAAACATTTAGGCTATGTAACGACCAGTGTCAAAAGTAAACGCTATCAGAAATTACTTAGACATGAATTGTAGGCCATGTAAAATAACTACATAACGCATCATGTCTCTGTTAATTCAGTTCTCAGGACTGTCCAGTCCATACATTTATAGTCTGAGTCAGAAGAGTTCAGACAAACGGCAGACGATGAGACCATCCGAGCAGATGTTCAGGTACCATTAACTGACTAAAGAAATTAAAGGAAGATTGTTTGCGTCATGCACTGACTGTTCAGAAATTTTAGTTAAAGGTTTCTGGTCTCAGACTTTACTAATAGAAATATAAATGATGAATTCACTTCAAAACACAATTTTTAGGCTCAGTAAGAAATACTGGATAAATTATACTGTTATACCAACATGTACCTCCTACTACCTTATGTTTCACAGTCTCTGGTATTTCACATTGATTAATGTGAAACATACACACACACACACACAGAAGTAATCTTCACATAGAAACAAGAGTGAAAGGAGGGGTCAAGGGACATTCTTAGCACATATTTAACGTCTACACAAACAAGCAGGCAGCTTTTAGGAGCTGCACAGTCAGGGTCATGAACTTCCACAGGGCGCTGGGGGCAGAGCTCAATGCAAAGAATACTTCGCCTCCAGCTGTACATGAACAGTTTTTGGTTAAAAAAAGGAACTGAACTCAAATGTTCTGAAATAATCTCTGTGGTCACAGGTCCAAATATAGCGTGACTAATCACTTCTATTATACCAAGGTACCACTGTTATTATAAAGACTCTGTTTCATTTAAATTTTAATTTAGAAAATTCCCATGGATAAAGCTTCTTGGAGTATGTTTCTGTAATACAATTGGAATTTGTCTCAACACAAGGCCTCATATCATCACGATCATTATTTTTGCAGACATTTATTTTATTGTACTGTCAAGACTATTTTTTACCCATTTAGCTTATTTTAAGTTATATATTCCATCAAACAGCATTTTGTATCAGGGATGTAAAAGTAGTTACAGGTCCCAATACACATTTGGTGTTATGTTTCATAGGTAAAGCTGAGGGAGAAAAAAAAACTATCCAGTGTTATGTGCCAAGGAGTTCACTCTCAAATGGGAGGCTCTAGTGTGCTTTAGAGAACCTTTCCAAAGAGCAGCTCAAAACAACAGTCACTGTAGTTAAAGTAATTTTGCACATCAGACAAAGAAGGCCAAACAGTAGTTGAATTCTGTTCTCTGTCAGTCTGATGACGGCCTGAGCAGTGGTGAACTGCTGGGGCTAGGGGATGGTGAATAGATTTCGGAAGACTCGGGCCGGGAGAAATGGAGAGATGGGGTGCTTGCGGAAGCTTTTTCCATGCCTCCCTTCTGCGTTCTTGGAAGGACATGCAAATCCCCCTCCACCACCACCACCAGCACCCAGTTCCAGAGCCTATCATCATCCAACTACAAAACGACCTGGAGAGGCAGTTGAGTAGGGAGCTGTTTCTGTCAGACACCCCATGCTGCACGCGAGCCACACTTGCTGCAGTTCGGCAGAACCGCAGCTCCCAGCCGGAACGGGAGAGAGGTGGGGGGTAGACTCATGGAGAAAGCCCACAGTTTTGGCCATGCTCTTGGACACACATGTCCCAGCAGCCCAGATACACCAAGAGTGAGTTTGCCCCAGTGCCCCCCACTATCCTTGCAATTCCATGGGCCAACGGAGGGCTGCATGCTGGAAGGCATGCAGAGCAGCCGCAGACTCAGGTTACTCTTATTACGGATGCCTGGTCACTGGCGCCAATCTGGAGCCGTTAAACAGCCTGAAACCCCATCATGTGGCAGCGACTGGCAACAGCCATCTCACAGCTGCCTCCAGGAGGCTGCTGTCAGCTGCCCCGTCCTGGCTACCCTGGCTCCATGCTCAGACTTCAGCGCGGGTGACCAAATGCTGTTCGGATACTGCTGATCCAAAAGCATGCAAGACCAAGCAGCGACATCACTGAGAATAAAGCTGAATGCAGTTTTCAGGGTATGTCAGGGTGGGAGAAAATTGGGAGCACACTTTGAAACTGAAGGCTGTCTGGAATGGCTTGTGATTCATATAGGAAGTGGGAGAGAAGGAATACACACACGGAGTTGCCGGTGGCGACCAATTACAAGCCACTGCAGGAGGTCCTCATTTTGAGGTTTCGAAGTCCTTATTTTGAAGTTTAGGAACCACCATTTTAGACCTTGTACCTATATAATCTGCCTGTGTTATGTTTGTCGGTAGATCAGAGGTGACGCCAGAAAGCTGCAGCTGTTCAAGCAACGTTACTCAACACCGCGTGGAAGCCAGAAATGATCAGAATCCATCAGAGAAGACTTTTGTATGGGAACACACTTTCCATTGTCATTATTCATCAGAGGTTATGTTTGCTTGCTAATAATTAGTCCTGATGCCAAGAAAAGATCATTATATTTGGACAGCAGAACCTTTGAACCACTAATTACCATTATGATTACCATATCCAGCACCACACTAGTGCCAACACACATTGTATAAAAAGTAGGATTTTGAAGTTTTTGACTTTTAGGGATTTGCAGGTGCAGGACATCATCTTAAAAATACCATCGGGTGGGATTTTTAGTGGCAAAGTGTTTCCTTGGAAGTAGAGCCATTAGTGTCTCTAGTGGCCATTAGTGTCTCTAGTGGCTTTCTAGAAATATTAGTCCACACCAGTGATGTAAAACTATGGTCATGGAGGACCAGAGCAAAGTGTGATGATTTCACTGTAGCACTGGCGTTTGACAGCCTTGTCCAAAACATGTCCTTTACTATTGTCCTTCCATTCCACCCAGACACCTCTGGAAGTCACTCCACTATGAATCTATTTTATTGTAGTGCCAGAGTCTCACAAAAAAAGTCTCTCACAAAAAAAAGTCTTTATATGAGAATATACCTTTTAGAATAAGAAAGCAAACAAAAATAAGGTAGCACGATCTGGATTTGATCAAAAACATCTCATATTCAGTCAGTCCAACACTGTGATGCAAATCACATAAATCACTTGTAGTGTCAACAAACTTCTACTATTACTAGTTGTCAACTTGGTCTAATGTTGAAGGAAATGAGTTCTGACTATTCAAACCAAAAGAACGCCAGACTCGCCAGCCAGTTCTTTATTTGATAGCCCAGCTGCTCTTTTCCCCTGTTATTTATATAAAGCTTGAGATAGAAATCCATATTTTTTAAATTTCATATCCTCTAGCCTCTTCAAAATGTTTATGATCGGAAGAAGGAGCAGTCAGGAGGCCTGCCGAGACCAATGTTATGTGCTGGGAAGCCACGCGGCACCAGGGTGAACCTTTCATTTTTGTGTTCAGTGACCAAATAACCAGCAGGAAACAGCCAGAGCCTATGGGACAGTAAACAGAGGGCTTGCATCCTGTTTCTGTCCGTCGCTGGGCTGGAGGTAGCACCCTGAAAGCATGGCTGTCTTCCCATGATCACGGTGGAGCCCAAGGCTTTGTGAAACCCAGCGCCTGGCCCTCCACCTGTTTCTAGGGTAGCAGGGAACTGGGGTGGGGTCCAGCAGCTTGGCATCTGTTGCCACAGCTGGGGGCTGTAACTTTGTTTGAGTCCATGCAGTTTCTGCCCTTGTAAATGAATGCATGAAACAGAGCAGCTGTGGAAGGGAAAAGTCTGGACAAATGCATGCCAGTTTAACACATAAAAGTGTTAATGCGCCACCTCGCTCTGAACATAAAGAAAGTAAAGAGAAGGTAAAGAGGATCACCTTCTACTCTGGAAAAAACGTGGAATGGACCTTCAGCAGGGGATAGAATTTCTCTGATTAGTTCTAATCAACATCCCTGTACTGCCTACAGTTTGTTTGTAAGGGTGAACAAAGGAGATCTGCAGGAGTGCTGGTCACCACAAGGAAAACAGAGTCCTTCTAAAGGCTCAGATGCACTCTCGTGTCCTAACTGTGGCTCAACCCAACCCCCCGCCAACAAGAGCTCCCACACCCCTACGCAGCTCCTACACTCGCCTACACTCTCTTACACTGTCCAGCAGCAGAAGTTTGCATGCCTGCGGAGAATCATGGTCTTGAGCCAATTCAGATGTTACCATGATCAGCAAAAGACAGATCCTTTATAAGACATTAGTTATGTGAGTGACTCCATGTCTGGAATGTTCTGTGGCAAGGATGCTCAACATATGATGTCACATCCTCAGAGTGGCAGTGGAGAATGGTGAAACGAGACAGAAAAGGAGACACAATAAAGGGAGAGCAGATAGAGTTAAAGGAGAGGAGCGATCGCTTTGCATTGTTTGTTTGGAGAAGTGTTGTTTATTGGGTCAAGTTGGCCTACAAATCCAATAAGAATGCGAACTAATTTTCTCAAACTCAGTCTTCTCCAAGTCACAGATGATCTTTCCCTCTTGGCTTCAGAGCTTTTTGCAAATAAGGCAAACATCATAATGGATAACATATTGCCTCTCAAGCTCTTTCTTTCTTTCTTTCTTTCTTTCTTTCTTTCTTTCTTTCTTTCTCTCTCTCTCTCTCTCTCTCTCTCTCTCTCTCGGTCTCTCACACCCACACACACAAACACACACACCAACACAAACACACACACACACACATGTTCACAACATCCACTCTAAGTATAGAAGAATTAGATGGCTAATTCCATAGCCACTAATCCAACCCAGTAGGCCCAACGTAGTGTGGGATATAGCTGTATAAAAAATCTTCTCTGTGTTCATCACCCAACTTCCTGCTAGGGATAATGAAAAAGTGAGAAAGTACATGGTCCTACTGCTTTTCTTCACTAATAAGTCCCTCTAGTGTGTCACGCAAGTGTATTTGTGAAGGTAAATATTTTATTTGGTGCACAATATGAATATGTAGCCAGTTTAAAGTTGCATTCATCTTAAAATGCTTGCAGTACTTTCAGGCCAGTAGCTTTAAATAAATGTAAATAAATTATAGATGTGTGTCATTATGATATCAATCCATTTGAAAAATTAAAATTAGGTACATATTTAGCAAAAACTAGTATTTACTTACTGGATTGTGACCAGCAGTGAATCAAATTAATATGCCACAGGAGAACCACAATCACCAAACATGGTAATGAGTGCTGAAATTATTTACCTTCAGCTGAGAGCATTCCAGCTGGGACTATCGCTAGGCACGCACTGTTTCCCACGTCACAGTCAGTCGTGCAAAGTTTCCAAATGAAACAAAAGCACAAATGACTGACCTGATGGGTAGGGTGCAGAATCCAAAGCAGCCTCATACGCACTACTGCTGCCGTTCAAAGTGTACAAACAAGCGTAATAGTGGAGTTGTGAAGGCTCAATTTCAAGTCACTGTGGTCACAATCTAACAGCAGTGAAAAAGCGCAGGCTTCCTAGCCTCCGGGAAGCCTGGAGAATTCGTCCATGGCAAACGCACAGCAGAGCTTATAATCAGCGCTGGTAAATTACAGAGCACCCTACACCTCTGCATGAAAGGGTGGCACGAATAGCCTGGCAAGAAACCAAGCACATATCAGATGGTAATGGTGCTTATCAGCTCTGACTGCACTGTTATGTAACAAATCGATTCACAGTTCCCTTAAGAATGAATAATGAGAAAACATGGTTCCATTCTTTTACTCAGCTGATGTACATCCTTTTTTTCCCAACTCCAAATGCTATTTACATTTTTGAATCAGCACCAAACATTCTTTCCTTCTGATTATATCTTGCAAAAATACAATGGGGCGTTATTTTATGTGGAGGGGGCACAAAGAAGCGAGAGGAGGGAGTGAGAGAGAGAGAGAGAGAGAGAGAGAGAGAGAGAGAAAGAGAGAGAGAGAGAGAGAGAGAGAGAGAGAGAGAGAGACAGGGAGGGAGAGAGAGGGCAATGACCTTAAACAACTTTCCCCATTTCTGACTCTGACAGCACACAGGCCTCTCCCCTTAATGCAGAGGTGCTTGTTTTAGAATGGCAGCAACCCATAATTTGTAGTATGTCATAAATACTCTTAATTGTTCATAAAGTCTGCCACACACATGCTTGCTCATTCCCATCCACAGTTCACCTGGTGGATGCCCTGGGCCTGAAACTTTACAAAAGACTCATCGGTGAAAGCCCTGCTGCACATGACAGATGTGGTCTGGAAGCATTTAGCAGACAGTTCTTTTTACACTGGCTGTGTATCAGGCAAGACAACCATGAGGATTTCACAAGTTATACTTTTGGGTGCATGTGTATTTATCTGTTCTCTTAGTTTAAAAAATCCCAAGGTACACTGCCAAATTTTAGCATTAAAAATACTGCATAGATCAAATAAGGGTTGATTACCAATCAGCATTGAGGCTGTCCCACCTAATACTAGAGTGTTTTAGCCCATTACTGTGACATCTAGATAAATTAAGTACAATCCTAATTATTTCAATCACTGACTTTAGTTTGCCAGAACTTGGCTACAGATTCAAGGCAGTTAGAACATCAGGAAGGTAGATCAGAAAATCCAAGCCACTTTATTCAAATTTCTCTTATCGTGTTTGAACTGTTCCATCTCCCTCACTAGGAATATAAGGTCTAAGTCACTTGCATCTGAATCTTTGACAAGCCTCAGTTTGGCTCCAGAGAGAGATTTCTGGAGTAATGATGGTGTGTGTGTGTCAGTTAGATTGAGGAGCAGGACAAGGCAGTAACCTAACGTTCTTCTATTATCTGAACCATGTTCCATTCTAAGGCATTTCTTGCACTTGAGGTTGTGCTTTAACTAAACACAACCGCTCTGACCCTGATGCTGTCCTCCTCCTCGTTTGCCTTTTTCAGTGCCGACTGTCCCTCCAAAATGCCACCAGCCTTCCCATTTATAGGCACGGAGCCTGGTGATGTGAAGTCCGGAATTATGAGAAGGGCTAGTAGTGGGGAAGCAGGGAAGAGGGAGGTCGATCAGTGTCGTGGGAACTGGGAGCTGAGTCTGGATTGCAAAGCTTCACCCTCCAGAGGATTCACAACTGCTTTCAATTTTAGACGGGGGTCACTCAAATTACAGTCCCCCTTCCACCAAGATCCCCCCCCCCCCGCCCCCCGCCCCTACTCACACACACACACACACACACACACAGTATCACTCCATCCCCCACCCACATAACTGTGATCAGACACAGCCCACTCCATGTGCTGGGGACACAAAGCCATGACATCATCCTCGGCATGAGCGTAGCATGCCCCCCCACGCCCCCGCACGTGCACTCTTTTGACTTCCCCCCTCTATTTTCAAACTCTCTCATTTAACACAACCTCTTCTCCCCTTCTTCCCACTGTCCTCTGGACGTTATTATCATATGAGCATCTACTCCATTATTTTCTCTGCTTCTGCCCTCTGCTTTAAATCATTGGGGTCAGTGCGCTGTCTGCCCACTTACACCATCCCACCACGCCCCCAGATCTAGGAAGGCGCTGACGGTGCAGAGAGAACTTTAGTGCAAATGACAAATCAGAGGAAGCGAAACACTCACTCCATTTAGTGCAGCAACACAGATGGTATCTGTGAACGGAAGAGGCACGTCTTCTGTAGGTCAGGACATATTAGGGTGGGTGTACTAGAAGGAAACAAAAAAATTGTTGAAATAGACAGCAAAATGATTACTTTCTAGGATTACGCTTAGACATGTGAATTAAACTATATGATTGTTCCATAAACCCTTTGGTGTATATTTGGTATTTTCATACAGCTACTTTTAAATTTTCTGTCACAGATATACATGTGGGTAAGGGGCATGACAGCTGGGTCTCACTGCAGCTAAGCAGGGAGTTATGGGAGATGGGTGTCATACTACAGTGTCATAGTTACACTTGTAGGACAGAAACCAGATGATGGCAGTGTGTTAAGGTTAGGGTCAGGGAAAAACATACATGGGGGAAGAGAGAGAGAGAGAGTGTGTGTGTGTGTGTGTGTGTGTGTGTGTGTGTGTGTGTCCGTCCCAGCAGTCAGTACAGGAGGGACTCTGACAACCCTAAACACATCTTATTTCTAACTCAGTAAGACTGAGACCAAGTTTATGGTTTGGCCATAAGCAGGGAGCTCTTGGATAAACCTCTGTCAAATCTAAACAGTGTGTGGGGGGGTTACACTTAAGACTTTTCAGAGCTATTACGCATAAATCAAACCTCCCTTTCAGTACCAAACTATATAAACTCTGCTCTTTTATCTTGGAAACGAGAATCTCTAGCCGCAGCTTCTACTTTTGATAGGTGCCTGAACGTAGAAAGAGCGGGCTGCCGTGCTCGTTAGCTTTGTTTCAGGGTTTCCTCTGCTGGCCTGCTCGGTGCCGGTAGGAGATGACTGGGAGGTGAGCTAACGGTTTGGTCCCCATGACCTCATCTCCGAAGGCTCAGCTTCCAGAGGCGATGGCTGAATCACGGCACGCCGCGCCGCTCGCCTGGCGCCCACGGCTTCGGGTTTCTGTCGCGGGACAGAGCGAAGGGGGACTATCGGCTTTAATGGCTTCAGACCTACCTGGCAATTATTCTGAAACACTCCGGGGTTTACTGGTTAGGCCGTTCCTAAAAAATGTCCGTTTTTTACAGGGTGTTATGGGAACTTGTCTAAGGAATCTAATAAGTGCATTGGTTATGCACGGCACTCACGGCCTTTGTCTTGGATTTATAATTTTTGCTGTAGAAGACCAAGTGAATTCACTTTCTTAGCAGGGACTGTATACGCAAGGGACACTGTCCACGATCTCTGCTGCAGTTTCAGCATCTGCACGAAAATCCGGGATTACCGATTAACCAGCAGCGCCCCCTTGTGGTACGAAAAACATTAGCAAAGAAGGTGCAAGACTCAAATAGCATAGTGGTACAGATCAGCACACAAGGTATATGATAATTTATAGGGATCTTGGTATAGAATGCAGACATCAATGTACACAAAACTACACTGCTTGGCCAAAAAAATGTCACCACCTGGATTTAAATGAGCAAATAGGTAAGAGCATTACTGCATGGGTGATTATGTTTCAGATGGCAACAAGTTATTTAACCCTAACTGATGCAGTGAGTAGCTTCTCATTTGTTAAACAACCATGTCAAAAGACACATCCTGTGGTCATGGAAAAAATGTTAATCTGTTTCAGAAGGGTGAAATTATTGTCACACAACAAACAAGCAGAGAAAACATCTAAGGAGATTGCTGAAACTACTCAAATCGGGTTAAGAACTGTCCGACGCATTATTAAAAAGTGGAAGGGCAGTGGGGAAACATCATCTTCGAGGAAGAAATGTGGTCGGAAAAAAATCTTGAATGATCGTGATCGGCCATCACTTAAACGTGTGGTGAAATCAAACTGTAGAAAAACAACAGTATAACTCAGGGAAATGTTTAATAGTGAAAGTAAGAACATTTCCACATGCACAATGTGAAGGGAAATCAAGGGATTGGGACTAAACAGCTGTGTAGCCTTAAGAAAACTTCTTGTCAGTGAAGCTAACCGGCAAAAACGGTTACAATTTGCTAGGAAGCATAAAGATTGGATTCTGGAGCAATGGAAGAAGGCCATGTGGTCTGATGAGTCCAGATTTACCCTGTTCCAGAGTGATGGGCACATCAGGGTAAGAAGAGATGCGGCTGAAGTGATGCACCCATCATGCCTAGTGCGTACCATACAAGCCTGTGGGGGCATTGCTATGATCTGTGGTTGCTGCAGTTGGTCAGGTATAGGTTCAGCAACATTGTGCCAAAAGAATGAGGTCAGCTGACTACCTGAATATACTGAACGACCAGGTTATTCCATAAATGGATTTTTTCTTGCACAGGCATATTCCAAGATGGCATCGCCAGGATTCAATGGGCTCAAATTGTGAAGGTGTTTCAGGGAGCATGAGACCATTTTCACACATAGATTGGCCAATGCAATGTCCAGACCTAAACCCCGTTGAGAATTATTGGGATGTGCTGGAGAAGACTTTGCGCAGTGGTCCAAATCTCCCATCAGTACAAGATCAGGGGGGAATTAATGCAACTCTGGACAGAAATAAATGTTGTGACATTGCAGAAGCTTGTGGAAACGATGCCACAGCAAATGCATGCTGTAATCCAAGATAAAGGTGGTCAAACGAAACACTGGTGTGTGTGTGAGACCCTTTTTTGGCCAGGCAGTGTATTTTAAGGCTAGTTCTAGTAACTAAAGATGTGTGATTGTCATGCTACACAATAATCGCTGTAATAAACTGTTACCTCCAAATCTTAACCTAAGCACCTCAAAACTATATATGCTCTAAATATGAACACTACACAGCAATCTCTCAAGTGTCAAATGAGACCACACATCAGAAAACAAAAAACGAGCTATTGTCAGGCAGTGCAGAGAATAGCCCATTAATGACTACACATCTATGCATGGCATACAGTTAAGCTCATGTGTATTACATTGTGGATTTTCAAAGGATGAATTTAAAGTCTTAGCTTTATTGTAAAAGATTAATAATCAAATTTGAAACGTCAAAGCAGCTTGCAATTCCTATTCTAGCACGCAAGACTAATTAAATCAGATTATCAGGCAGTTTCACACATGTATATACATCGATAGCATTTAATTTGAATTCCACCTTAGTAGTTAAAACCTGTAGGCAAACAAAACCAAAATAAATAAAAACCCAGAACACTGAAGAATTAGCCCCAGTGCAAAAGTACACACTGCTAGGAAATGTCCTTGTGTAACGGAGAGCGGTGAAGAGCGAGATTTATTAGGGGCAAATCCAGAGTCGTAGTCGTTGGGGTATTCCAGGGTCATGGAGCCAACACGGAGAGTATGGGGATACATATTAAACGCACAAAACACACTAAGGAAAACAGGGGAAGCAGGCTATAACAAAAGACGCTAGGAAAACTCGAGTCTAGAATACACGGAACACAAACCAACATTCAATACAACCAAACACAATGAACCTAACACACGCGTTCAAATAAACAATGAACAGCCAAGACCAAGGCAACAAGGCAGGATTGAAATACATAAACTAAACGAGGAACATGTGCTGAAAAATCAAACGAGGAGCGGAGAAAAGGAAACTATGGCATGGAACTAAAATCCACACGACAGGGAAAATACGAAACACGGAAGCTGAGAGAGACTAATCGTGACACCTTGAATCATATTTCCTCAACGGCCTCATGCTTGGCACACTAGTACTATCACGGTGTCATGGATAATAGTCTGTATTGAATAGGAATTTGAATCTTTCTAGTTGAACCACCTGAGTAGAAACACTTTCATACACATACAGCAACTGTTTTCTTCCTTAATGAGTAGGTTAACAAAATATGAACATAAATTGTAGTTATTCAACCGTTTATTTTATTTATGTCAGAAAAGATTTGCTCAGGGATATGACGTAGTCCAATATGCAGATTTACATATGCAAATACGACGATCCACATGCGTTATGAACTTGACCAACAATGCATCATAGTGCAATAGTTTACTCATGACACAAGTACTAACTTTATAATTTATTCTCTTCATGGGATCGTAATGAGATTAGAACATTTCCAGCAATAATGTAATCATTATATTGAAACCAAAATTCAAATCTGAAGGGAAAAACAATTCTAGTAAAAACGTAACTATCAAAAAATGCCAAAGCCATATATCCATACATATGGATGGATGGATGTAAAGAGCAGCTAAAAAAAAAAAAAAATTAAAGGGTGACATTTCAGGCCTTTGGCCCTTCCTTACCTTATAAAGGGGGAAAATATAAACGTATACACATTTTGTAGACTGAAGGTTGAAAGGGAAGTTTGAAAAAACCTTTCAAATTTGAGAGCTTCCCTCAAAGGAGAATACATTCATGCAAAGACAACCTTTTTGAGAAATGAACTGATTCAGTGAACAAATTTTATAACACAAATCTAGAACCATTGGTAAAGAGATATGGTGCTACCAGGATTCTTTCCATCAAGAGAAATATACAACAATAAACCTTACACTAAAACATTAAAATCATGTACCTCTCACTTTGCATCTTGGGGATTTCTGCTCCTGAGGCCTGTTCGCGTGACCTGTCCATCTGTGATATAGTATTTGCATTATGCTAACAAAGTTTAAGCAATACAATTTTCCACACAGAATTACTAATAGTCATATGTTATTAACAGACTAGACATTATAAAGAATTGTTTTTATGATGTAATTCCATTGTATTCTACGAAAGCAACATAGTGTATATATAACGTAGTTAAAGTACCCAACATTATTCACTTTATTTCAAGATGGTTGTTACCAATACTGTGTCTACTAAATGGTACATCTCGTCCAAGCATTCCCAAGGAAGCCAGTTGTGTGCAACAGTTTTGTGGCAGTACTGGAGTGAAGAGATTAATTTAGCAGAGAGAGAGAGAGAGAGAGAGAGAGAGAGAGATTTAGTATAAAGCGGCCTTGGGTGGATCCTCCACGGAGAGCTGTTCCTCAGGCAGCAGCTCCCGCTGGTCGTCCAAGACGAGGAGCTGCTGGCGTTTGACTCGACGTTTGGCGATGACAATCAAACCCACCAGCAGCATAACGCATATGATGGTCAGCGTTGTCATCAGGAAAATGGCTAATGAGAGAGGGATGGACGAAAAAGCCAAGAATGTCAGAAAATCAGAAAGTAAAAAGAAGAAGAAATGTTAGTATATTTAGTAACTCACAGGCTCAGTGCCTGACTGAAGGCCTTTCACAGGTCGCGTCTTCAAACTTACCTGGAGACCAGTGATGGCACGGCTTGGCCAACGCTGGCATGCCTATGAAAAATGTACAACATAGAGAGTGTTGAGAATATTTCTCAAAAACATACCCAGTGTTGCTTTAAGAAACTGGGTATAATCATAGCATAATGGGGCTCAATGCTTTGGTAATACTAGATGCTTAACACAGCTTGTACAGGCAACCTGCACGTTAACAGTGGCCCCCGGCTCCACCCTTACCGTGCTCCCCAGCACATTTGGACATGCATTCTTCCATGGTGTTGTAGCGGTTCATGTTGCCTTTGCAGCCTCCATAGATGAACATATGACATGACTGACTGTCACTGTCAAAGTAGAACTTCGGGAAAGCGG